>NC_137694.1:164888451-164998451 GCF_964034855.1 Anser brachyrhynchus
AAGGGAAGGGAAGGGAGGGAAGGGAAGGGAAGGGAAGGAAGGAAGGGAAGGAAGGAAGGGAAGGGAGGGAAGGGAAGGGAAGGGAAGGAAGGAGGAAGGGAAGGGAAGGGAAGGGAAGGGAAGGGAAGGGAAGGGAAGGGAAGGGAAGGGAAGGGAGAAGGGAAGGGAAGGGAAGGGAAGGGAAGGGAAGGGAAGGGAAGGGAAGGGAAGGGAAGGGAAGGAAGGGAAGGGAAGAAGGGAAGGGAAGGGAAGGGAAGGGAAGGGAAGGGAAGGAAGGGAAAGGAAGGGAGGGAAGGGAAGGGAAGGGAAGGGAAGGGAAGGGAAGGGAAGGGAAGGGAAGGGAAGGGAAGGGAAGGGAAGGGAAGGGAAGGGAAGGAAGGGAAGGGAAGGGAAGGAAGGGAAGGGAAAGGAAAGGAAAGGAAAGGAAAGGAAGGAAAGGAAAGGAAAGGAAAGGAAAGGAAAGGAAAGGAAAGGAAAGGAAAGGAAAGGAAAGGAAAGGAAAGGAAAGAAGGAAAGGAAAGGAAGGAAAGGAAGGAAAGGAAAGGAAAGGAAAGGAAAGGAAAAGGGAAATGCTCTTATGCAGGATCTCCATGGGTACAGGAGAGTCTCTACTTTGATGCCTGAAGCACATCCTCACCTACTCCTCTAACCTTAGTTTTCCTCACTCTTTTTTTTCCCCTCCTTCTCCACTCTTCATCCATCGTTTTCTGCCCTTTCATCAGTGTTTTCCCAGAGATGCCATCAGCCTGTCTGCTGGGTCCAGCTGTGTCCTGTGGTGGGTTCGAGTATGTTGGAACCTGGAAACAACTGTGCCTGTCATGGGGCAGGCCCTGGCCTTCTCTCAGATACTGTAATTCCACTCTACATAAGCATTGCTATGTACATTTAAAACTATTTTTTTTTTTTTGGTCTTATTGTCATTTTTCAACTACTGTTAAGCCTACATAAAATAATCGTGAATCAGTCTAAATCAAACATTTCTGATCATTGTCAGCTCAGAACACTTCTTTTCAAACGTGAAACCAGGAAACAAAGATCACTTTCTTCATTTATGCCAATTTTCATTTGTCTATTTGAATTTTATCTATGAATTGATCCATCAATCTTACAAGATCCTGGCAGAATTCTTTATGATCTGCTGTCATCCTTGGTACAATGAATAACTTTTATATAAGAAAATTTTGTTTTCACTGCTTAACCTTTTTTCCCCATTACTCATTTCATATTTATGTTCAACAGCACACATCCCTGAACACAGCTGTGTAAAGAACCCATCCATGGAAAGAGATGATTATTTAACTTTCCTTTCCATTTTGTATCTTTGAGATGACCATCCACCTTTGCTTTTATCTCATGAATGCAAAGTTTCCTTAAAATCTCTTAATAAGGGATTTTACCAAAAATATAGTGAAGTGCAATTATATCACTGAGTCTGATCTTCAGTACTCTAAAGAACTCCAAGAGGTTTGTAAGATGACATTTCCCTTTTCAAAACACTTGCTGACTCTCATCAAGTGGATTGCATTTACCTCTGTGTCCACCAATTCTATCCTTTATTGGAGTGATAAAATTCTCTCCTAACTGGTTTTTACTGTTTTGCCTTGTACATGGGTCAGGCTCTGTACCCTATAATTTTCTGCATTCCTCTTGGATAGCCTTCTAAGATTGAAGTCATATTTGCTTCCCACACATACAGTCTTTGACTACACAGGAAGTTGTTAAGTGATGATTATATGTCACTGCTAATAACTCAGCTACTTCATGTCTGAATTTTCTCATAACCCTTTTAGATAATTGACTAGCATACCATTTTAATCAGCAAAACATATGCAACCGAAAAAGAAAAAAAAGGTGAATTTTTACTGATGGGTAGTTCACACTATTATAAATTTCTAACAAACTTTTAGAATCTTCTCCCTCCTTTCTCTCACCTTCATTTAAAAAATATAGACAGACATGAATTTAGACAGATTTGCAGTTTAACAAACAAACAAACAGGGTGAATTTTATAGGAAAAGTGTGAAGAAGAACAAAAGTGATGCTGGGGTAGCATAATAATTACCCTATGTTCTCCTTAGACTTCTAAATTCTTTATGAGGTGTTCTATGGTCTTGAATTAAGACTAACCATTTAAATGGCAGTAAACATGTTTCTTCTAGAAATGGAATATCTATCAGAGTATGAAAAATATTCACATTTCTAAAGCAAAAAGACATGCATTTAAGTGCTAAGGTTATAACTATTTTTCATTTTTAGTTAACATGCAATAACAAAATGAAAAGACAATACTACTACAAGATATGCTAAAGGAGTAGAACTTCTTAAAAAGACGTTATGAGAAAACCTCACATTGTCAACCCCAACTCTACAAAAATATTCCAGAGTAAGTTCAATAACAAAGTTGTTTAGATATCTTTTATTATATAGGAGCCTGTTTTATTAGATATGTCTTGATTTACTATTTGAAGATATTCAGTGCTAGAAGTCATAGGACTTCTAAATTTGTGTTTAGAACCATAAAGTCTAAGAATAGTTGTTATGTAAAGAGAATTGTTTCCATATCCTATGGAATGTCAGTTTTAAAAATGAAAAGTAGTATTGTAATTGTACTTTCATCGTGCTTTATTCATTACTAAATTTATTCAATATTCTCATTTGTAATATGGGGTATAAATCAATACAAAGATATCACCTTCAAACATTAGTAGACAGAAAAATCCCGTAGTCATCAGGTCTGCTAAAGACTGCTGAGATCATATAGTTACATTAGTAATTTAAGTTAGTCTAAATCTTCATTAACACCTAAATTTTTCTTGGAGCATAGGTCTTTGTTTGTTTTTTGTTTGTTTTTGTTTTTCCTAGAATTTAAAAAGTAGAAACTGAGGTTGAAAAGAGACATTATTTTCAAATTCTTGCACTTTCTGCTGCAGGAATGAAACTTTCTGCAGAACTTTTCTCGCACTTTTTACAGGCTTTTGTTATTCCCATCAGAAGCATCCAGTTGTTGTATACTTTCTGTTCAAGACAGGGAATTCCAGCAACCCTGCCATAAGGCTCTACAGGTCTGTACCTCTTCTATTTTCCTGGGGAGGATGTTTTTATTATTTATTTATTTATTTATTTATTTATTTATTTATTTATTTATTTTTGTCAGATTAAAGCTGTTTCTGTATCTTCTTCCTATTCATGTTTTCTATTTTGAAAAGATTCTTACAGAATTCTTCCTCTCTGCACATTCATCAAAGTTAAAGCTTAGCTATCCAGGTCTGGTGCATAAGTGTAGGTAACTCTAAGAGGTCACAAATCTAAATAAGCTCTTGTGGAACATTAGAGTGCATTTTTGAGAGCATATATTTCACAATAACCAGGTAATTTCATTTGGGATTGCACTTATTTTTTTTCTTTCTTCATTAAAAAGATGTATGTATTGTTTACAGGCAATTTATCTGGCAGAAGCCGCTAACCAGGTGAAGAAAAATCTAGGCAGAATAGGCAACTGCACCAGATTCAGATTCTACAGTGAGAAAGGCTTGAGAGCCAAAACTGAAAATGACTCATTTTTCTGTTCAACACATGCCTAAAATTCAGTAGAAGAAGCCTGAAGTTAATTAATTTTGGACTCACAGTTCTGACCGCACCCACACGTATGTTATCCTTGCTCATGCTATGCCTGTGCCTCTTGTGAGTAATGGTTAGTTGCAGAAATGGAATAAAACACTATGCAAAATTAGGATATCAAACAGGACTTTAGGGGACTGGGACGGTTAATGGATGGAGCGGGAGTATAGGTGGTGTTTTCGTCTATCCCTACACTGGCAGGGAGGGGTACAGAGAGGACACGGAAAGCCCACCTGATTAACACGTGGCTCAGAGGCTGGTGCCAACACAGAAATTTTGGGTTTTTTTGACCATGGGGTGATTTACTCGGCACCCGGCCTGATGGCCACAGACGGGTCCCTATCTCTAAGGGGAAAACGGATCCTAGCCCAGGAGATGGCAGGGCTTATTGAGAGGGCTTTAAACTAGGAAAGAAGGGGGACGGGACTGAAATAAGGTTTGTTGGAGCTGTGCCAGGGGGAATAATGGCAAAGCCGGGGAAGAAGGCAATGGCCCAACTGAAGTGCACCTACACTAATGCACACAGCATGGGTAACAAACAAGAGGAACTGAAAGCCATCGTGCAGCAGGCAGGCTATGACTTGGTTGCCATCACGGAAATGTGGTGGGACCACTCTCATGACTGGAGTGCTGCAATGTCTGGCTATAGGCTCTTCAGAAGGGACAGGCAGCACAGAAGGGGTGGTGGTGTGGCTCTCTATATTAGAGAGTGTTTAGATGTTGTGGAACTTGAGGCTGGGAATGATAAGGTTGAGTCCCTATAGGTCAGGATCAGAGGGAAGGCCAACAAGGCAAGCATCCTGGTGGGGATCTGTTATAGACCACCGTACCAGGATGAGGAGACTGATGAGGAGTTCTACAGGCAGCTGGCAGAAGTTGCGAAATCGTCAGCGCTCATTCTCGTGGGGGACTTCAACTTCCCAGACATATCCTGGAAGCACAACACAGCCCAGAGAAAGCAGTCTAGGAGGTTTCTGGAGAGCGTGGAAGATAGCTTCCTGACGCAGCTGGTTAGAGAGCCTACCAGGGGAGGTGCCCCATTAGACCTTCTGTTCACAAACAGAGAAGGACTGGTGGGAGATGTGGTGGTTGGGAGCTGTCTTGGGCAGAGTGACCACGAAATGTTAGAGTTCTCGGAGGGCTGACTTTGAGCTGTTCAGGACACTGGTTGGCAGAGTCCCTTGGGAGGTGGTTCTGAAGGGCAGAGGAGTCCAGGAAGGCTGGGCACTCTTCAAGAAGGAAATCTTAATGGCTCAGGAGCGGTCTGTCCCCACATGCCCAAAGACAAGCCGGCGTGGAAGAAGACCGGCCTGGCTGAACAGAGAGTTGTGGCTCAAGCATAGGAGAAAAAAGAGGGTTTATAATCTTTGGAAAAGAGGGCGGGCCACTCAGGAGGACTATAAGGATGTTGCAAGGCTGTGCAGGGACAAAATTAGACAGGCCAAAGCTCATCTGGAGCTCAATCTGGCTACTGCTGTTAAAGATAACAAAAAATGTTTTTACAAATACATCAACAGAAAAAGGAGGACTAAGGAGAATCTCCGTCCTTTACTGGATGCAGGGGGAGACTTAGTTACAAAAGATGAGGAAAAGGCTGAGGTGCTTAATGCCTTCTTTGCCTCAGTCTTCAGCAGCAAGTCCAGTTGTCCTCTGGATACCCGGTACCCTGAGCTGGTGGAAGGGGATGGGGAGCAGGATGTGGCCCTCGCTATCCACGAGGAAATGGTTGGTGACCTGCTACAGCACTTGGATGGACGCAAGTCGATGGGGCCGGATGGGATCCACCTGAGGGTACTGAGAGAACTGGCGGAGGAGCTGGCCAAACCACTTTCCATCATTTATCGGCAGTCCTGGCTATTAGGGGAGGTCCCAGTCGACTGGTGGCTAGCAAATGTGACGCCCATCTACAAGAAGAGCCGGAGGGTAGACCCGTGAAACTATAGGCCTGTTAGTTTGACCTCAGTGCCAGGGAAGTTCATGGAGCAGATTATCTTGAGTGTCATCACGAGGCACTTGCAGGGCAACCAGGCGATCAGGCCCAGTCAGCATGGGTTTATGAAAGGCAGGTCCTGCTTGACGAACCTGATCTCCTTCTATGACGAAGTGACATGCTTGGTGGATGAGGGAAGGACTGTGGATGTGGTCTACCTTGACCTCAGTAAGGCTTTTGATACCGTTTCCCACAACATTCTCCTCAAGAAACTGGCTGCTCATGGCTTGGACTAGCATACACTTCGCTGGGTTAAAACTGACTTGATAGCCGGGCCCAGAGTTGTGGTGAATGGAGTCAAATCCAATTGGAGGCCAGTCACTAGTGGAGTCCCCCAGGGCTCGGTACTGGGGCCAGTCCTCTTTAATATCTTTATCGATGATCTGGATGAGGGGATCGAGTGCACCCTCAGTAAGTTTTCAGATGACACCAAGTTAGGTGCGTGTGTCGATCTGCTCGAGGGTAGGAAGGCTCTGCAGGAGGATCTGGATAGGCTGGACCGATGGGCTGAGGTCAACTGTATGAAGTTCAACAAGGCCAAGTGCCAAGTGCTTGGCACCCCAAGCAGAGCTACAGGCTGGGAGATGAGTGGTTGGAAAGCTGCCTGGCAGAGAAGGACCTGGGAGTATTGGTTGATAGTCGGCTGACTATGAGCCAGCAGTGTGCTCAGACGGCCAAGAAGGCCAACAGCATCCTGGCTTGCATAAGAAGCAGTGTGGCCAGCAGGTCTAGGGAAGTGATTGTCCCCCTGTACTCAGCTCTGGTGAGGCCGCACCTGGAGTACTGTGTTCAGTTTTGGGCCCCTCACTACAAGAAGGACATGGAGGTGCTCGAGAGAGTCCAGAGAAGGGCAACGAAGCTGGTGAGGGGTCTGGAGAACAAGTCTTACGAGGAGCAGCTGAGGGAGCTGGGACTGTTCAGCCTGGAGAAGAGGAGGCTCAGGGGTGACCTTATCACTCTCTATAGGTACCTTAAAGGAGGCTGTAGCGAGGTAGTGGTTGGTCTATTCTCCCACGTGCCTGGTGACAGGACGAGGAGGAATGGGCTAAAGTTGCGCCAGGGGAGGTTTAGGTTGGATGTTAGGAAGAACTTCTTTACTGAAAGGGTTGTTAGGCATTGGAATGGGCTGCCCAGGGAAGTGGTTGAGACACCATCCCTGGAGGTCTTTAAGAGACGTTTAGATGTTGAGCTTAGTGATATGGTTTAGTGGAGGACTTGTTAGTGTTAGGTCAGAGGTTGGACTAGGTGATCTTGGAGGTCTCTTCCAACCTAGACGGTTCTATGATTCTGTGATTCTGCAATATTCTTCTACAGCCAACGTGTTAAGAGTGCTCTAAGTGCCTAACTGAGAAGTCTGGCCCACTCACAAAATGAAAGAACACCTTCTCCTCATAGAAGGGTACTAGGAAATGAAGATCATCCTCTTTTTCATAGTAGTTTAATGAGATCATCCATACAGAAAGCAGTATTGTTAAAAGCCACCTTCAACAGGAATTTAAACACATTTCTCCATCCAGCAATTGCAACTGAGGAAGGCTGAAAGACAGGTCTTTTTCCGAGATTTTAATATGAAGATGAGGCTGTTCAGAAAGAGGTTCAAGGTCTGTGTGGTCCCAGAGCACTAGAGAGGCTAGTGTTGCACCTGTCTGTAATTGTACCTAAATAGTTGCTACTTCATTCTGCCCATGCTTAATCTGAGTAGATTTCAGCCATTCCTATCATGGAAATCAAGAGAAATATAGTCAAAATTTATTCCAAATTTGTTAAGCTGTATGAAAAATGTTTTTCCCATGACTTGAATCTTTTGTTTGCTCATGTGTGTACATATCCGCTAATGTGTTGGGGCATGCATGGAAGCAATACGTTTGAAACCTCTTAAGCCAGTCAAGGCACAGAACACAAGGATTCTTTATTTCTTGAAGAACATTATTAGGTTCATAAAACCATGTCTCTCTCACATCTTTTGTCTTTCATAAAAGAAAAAAGAGGGACACTTGCTTAAATCTTTTAAATGCCATTTGTGACCGCCTTGCTATGGATCCAGCATAAAAGAAAGCTAGAGACAAAGCCTCACACATATATATGTGAGGACTAGATCAGAAGTAACTGCATTTTCAGAGATTCTTATTGGGCACAAAGTGGAACACAAGAAATTCCATCTAAATATCAGGAAGCACTTCTTTATTATGTGGGTGATGGAGCACTGGCAGAGAAGCACTTCCCAGAGAAGCTGTGGAGTCTCCCTCTTTGGAGATCTTCAAAAGCCATCTGGACATTGTCCTGGACAAGCAGCCCTAGGTGTGCCTGCTTGAGCAGCGGAGTTGGACCCGATGTCCCTTCCAATCTCAACCATTCAGTGATTCTTTGAAATATGGCATGTGCTATACACACATATAATTTTAATTTATTCCTTAAAATAATCCCAGTAATCTCACAGCATCAACATGGGCCAAGTGACACTAAACTTCTGAGAAATACTGACACATCTAGCTGAGGCAGCTGGACATCATGTAGAGAAGTGTATCCTCACACAAGTTTTATTTTCAGTTCCTCCTCTGTATTAGTGACCTGTCTCAGTGATTTCACAAGTATCCTTTGGGTGCTTTTTATGATCCAGTCATCTTGCCTGACTTAAAAACTTCTTTTTTTCCTCTCAGAGAAAAGAGAAGCTTAATCGAACTAAAAATAAATAAACAAATAAATAAATAAGAATCACTGTAGTCTTTCCTGTGCTTTGAATCATCAATTTGTTCAGCTCAATAGTAGCTCCCCAGTGTCAGTATTTTCTTCTGTGAGATTGTGCCCGGAGGTAAATGTTCAATAATATTTTATATTTCTGTTTAGAATTCAGAATGTTCTGTATGACTGCATTCCATAGGTATTCCACAAAATATCCCACTCAGCAAGCTCTCTCTGAATATTGCTGATGTGGTTTTGTTTGTTTGTTTGTTTTGTTTTATTGTGTTTTGTTTGTTTGTTTCAAAATGCAGGCTACATATTCTCTGTCTTCCAAATTGCAGTATTACCCAGGGCATTCTGCCTAGTAATTTTCTCCCTGGACTAACCTGAACTCTCCTCAAACAGCAGGGAAACAGCGCTCAAACAGGGAAACAAATCAACAAGGAATTTCCCTCAAACACTGAAACAAATCAACAAGGAACTTTACTGTTTTAGAATTTTTCTAAATAAGTGTTGCACTCAGCTGTCAGCTTTTCCTATTGCCTATTATTTTCCTTTCAAAGCAGATTTTTTTATTTTATTTTATTTTTTTTTTTTTCCTATCATGCATCTCCATGCAGCTTACCCTAGGAGACTGCATTTTCCAGATTCTTCGATATTGAAGAAGCCAAGGGAGTGAAACTAGTTTTAAAGAAACAAACTCTAGTATTATGACCAGAAACACAGACCTGTAAATCTAGTAATTCTTTGAATATAGATTATGAGTGATTGAGGTACAAATACTAGGAACTCCAAGCTTTTTGAAGAAACAAATATTAGATATGTAGTATGAGAATGAAGTGCGAATAAAATATGACACAACATAGAGCAGAAAAGAGAAATTAAATACAGCTTGCTAAAAATTGCCTGGTACCACAGGGTTAAAGTGGTAACAGAAAAGAGGATATTTTTCATGTAAAGTGGCAATCAATACATCCATAACATGAGAAAGTTTTTTTTCCAAAAGTGGCTGATCTGCTAATGGAAAAATTAGTAAGAAAACAAAGGTCCCAAAAGAATATAATAAATCAGGGTTCCAGGGTCCTAAAGTACTTTTCAAGCACAGAATGTAATGACATTTCATTTCCGACTTTTCAGCCAGGAATGCCAAGCCAGCAGGATGATGTAGAGTTTTATTTGCCTTTCTGCTTCATTTCTGCACTGGGTATTTGGTAATGTGTATTAAAATAGACTACAGACACAGAAGAAAATAATGTGTTCTCATTCAGTATGAATGAGATGATGATTCAGTATGATTCAATATCCCTATTTTCTGTTCATAAATACTTTAAGTCTCCTCTTAGTCATATATTGTTTTCTACAAGTGGATGGCTATGGGTCTTGTTTTTCTTTTTATTTAAAAATTGAACACAGTTCTGATTTGGAACATGAAGTGAATTTACATGACATAACACAGTGAAATATCTAGATACCATGCCATTCTTAATGTCACTATAGAAAAATATAAAGGAATAGTTTATATGAAAGTTGGCTAACAGTCTGTAAAATATGTAGTTTAAAGTTGCTGCCTGAATCCTGTGGTCCAACACTGTTTTTCTAGCATTTGATTGTTTTGGATCCATTTCTGAGGCATCTAATTCTCTCTATATATTTTAAAAGCAGCTTATGCACCTAATTTAAAATACGGATGTGGCTATGGGATGGGAACCAGAAAGTTAGGTTTTGCAATATTTAGTATTGCAGTAACCATATCCCTTCTTGGTTTAGAGATTTGTCTGATGTGTAAAGGAAATCTGCCTGAGAAGAATTCAAAACACTTTTTCTTAGAAATCGATCCATTTGGAACCACAGTTAAGGCAAAGTGGAATATCACCTATCCCACTCTCCAGCCTTTGGCCTTCTGTACATGCCTCACTGCATTCTTTTATAAAAACTGAAGGGAACTTCAAGAAACTGAACATCATGAGGCCCAGCTCATATGTAAAATCTGTGAAGCATAAGAACTGCCTGCAGTTAGTCCTTACCTCCAAATAATATGTTTTAACTTGTGCCTTCTTCAGTATAATCATAGAATAGTAGAATAATTTAGGTTGAAAAGACTCTTAAGATCATCAGGTCCAACCATTACTTAACTCTTATCAAGTCTGCCACTAAACTATGTCTATAAGCACCACATCCACACATCTCTTAAATACCTTCAGGGATGGCGACTGTACGACTTCCCTGGGTAACCTGTTCCAAAGCGTAACCACTCCTTCCATGAAGAAATTCTTCCTTACATCTAACCTAAACCTCTCTTGCTGCAACTTGAGGCTATTTCCTTGCATCCTATCACTTGTCACCTGAGGAAAAAGACCAACAGTCTCTGTGCTACATCCTCCTTTCAGGTGGTTTTAGAGAGTGATGAGATCTCCCCTCAGCCTTCTTTACTCAAGACTAAACAACCCCAGTTCCTTCAACCACTCCTCATACATCTTCTTATGCAATCCCTTCACCAGATTTGTTGCTCTTCTCTGAACGCATTCCAGCAACTCAATATCTTCCTTGTAGTGAGGGGCCCAAAACTGGACTCAGAAAATCATGGAATGGTCTGGGTTGGAAAGGACTTTAAGAATCATCTAATTCCAACCACCCTGCCATGACACCTCCCAGTAGACCAGGTTGCTCAAAGCCCCATCCAAACTGGCCTTGAACACTTCCAGGGATGGGGCATCCACAACTTCTGTCCATGCTTCTTTTGATACAGTCCAGGACACAGCTGGCTTTCTAAGTCGCAAGTGCAGCCAGCTCATGCTGAGCTTCTCATCAATGAACCAATAGGTTTGATTGATCTAATTTATTTTATTCCCTTAATTTATTTTTAAATTATGTGTTTCCTGTGAAATAACATTTCATATTGATCAACACAAAAAATGGTTAGTATTTCATAGTATTAGTATTTCGTTAGTATTAGTAAATCTTGTTTCCCTGAACATGAAGATGAGGGCTGGGAGAGCAAAGTCTCTCCCACTGTAACCAAAGAGCAGGTCTGAGAGCATCTGATGAAATTTAACAAGTCTATGGGGCTGGATGATGTGCATCCCAGGGTCCTAAGGGAACTGGCTGATGTAGTTGCCAAGTCTCTCTCCATCATATCTGAAAAGTCCTGGCAGTCAGGTGAAGCCCCTGGTGACTGGAAAAAAAAGGAAACATCATTCCCATTTTTCAAAAGAGTAGAAAGGAGGAAATGGGGAACTATAGATCGGAGAGCCTCACCTCTGTGCCTGACAAGATCATGGAAAAGATTCTCGTGGAAGCAATGTCAAGGCACATGCAGGACAAGGAGGTGAACCAAGACAGCCAGCATGACTTCACTAAGGCCAAATTGTGTCTGACCAGTCTGGTGGCCTAAGAATCCTCTGGAGGTTATCCAGAGGTCATTCATCCTCCCATAAGAACCCCTGTTCCTATGTTTCAGCCCCACAAACTTCAGGAAAGTGACTATTTTTCTATAAAAAGAGAGATGTTTCCATATATCTCCACTGTCATTTTCTCACCCATCATTGCTTCACCAAACTTGATTCCTTGCAGTAGCCACCTGGGAATCTATTTCCTGCTGGGTTAATTACTCTAAAAGCTGACAAACCTGTCAACTGCTTTCACGACAGCAGCTGTTCAGACATTCCATTATATATAACCCATGTAATTCTCCCCTGTTAACTTGCTAAACAGCATGGAGTTGGCTGAGAAAACAAATCATGGCAATTTGTACTTTATAGCTGGCATGCATTGCCTCCTCAGCAACTTAGATCACAAAGTAGTGTATGTTTCTTAAATATATTGCCTGTGCACTTCTACCTGCATCAATACAGATAATAATGGTGCAGTCTTCTGGTAACAGAACAGGTAATGATATATCTCCCACAGACTTGCTTATAGTGGTCATAAATTTATAAATACAGTAAAATATATTTTTTGTGAGTCAATTTTGATACTTTGCATGTGTTTATGATTCTCACTGAAAGTAGACTATGTACATTGTTGGGACAATTCCTGCACAATTTTTGCAAACTAAAATTAGACTGAGTCCAGTTTAGGATTAAATAACTACAATAAAGAAGAGAAACAAGATTGCATTGACACAATATCTGCTACAGAATCTGTTGAAAGAAATCCAAATATGTGTAGGCATCAAAATAATCATTTAGGTCATCTAGACAATCCTACCTCTGCCATAAAATGAGGACATAAGATAATTAATTATGTTGATATAAGGGTATATTTGTGTCTCTTTTCAGGGGAGACACAGTTTTCACAATTTTCGCAGAGACAAATTCAGTTTTTGAATTACACTTGGGAAGAAAAAAAAAAAAAGTATTTTTTTCCCTTTAGGATTTTTCCTACTGAAATGTTAAATCACAGTATACTTTCATTTTTATCCATGCTTCCATCTCATACCTTTTTGTATAACATAGGTCCTGATATTTTATATTCATCACCAGGAACAATTCACATAAGAAACTGCTAAAATCCCAGTGGGGCTGACATCAACACTCATACTTCATCATTTTCATGCAATTTTCAAATAACCTCATACTGCCACACAGTTTAAAAAAAAACAGATATGAATAATCCCTTTCAATTTAAATATTTATTACAACCTAGAAGAACATCTTAAGAAGAAGAAAAATAATAATACAATATCTTAGAGGATGTTAGTATTTGTGTGTCTTCCCAAGGACAACAGTATTCTAACTAGTGCCTCTATAACATTAAATAAATAATGTCAGACTTTGCCCGTAGGATGATGTGCCATTTATATTATGAAAAGTTTTAGAATATCTCTAATAAATGCAAACTGCAAAACACGAGAACTAATTCTTTTATTTCTGTATACCAATTGCAAAATTGCTACCAGGTAAAAAGTTACTTTGCTGATATTGTACTGATGGGGTGTTTTGTTACAGTAAGTTTCTCTATATTTCCTCAGGCTGTGAAAATGTTATTTTAACTTCTTTCAAAATAATGTCACAACCTGTCCATTAAAATTAACTATTAATATGTGAACTGCGAGCTGCTTAGCTGCACAATCTCTTCAGCTAATAAAGGCCATTCCTCGCTCCGCAAACCCCCAAATGGTGAAGTGGACCATTATAAGGCTGAACTCCTTATTAGAACTGTTTGCCCCATTTACAGCTGTCACTGAGGGTCATTCAGAAGGCAACCTGCCTGAGCTTTACCTTCACCCAGTAGCCCTCCAAACTATCCATTATAACACTCTTCAACCTGGGGAGGAATGAACCAGCAGGGAGAGCTATTAAGCAAGAACAAAAGTTACAATGAAAGTAGAATTTGCAACAGCATTCGTGGTAGGATGACATTTTTTCACTTCACTAAATAAATAAGTACTAATAATAATTAAATGCAGAAAAAAAATAAGGAGTCTGAAAATCATCATAATGGAAACAGTGCTAAGTAGAGATAGGAAAAAAAAACTGTAAAAAGACCTCAGGCATGAACAGAAAAGAGGTAATTATTTTATTACTCCCTTTCCTCCCTTTTAGTTACTGATATTATAATTATATATTATTGCACTGGCCAAGTAGTCATGAAAGTCAAGATGTCTGTGCTTCGGCAAATATAGCCAGAAGAAATTTGTCCTGGCAAGCAAGTCTATCAGCTTTGACTAATGGCAACCAGAAGGTCTTATTTCCTAAGGGAAGGATTAATTTCCCTTTAATGACATTTGTAAAGATGATAACAAAATTCATTACCCAGGTCACTGCCTGGGAAAAGACTTAAGGAGGTCAGTGTTCAGCCTCATCATTAAAATTTATATATAAACATTACTTTATTCAGATATGTAAAATTAGAATTCTTATGTTGTTGAGTGGATGAAAGTAGGTCTATCAAAATTCACTCACAACACATGTGAATGCCACCTCTTGCACTCACCAGAAGGACTCCAAATCCCTTGCCTTCTCTCAAAAAGAAGTTCGTCAAATCCAACCAGAACTAAAATAGAAGTCCAATTGCCAGAATGAAAATGTTAAATATGTGCCTACTTGTGCTGTTTGTCTTTCCTGCCCTGGACACACCCATTGTAGCAGGAGCTCTGGGAAGTTTTTACCTTTATTACTTTTGCCATGGAAAACTTCCTATTGTCAACTTCAAGCAATTTATTTGACCTGAACTGCTGTATATACCATCATTCATACGAAAGGCTCATAAACTACTTAAGAATAAGCAGCTGTTTGACAACATAAAGTGAAGTTACTTGGCAGTTTAGGACAGGAAGTGCAGAGAGTTACCATATGCAGCTTTAAAAAATTGGGGCAATATCCAAACTGGAATATGGCCAAGACACTAGATCTAACAACTCTATTACCACAGGCTCCGAGACATTTATTTCTTAATCCCCCAAATCTACTTTAATTGCGTGTCAGGAAATGTCTGTGTATTAAAAAAAAAAAAAAAAATACAGTAGTTCTTTTACAATTCTTTGTCTGCACACACTGCTCAAATCAAGTTTCCTCTCCGCTGGTACACTTTGCAATTACTGACCCCTTCTAATCTGTTCCTGTTTCCTATCATTTTCTCAGTTACTTTGTTTTTATTGACTCAACTTTTTTAGCTTACTGCTAGTTCTTCCTGCCTGCTGCTGCCCATTCTGCCCTTTAATTAGTACCTTCTGAAGCTGATTAAAGTATCAGAGAAACTCTGATTCTGAGTGCCAGATAGCTGATAAAAAAGGGATTGAACAGCTGTCTTGTCCTACCACTTAATTCATTATTTCTCCTTCATTTATCCTTACAAGTTTTGTGATTTCACATAGTTCCATAACTTTAAATCAGTGGTTCTGGTTTGTGGTTACTTGGCAGGCAACATGTTTTTAGATATTCTCGGATCATAGATTTTAAATAGCAAAGGAATTCTTTGTATGGGATGTTTTATTTATCACCCGTCTCAACAACAATAGAAATATTTATTCAATTTTCAGGGAGTCACTGGAGCTGATATACAGGTATGTTAAATATTTGCTCATATCAATTTATTATTTTTTTTTCTAGATTTTGGAAGGTTATTTGAAGTTGCAATGCATATAATTTCATTTACAGACATTACTGTGGTCCTGTGTATGACGAGGCTGAAGGTTATTTTGTTGGGTACCTTAGATATCATCGAAGTGTTAAATTTCACTGATTAAAACAGTTATAGAATCTGTACAAAAGTAAAATTAAAACGTAAAGCGCTTTAGTTTCACAAAGTGAAGTTTAAGATACAGAGCAGCACTAAGGGACTGTGAATGTTGATTGCTCTGAGATGTGTTCATTATTTAGCATCTCATTTACATTGAAGCTTTTAGAAGGTTTCAACAAATTAAAGGAGCATATCCAAGAAAGCTGTAGTCTCCACTGAAATGACCAGGTATCAATACTTTGAGAGGTTTGTATCTATTACATTGACACAAACTATCCTTCTACAGCATCCACCTGAACAAGCACTTCTGAGCCACTCAAGTATACACTTGGGTGGATTTCACTTCTGGCAACAGTGCATACTTCAAAGGCTGTACAGCGTAATGTCAATTCAATATTACATGGCTGCTTCTGAAGAGGAATTAACTCCTTAGCAGAGGGTGTAGTCTTTACAGATGTTTAGCCTGGAGGCTCTGAGAGTCCTTGGAAAATAAACAAGCTATGGTTGGATGAGTCCTAATTCTACCTTTGTAAATCTATTGTTTGGAATAAGAAATAATAATAATTAATTAAAATAGAAGAACTTCAGAATGGCTTATAAGTTAGTTACAAAACAAAACTCTTGAAGTACATGACGAACTAGAATAAATGGCACCAAAAGATAGATTTTCCTTAAGAAATAAAATTAAAAAATAAAAAAGCAGATAAGACCATACAAATTTTACAAAATGAGCTAGGCAAACCCACAATTTCCATTTCAGTCCAAAATCTCTGTTTTCATCATTGAAATTTCAAATGGAAAAGTGCATTGAGTCTCTTACTCATACGCTCTAATGTGACTCCTTCATGTGACTGAAGCCTCTTGATGATATGAGATGAGATTAAGTTTGACTAGACTCACCTGTTTGTCATCTATTCACTTTCCTTGCTCTAAGGAACAACAGGTCACTTGCTTACAGCAGGAAAAAAGGGGAAAGAAAATAAAAATTTGGGAAAAAAAATATTTTTAACAACTTTTAATTAACAATTTTTAATCCATTTTACCTAATTGCCTGGTTGCTTATTTTGAACACTTAGATTCCATGCAACAGGAATGCTGATTCCTGCAGCAAAATGTCTGCAGAAAAGTTCAGGCCTTGCACAAATGCATGCGAACTCCAAATAACAACTTTCCACGTCAAACAATTCCACCTGCTGTTTCTTTCATCGTTAGAAGAGACTGAGGAATTGATTTTACACTAAGAAGTTTCCAAAGACAAATCTGTCACAGAGATGCCTGTCTTCTGTATACCAACTTACCTTTTCTATCTTTGATAGCGTTTGTTAGCTTTTGATTGTTCCTAATGCAATGGCTTTATCTTTATAAGAATACATTAATGAATGAGGGTGTGTTGAATAAAGTTAGATCTCATCACTTGAAATGACTCACCTTACTTGACAAGAAATCAAACAATTTTTTAAATCTTACTTTTTAAAACACTTAGCTAGGATTTTCATAAATGTTGTTATTATTTTATTCTCTTAGGAAATTTAGAAATGTACAGAGAAATAATTTATAACATAGAACTGCAGTTTGATGACTATTATTATATCTCCTTCACCAAGAGGAAAGAACAAGAATTACAAGCACAAAATCTTCATCTTACAAAATCATATGTGTCATAAATTCAGCAGTTTTCAGCCATGCATTCATCTGAGTTGGGATTCATTTCATCAGTATCAACCATCTAAAAATTAGAGGTCTGTACTATGTTAGTCATTTTGATTCCCCCAATTGTCAACAGAAATAGGCATCTCCCAAAATAAATTCATATCTTCTTGAGATAAATGCCTAGATGAGACTAAAGAGACTTCAGTCTCCCTCCAGGTATAGATGAGATGTCTCCCTCTGGGTCTTCTACAGACAAGGTCCCCCTCCAGGTCCAGACAAGACCTTGATCAGGCTGCAAGCTTGTACTTTTAATAATACAAATAGATAGCTGGGGTCCCATTCAAAGATCCATTTATTCAAGTAATATTTGTTTATAGAGAATCTGAGCTAGAGCTCTTGAGGAACTAATGATTTTCAACAGCTGCACCCAGTGTTACATTAGAAAATCAGATGACAAGTGTGTGAGCACAAAAAAAAAAAAAAAAGGAACTAATTTAACCAGAGGCACCCACTTTTGAAATTGTTCACATGGTTCTTTGACTTTGCAGATATCATGAAACTGATCTCTATTTAATTAAATACTGATACCTAACATATTTAATTAAATAATTTAATAATTAAATTAACATTTAAATACTGATACCTAACATAAAAATCCATATTAATAAACAGCAACCAACTATCTGTTGTCACAAATACTGTGATCACATAGCTGTTGTCCCTTCCACTTTTGTGGAGAAATTTAACATTTTTATTTTGTCTCATCAAGTTGGCAATAAAATATAATATCAGATGATTTATTTATTTATTTATTTATTCTGGAAGAAATACCAGTGCATGGCAATTTAGATAATTTTCCAAAACATATATTTAGGTTAAATAGTAGTATTTCTGAAATAATTTCATGATCTTGAGGATTCCTATTTTATTAAAAATTATTGTGATTTAACCCCAGCACGTAGCTAAGTACCACACAGCTGCTCACTCATTACCATACAGTGGAATGGGGGAGATAATCAGGGAAAAAAAAAAAAAAAGTAAAACTCATGGGCTGAGTGGGAGACAGTTTGATAGGACAGAAAATAAAGGGTAATAATAATAATAAACAACAATAATATACAAAACAAATGATGCACGATGCAGTTGCTCACCACCTACAGACCAATGACCCACCAGCCTACGAGCAGTTGCTACACTTCTTTGGCCAACTCACCCCAGTTTTTATTGCTCAGAATGACATCATATGGCATGGAACACCCCTTTGGCCAGTTTGGGTCATCTGTCCTGGTTCTGTCCCCTCCCAGTGCATTCCAAGCTTCTTCGCTGGTAGGGCAGCATGAGTAGCTGAGAAGTCCTTGGCTCTGTATAAGTACTGCTCAGCAACAACCAAAACATTGTTCTGTTATCAGCGTTATTTTTTCTCCTAAATCCAAAACATGGCAACATAACAGCCACTCTAAAGAAAATTAACTCTGTCTCAGCCAAAGCCAGTACAACAGCAAATGTTGTCATTATTTTAATATAATAATAATGACATCTGTCTTTTTTCTTATTGTTAACAGTTCTCATTGTTAACTCCTGATTTTAAACATTAAACTTATTTAAGTTTTGAATATTATTTGTCTATGGAACTGAGGCATTTAAACTCTTCCTGGAGAGCAGTTCCTCCCTTCACATACAAACATTGTCGCTGGTCTTAACTAGTGACTGTTTTTCTCATTTCTTCTTTTTATTTTTTTTTTTTCAGCAGCAAAATGGGATATATATTTTTTAAATATTATTTTTTTCTGTCATAAAACACTATATTTATAATGTATATGTAATCTAATTTATAGCTAAACCACGTTTAATTTTTATAAGAGAAATGTCAGGCTCCTTTAGGAGTTCAGGTCTTTGAATTTTATATGTATGGTGCAGTAGTGCACAGATAGTATGCTGTGGTGCTAAGAAAGCTTAGATGTCTTAACTCTCCATGTAGTCTCAGTATTTGGAGTCTCAGTGTTTTGAGTACTTTTTATGAGAAACAATGGGCTGTATTTAATTTACGTGTAAAAACACATTGAAAATTGCAAACAATGTTATTAAATATACTAAGCAAAAGGTAAAAAATCATAATTTGATTCAAATCATTAAAATAGTCCTATTTTCTGATATGACCTCATCTCCACATGAGTAGAAGTGTAGAAGACAACTTTATACTCTTTACTTTTTATGAGTGTAGGTCATACACTAATTTGCACAAATGTGTGAAGATTCTTTTTGTTTTCATCTTTCACATCCTTCATTTTATATGTAATTTAATTAAATTTATTTTTAAGAGGCAGAGGTGGAAAAATCTTCAAGCTTTACTATAGTGAAAGGATATTCATCTGTATGCTTACTCCACAGCTGTCCAACAACTAGGTATTATACATTTAATTCAATGGTGTACATTTAGGTGTGTGTATGTGCACATATGTTTCTACCACCATTTAAATTATCATCAGTCTCTCACTGTTTTAATTGTCTTGTACACAAAAAGTTATTGGAAATAATAATCAATCAGCTTAGCTAACCAAAATGTTTGCGTCAGCTCCATCCTTTATTTTCTTCTGGAGGAAATGAATATGATGCTTCCAAGGTGAAAATTATTGGTGTGTTTTTTCTTTATTTTCTATGTGTTGAGAGGATGGAAGACACAATCAGTCAATAGTCCCAGGAGTGTTGCAGATGTTCAGTTAAAGGCATTATTAAGAAAGCTAGCAGATGTATTCTCTGGCAAACAGCTCAAGTTATTGTGACCCTCAGTTTGTCCCTCAGAAAGCTAATTCACTAAACAATGAGGTGAATAAGACCTGTTATGAAATGATGGTTTCATTTATCTGCAAAAGAATGTTACTACAATCACTATGCTGTCCAGCTGCAAGGAGAAATGAAGCAAATACTTTTCCTGAAAGGCCATATCCTACATGGAACTAAATAGCTGCAGTCTCTAAAGATTTCTTAGCACCATATAAGCAAAGAAAATATGTATATCACAGGATCAATCATTCCACAGCTAAAGGAGCAAATGATAGTTTATCTTATACCAGGCAAACCTGTGGCAGCTGGTTTGGTACTAGTGGTTACGTGGGTAGCATAATCCTTACAGTGACAAACAAGAGAATGAGGAAGATACAGGAGAAGAGAACTTGGTTTTGTGTTCTTCTAGTACCAGCATTATGGTGTTGGCAATATCTACGTAACATGTAGGTATGCAATTTAAGGTGATTACCTTTGGCTCCCCTTACAGTCAGTGGAGAACGGTCTAGCATTTCTTTGATGTAGTCATCAAAGGACATACACATTTCATCATTGTTATTGTGGTATAAAGGCATAAATTTCTGTTTACTGTCTGTGAAAAGATTGGAAGATCACTAGCTCAGATGTAGGCATCTAGGGCTTGATTTAATAAATTAAACACAGGCATCTATGGCAGTCTAAGAGGTTGCAGTTAGAGACATTTGTGTAAGGATGGCAGATATAACATAGTCACCATAGGAAACCCAGGCCTTCTGAAGCGGTGGTTTGAAGATAGGCTGAGTCCTAAAATCCTAAGTGGTTTTGAATACCTATGACCAAACAAATGAACTGAGCCCCTGAAGTCATGTGATATTAATACCATAATACCACTGTCTGTGTTTTTTTTAAACATTGAATTAAATTTGAAATACATGCCAACAGGAGATACGAACTTTGAAAGTTGTGTTTCACCACTGCCATGGCCAAATCTGTTGCTATGAAATAGCCATTAATTTGCACCCTTACTAATCATCTTTAGTAATTCATAATGCCCATTAACAAAATACTCTATAAGTGATTGTTCATACATGCTAGAAATATGTTTCCTCATTGTGTGGTTACATTATTTAGTTCTTACGACATCTTTTTTTTTTTTTTTCCTATTGCTACCCCATGAACATGCAGCTTAAAAGTAATAAAACAAATTAATTTTGCATTTTGAGAGCTGGAATTTCAGCTGGCTTGTATAAACAGAATTTTTCTGGAGTTAATGGAGTTTACAAAGTTTAAACCAATTGAGACCTGACACAGAATGAGGTTATGCAATGCATTTGACCAGTACAGCTTGATTTTTTTTGGTATGAGTACCTAATTTGGTCAGGTGAGCACAGCAAAAGTCAAACTTTCCAGTACTAATGAGGTTTTTATTTTCTTTGGGCTGTGGATACAGAATGACTTATGAGGTTCAGTGTTCTACACCTGTCTGTCTTTCCTTTTCTGTTGGGCTCCTGATGAGTGCTACAATCCCACAGTCAAGCTTTCCCACAAGAACTGGTTAACTCATGGCTTCTGGCTGGATGCTCAGGCTTTACTCTAAGTTCTCCAGCTCTCTGGTTGGCCTCCTTTGTCACTGGGTTGTCTTGGCCATCTGCCCTCAGTGTTTTTTTCTCTCTGTTTCACCTCTACTTGCTGCTTTACAATGTTCTTTTCTTTGCTGAGTGGGCAGGAGACCTATTTCTAAAACTTCCCTCTAGTTCTCTTTCCCAAACTGATGACTGAGTATAATTATTTATTTCAGTTCCTGCTCAGCATGTCCCTTGACAGGGTGCAGCTGAAGAGTGGAATGAATACATTGAGAAAAGTATGCATTATTCTTAGCTGGCCCAGCACTAAAATGTGGCAGCAAAAATATTTACTGTCAGTCTTCCTGAGCTTTGAAAAAAATGAAGAAAGAGAAGGATAACTAGCAGAAATTAGAGGGAAGTGGGAGTGAAATAAAAATAGCGATCTCTGAAAAAAAGACTCATACATGAAAACCCATTATAGTGTATATCAGGATGTTAAAGATAAAACCATATAAAAAAGCTGATATATATTCAAAAAAAAAAAAATCTCTCAATAAATCTGTTTCCTTTAAGATTTTACTTAGGATATACAGTGAGTTATGTTACAGCTTCCAGTTCACTTAAGGTCATCTTTACAAGTGGCAAAATTGTTCAAGTATCAGATTCTGAATTTGAGATGAGTGACAATAAAAAATGTGAGTGTATAAAAGATCTAAAAATCAACACAATGAGATAGGTTATGAACTGGGCTATAACACCAAAGCCTTTGAAACATCCTATTAGCAATCTGGAAAGCAAACAGAATGCAGCTGCACCCTTGAAAAGTGTGTTTTAACCCAGCAGGCAGCTAAACACCACACAGACATTCACTCATTGCTTCCCCCCCTCCCCAAAGGATGAGGGAGAGAAGTGGGATGAAAAAAAGTAAAAGCTTGTGGGTTGAGATAAAGGCAATTTAATAGGAAAGAAAAAGAAAGATATAATAATAAAAAAAGATAATAATAGTAATAATAATAATATGTACAAAGCAAGTGATGTACAATGCAGTCGCTCACTACCTGCTGACCAATGCCCAGCCTGTCCCTGAGCAGTGTTACCCCCCAGCTCCAGCTAGCCACCCCCTATAACTGCTCATCATAACATTATATGGTATGAGGTATTGGCCCTTTGGTCAGTTTGGGTCAACTCTCCTGGTTCTGTTCCCTCCTAGCTTCTCATGTACCCCCAGCCTGCTCACTGGCAGGGAGGTGTGAAAAACTGAGAAGTCCTTGGCTCTGTGTAAGCACTAGCTCTGTAACAATTAAAACATCGGCATGGTATCTACATTATTCTCATCCTAAATCCAAAACACAGCACCATACCAGCTACTAGGAGGAAAATCAACTCTATCCTAGCTGAAACCAGGACAGAGAGCAAACTGGATTGGGTTGGATTTATTTTTGTCATGTATCTAAAACAGACAGAAACACAGAAGCTAATTTAGATCTCAAAGACTGTTGGGATGAGGGATCACTTCAGTGAAGTCAGTAAAAAAAGTCCCTGTGCTAAAAATATAACACAGATTAATCTAGAATCTTTATTCAAGGTGAATGATTCTTCAGTGCTGGAGTCTGGTGCTATCTTTGACAGCTGTCCATGCTGTATGCATCAGCTATTGAATTAGAAATCTTCGCTCATTTGTGAGGGGATAATATTGTTTGATAATAATTCCAGATATAAGTTTTTGGTACATCTTCAGTTTTTCTATAGCAGAATTTTTATCAGAAAGAAAAATTTTATTAAAGAAAAAGAAAACAGAGAAAAGCAAAAAGAGTGTTACTGAAAGGGGCAAAGAGCATGAGGAATGAAGGAAATAGAAGGAGGAATGAACATGCAAAGGTAAGGGCTCACACCAGAGCTTGTGGTCTTTCAAGATTTGTAAAATCGACAATAATGAGAAATAGAAAGAGATGTTCATAAGTAAAACCTTACACTTAAAGCTTTCATATTGACTTTGTTCAGTATTTGAAATTACCCATAAGGATAATTTTGATGCCCTTCTCAGTGGAACAGAGTACTCATAAGATAAAATATCACCACATTGATTTACTATATATAATTCATTTAAAATATTTTTATGCCAACAAAAAATATCATGTTCTACATAATTTTTATGACTTTGGAGTTCATGCTGGATCTAATAAGCAATGTTTATTTTAATGTTAACAAAGCCTGGTGAAAATTTCTGATAAATAGCAAAACACATACAAACATACATATATATAAATAACATGTATTTTATATAACAATATATATATATATACATAGTTGTCCACAAGGACAAATCAAATTAATCACCATTATTCTCTCTAATCTTGATGCTTTGAGCTTGTGTCAAAACTAAAATATTTTTAAAGTAAAAAACATACACGTGATATTACTATATGTAATATATAATATATTACTTTATATTATAAAACCTAGTTTGATTACTATAATATACAACTTTGATGGATAAAGCTTCAGGTAAATTCCATGTTTAATTCTTACTTTATGCGCTAGGGGGTTCCCTTGCCCTCCTACTATGTAGAAGTTCCTAAATAGTTTAACATATATATTTAGGCTAATGGGCAAAGCTTCAAGGGTGTTTTTGATTTGCTGCTATTTTAGGTAGAGGAATTTATTTGGAATATTAGGCTTCAGAACGTTAAACTTTTACTATATGAAGGCTTTAAACTATCAACCTTTCTCTACTAGGAGGATATGTAATATTATCCTGTTTTTTTTTGCCTGTTCATTAGCAGATATAAATATTTCAAAATTCTCAAGCTGCATATAAACAATATTCATGAAAATAAATTCTATTTGTTTATACGCTTATTTGTGGATATCTTTTTTGCACAGTCTCAAACCAAAGTAAATGATAATAATAACAATATAGATTTACACTATTTTTTTTTTATTAAAGTAAAAGATATTTGGATAACTTAGTATGACAGAGCAAACAAGATGTTTTCCTGTATTATTTTGATATTTCTTTGGATTTAAATCTATTGAATACAAACTTTAAAACAGTGTGTCGTTTTGTTTTCTTTTTCAAATGTCAAAAATCCAATCCATCAAACTACATATTCCACAGTATTATTTTTATTCACATTTATTATACAGTATGCCAGAGATTTGTTTTTCTGTTTGGGTAATAAGTGTAATCAGGGTTCTGGGGGTACCTCCTAAAACTGAGATTAACTTCACTTTAAAGATCAACCTCAGAAGGTTCTCTCTTACATTCAGAACAACTCTAGCAGTAAAGGGGATGTTTTAGGAAGTACTGGGGGAAATGGTAGAACTCAAAACATATCACATTTAGCCAATGTATTACATTTTTCTAATAATAACAATATCATGTTGCATTTAAAATTCATGTTGAATAAAGACTCCTGAAGTATTCATTCATTAATTATCATAGGAAAACAGGTTGTAATGAGTGCGAATTTAAGTGAAAAAAGAACTGAAATTAAACCCACAATTATGTCTAATTGTTTTTGTCTGCATCTTTTTCGACGCATACAAATCTAAGGTAATATAAATAACACTACAAGAAATACTGAAGGGACAAATTAGTTATCTATGTTAATCATCTAGTAATCTATGTCTTTATCATCTCCATAGAGATCTAGCTAATACAGAATATCAGACAGATATTCATTTTAGAAAATATAGGTGTCTTTGTAAGGGAGAGCAGAATATTTCTCCAGATGGCACTGGCTTCTTTACTTAGATTTTCATTTTCACCACTCTGGAAGTTAGACATCCCAAAATATATACATACAGTCATGTACCTACAGTCAGAGCCCAAACTCTTTTCAGTGTGTTTAAGAAAAAAAATATTGTCTTTACCTGTCTAATTTAATATAGGAAGTAATATTATGGGCTTAACTGCTCACACAAAATACACTCAGTGTCACTTAAAAACCTGTAGATATCCAAGACTTCTGTACAGATCTTGCAGATACAATATAGGACACACAAAGAGACCAATGCCCTTCTAGAGTGGTGGTTGGACCCTATATGCTAAATCATCTCAAAGAGCACCAGTTGTCTAACTGTAAGTAAGCGAGTAAAGTCATAAGTTTCTTGAAAGTGCTAAAATAAAATTTATTTTCTTTCATGAAACTAGGAGCCAAGTAATCTAAACTTACCTTTTGTAATTTGATGCAGCATGTTTTTCAGTGGGAGCATCTTTCATACATTCCCTGTTGTAATACATACAAACTGATATTCAGAGAACACCCAAAAGGTCCTTTGCATATAAAAGATGACACACTGTAAGAAGTTTGCTGCTGTCAAAGTCTTCATCCTAACAAAGGCTGTAGCACTGCAATATCCAGACCTGGGAAGTGGTAAGCACAGCTGAGTTTGGCATAGCCAAAATAATTCTGGTGACATCATAACTATGAAACATAACTTCTTTTTATTGTTTGTATAAGTATATGGCAAATGAAATCACAAATCATTCAACTAAAATCAAATTGCCTTAAACAAACACGGCACCTAGAGACTGCTGAGCACAGCTATTGTCTATATCTGCTTTTATAGATTAAATTACTGCCAATGAAACCCAACATAGCTCTCCATCATTGCTGATTAACTTGTCCTTGCATTTACAGGCAATTGCCCCAGCTAAACTGACATAGTAATTTGCTAAGCTAATGTCATATGATTGTGTTTTCAGGTCTCCCTTACCATTTAAAAACTGCCTTTGCTAGTTCGGTTTCTGTCTAACTTCGTTATCTTAGCTCCTATCTTATTACTTTAAATGTACGTTCACATGATTGCAATCACTACATTTATTGTAATTTAACAAGTTACTATTTGTCAATTGATTAGTTTAATCATGATATGTAACCTTGAAACTGTTTAATGTGCTTATATCTTCTTACAAAAAAAATAAAAAGTATCTCATTTCACTTGCGGAGAGTCATGATAGTTTAGGGAAAGGAAGGTACACATGTTAATTGCCTTGGCTTATTTCACAGCAGATAATTTGATAAAAAGAAGTAACTTGATCACCTGAAGCAGTCTGAACATATTCTGAAATCCTGTAAGCATAGACACAGATCTTTCTGGGAATGTGATTTGTGGAATAAATGTCCCAAGCTCTATGTTTGGTCTCCCTCCTGAAGGTTACTACCACCAAAGCATAGACATGTGTCTCCTGTGTACACGACTCTTTTACCTCAGTACAAAGCTAAAGGACTATATTTAAACAGATATCTACTCCTCAAGTTTTCTAGTGGGTTTTATTTGTTGCTGTTTTTATAAAAAAAGAGTGAGAAAACTAGCTTCAGAAAGCTTGCATAGCACTGCTGATGACTGAGTCACAGCAGTAATGTTTTCTAAAAAATAAAAAAATAAAAAAAATACATATGCAAGGAATTTGTAATTTGTTAAAGCAAGAATAAAGAAAAATCAAGGTATGAAGTGATCATGACATCTCCTGGAATGTGCGTCTCCCTGCATATGTAGTGTTACACTGCTGACAGAGAAGCTTGTGAGGGACTTTTTCTCCAAAAATACTCATCTGAGCCTGAGAAATCACATTTGATGTGATAGAAAACATAATGGCCTAGTAAAAAGAAAGAAAATTTTATTTTTGCTTTTGTTAAAAGGACATGATGGTGTCAAATTTCAGAAATAACCTACCAAGTCATAATTTAGGTCATAAACCCACTGATGACTGGATGGACCTTCATTCATAGGCATGCCAGATTCTTGCTGTGAAGATATATTATTACTTTGTGTGTGTGTGTATGTGTGTGCATGCATATTAGCACTACTGAATCCACTGATATTCACTTATCCTGAATCCACCTATCCATGGACATAAGGTAGGGATTTCACTGTATTAATAGATTTCTTTCACCATTACACCATTACCCCGTCTAACTAATATCCCTCTAACATTTATGAAGCACAATACCATTAAAAGCATAACACTTCAGTATGGTTTCAATAAGGTTGCATATTTATGCAACAGGAATAATTTCATTAAAAATTTCCTCAAAAATCCTTTTTAAAGGAAACAGAAAAAATAAGCATGTTTTTGGTACACGGAGTTAAATTCCTCTGAAGAAAATGAAAGAATTGAGAGAAAATAAAAAAAAAAATCATATTATTGCTTTCCTTTACCCTCTGTATCATAAAACATTTAACAGCAGTGAATATTTTTTCAATGTTTTCAATAATAGGTTGTGTGTAAGTAAAGAAATTTTTGAACTACACAATATTTTGTTATGCTAAAATTAATAAAGATGTACTTAAAGAACATGTCCTGTTTTTCTAAATGTAAGGCTGTATATTTTCAATACTACTGACATGCAGACTGAAGTGCCCTGAATTATTCCATTTGGAAGTCACCACATTTCTGAGTACAAACAGTTTAACAGTAACAGTGTCTGAAAATTATTAGTGCCCTTCACATATTTTAAAAGTGCTTCAGTTTAGAAGCAATAAAACTAGCCAACTTGCTTCCTACAACACATTTTTAAGAGTCAGTGTTTAAAAGAAGTTCAAACCCAGTCTGTGATGTCTGTAATAAGATCATGTATATTGTGTTTTAACCTGGCAGGCAGCTAAGCACCACACAGCCATTCGCTCACTCCACCACCACCCACAGTGTGATGAGGGAGAGAATCAGGAAAAAAAATTAAAAAGAAAAAGATAAAACTCATGTTTGAGATAAAGACAGTTTAATACGTCAGAAAACAAAGGGAAAATAATTACTATTATTATGATAAGTGAATATATAAAACAAGTGACGCACAATGCAGTGGTGTGTAAGACCATCAGCTGACTGATACCCACACTGTCTGTGAGCAGCAGCACCCCTCCTGGCCAACCCCCCCAGTTGTTTTATTGCTGAGCATGCTGCCAGGTGGTATGGGATATTCCTTTGGCCAGTTTGGGTCACCTGTCCTGGCTCTGTCCCCTCACTCCTTGCTGGCAGGTCCATATGAGGAGCTGAAAATTCCTTGACTCATTGTAAGCACTGCTCTGCAACCAGTAAAACATCAGTTTCATCATTGTCATCATTATTCTCATCCTAAATCCAAAACACAGCACCATACCAGC
The DNA here is from genome assembly GCF_964034855.1 of Anser brachyrhynchus. Classification (NCBI taxonomy): domain Eukaryota; kingdom Metazoa; phylum Chordata; class Aves; order Anseriformes; family Anatidae; genus Anser; species Anser brachyrhynchus. Next base: position 164,917,003 of record NC_137694.1, read on the forward strand.
TACTAGGAAGAAAATTAACCCTGCCACAGTTGAAATGAATAATTGTCATCTCTGTTTTAAGCACAGATGAAGGTACCTGTCTCAGTCTGCAAGAAAAAAAAAGAAGAAAAAAGAAAAAGGAAAGAACAAAAAAAAAAAGTCAATATATAACCACTTTCCATTTTTGTATTTATGCTGCTTCAATTTACTTATAAGGCAATATGCTTTGCTCTAAAATTGCATTCTTCTGACTATTAATTCTTGTCTGTGGTCAAATTTACAATTACAGGAGTAATCAGATAGTGTTTCATAGAAACAAAGCATAAGAAGCTTGAGGAAGGATTGTTTGAAACAGGCCAGATGCCAATTAGTTCTATATAGAACTTCAGAACTTAGAAATTTTGCTGGTTTATAATTTTCCCCAAATTTCTAAAGCAGACAGTAGTAAAAGCACATTTCCTAAGTTCTTCAATTTTCAGATAATTAAAAGGATTACAGGTGTTGCTATATTTGGTGGGGAGCTGGGGGTTGGTCTCTTCTCACAGATAACTAGTGATAGGACTAGAGGGAATGGCCTCAAGTTGCACCAGGGGAGGTTTAGGTTGGAAATTAGGAGACATTTCTTCTCAGAAAGTGCAGTCAGGCATTGGAATGGGTTGCCCAGGGAGGTGGTGGAGTCACCATCCCTGGGGATATTTAAGGAAAGGCTGCACCTGGCACTTAGGGACATGGTTTATTGGGTGACTTCGGTAGTAGGATGATGGTTAGACCAGATGATCTTGGAGGTCTTTTCCAACCTTAATGATTCTATGATTCTTATGATGTTCAAATTCTCAGTTACAAGCACAAAGGTAAAGGTATAGGAAACAGCACCAGTAACCCTTTTAATTATCTGAAAATTAAGGAAGTTAATAAACATATGTATCTAAGGGTGAACATAAAGGAATAGAATGGGAATTGAAAGATTCTAAAAAAAAAAAAAATCCAAAGTAAGTTATAAACTAGTGACTTAGTGAGGAAAAAAGTGTATTGTAGAATATTTAAACAACTTAGCTCTTTCTCCGTAGGTAAGAATTGGAGAAATTCATCCTCTGGAACTAAGAATCTGCTAACACAACCTCCAGAATAGTAGTAGTATTCTGTGGAAACTAATTATATTTTAAAAAATTCAAAGAATATGCTGTTATTTTCTTATAAGTGAAAATAATAATCAAAGATAAATAAAGTCATCCCAAATCCAGAATGTACAAAAACAGAGGAGAAAGTTAATGAACAGTCACTTCATTAACACATTAGTAATAATAGGGTGACTAGAAATGGATGTCATGGACACCAATCAACAGCTGTGTATAGTGTGTATTCTGTACTCTGTATTTGGTAACTCTGCAGTCTGTATTCGGTAACTTCGCATTCTGTATATGGTAACAGGCCTACTGTACATGGGTTAATCAGTAGACCTGGTATAGCTCCCAAAACCTTGTTTAGGATTCTCTGTCAGATGAATGATGACGGATTTAATACTAGTTGAAAAAATACTTGAATAGTAGTTACTAACAGATAAATTTAGTTAACTAACAGACAAATTTTTTAAGTAAGCTCCTAGGACAACTCTTCATAGTATTGTGTTAAGCAAAACTGTTATTAGCACTTTGGTCAACAAAACAAAGAGTTCACATAGCAATAATTATGAGCTGTTTCATAGTGAAGATGATAACTAAAGATATTTGATTATAGGATATTCACAGTCTTTCCATAGAATCACAGAATCATAGAATTTCCCAAGTTGGAAGGGACCCACAAGGATCATCTAGTCCAACTTCTGACTCTACAGAGGACCACCCAAAAAATCAGACCCTATATCTGGGATCATTGTCCAACTGCTTCATGAGGTCCAGCAGGCTTGGTGCTACATGTGGGCCAGGGCAATCCCAAACATAAATACAGGCTGGGCACAGAATGAATTGAAAGCAACCCTGGTGAGAAGGATCTAGGACTGTTGGTGGATGAGAAGCTTGACATGAGCCATCAATGTGTGCTTGCAACACAGAACTGTATCCTGGGCTGCATCAAAAGAAGTGTGGCCAGCAGGTCGAGGGACGGGATTCTCCCCTTCTACTCTGCTTTTGTGAGACCCCACCTGCAGGGCTGCATTCAGCTTTGGGGCCCCCAGCACAAGAAGGACATGGAAGTATAAGAACGAGTCCAGAAGAGGGCCACAGGGATGATTAAAGTGCTGGAACACCTATCCTACGAAGACAGGCTGAGAGAGTTGGGATTATTCAGCCTGGAGAAGAGAAGGCTCCAGGGAGACTTTACTAGCAGCCTTCCAAGACCTAAAGGGGGCCTACAGGAAAGCTGAGGAGGGACTCTTTGTCAGGGAGTGTACTGATAGGACAAGGGGAAATGGATTTAAACTAAAAGAGAGTAGATTTAGGTTAGATATAAGGAAGAAGTTCTTTACTCTGAAGATGGTGAGACAGTGGAACAGGTTGCCCAGAGAAGCTGTGGATGCCCCATCCCTGGGAGTGTTCAAGGCCAGTTTGGATGGGCTTTTGAACAATCTGGTCTAGTGGGAGGTGTCCTTGCCCATGGCAGGGAGGTTGGAACCAGATGATCTTTAAGGTCACTTCTAACCCAAGCCATTCCATGATTCTATGGAAAAGCTTAAACTACATGCTGCAGGATGTTCTGATTAGCAAATTTTCATTGCTTTGAAAATACCTTGTTATTATTATAATAATAAAAAAAAAAAAGAAAAAAGAAAAAACAACAACAACAACAAAACAAAACAAAACAAACAAACAAAAAAAACAACAAAAACAAACAGTCTTTAGTAGTGACCTAACAAAACAGAATGCACAGATAGCTCAGGATAGTTACTGACTTTCTTGCATGCTAAACTTCATGTATATCATGTCAAGAGAAAAAATAATGCACAAGTTTTGACTAAGAAACAAATAAAAAATCAGTAACATGAAAACAAAATGAAATAATAGATGAAGACCAAGGAAAAAAATGTATATATATGACACCCTTTCAATTATTCCAGTCCTCCAGAATGCCTTTCAGATGGTGAGTTCATGAGGGACTTTTCAAAAAGCAATAAATGATCTAAGCCACATTTTGAGAATTTTAAGATATCCTCATGTATTTAGATGACTTCATTTATTTCCATAAAACATAGGAAGAACATCTGGCAGGAGTGAAAAGCCTTCTAAAGCTTTTTAAGGAGTAATGGTTTAAACTTGAGAAAAACAAATGTCAGTTTTTGAAGGATCACATTACCTTCTAAGGATATGCATGTCCTGCAAATGGACAAACGCTTCAGTTGCAGAAACTAGATCTTAAGAAACATTGGATAATTCCTGGAAACGTACGCAAAATCATAAGATCATAGGAGACACATACAACATTTTCCAAAACAGCCAACTAAAAGCAGCTTTGTCATGAGAACTAAACATGAGAAAATTTGATTTCTGAAAGGTTTTAAATCTGTATTTTGTTTAAATTCCTGAAAATACAATAGCTATTGTAGAAAGCTGTGACTCTTCAGCATTTAGTGTCAGTGTTAGCTGAATGTGATGCAGAATAACAACTTTTAATTACAACAACAGTAAATACTCAAATGTAGTATCTGAACTTTGAGGAGGCCTCAAAGAGATATATGCTAAGAATGAAATGCATTGGGTATGTGAACTGTATGCAATTTCTTATAGTCTCTACTTATAAATCAGAAAGACTTGTTGAAATGAGTACACAAATTATCTAAAAATAGATGCAGATATTCATTAACTCAGAAAGCAAGGTCCCAATGTACACATTTCAAGTTGACTAAAGGCAATGAGATTAGATATACTGAAGTTCAACAGATTTTTTCAAGAAAAGCAGCTTGTGGAGGTCTAATTGAAAGATTATTTTAGTTCCAATTTTGCCTTATTATGAATGTAAATCAATTGTTATTTTTCCGTTGTCAGCCAAAGGGGGAGGGGAAGGGGAAGGGGAAGGCAAGATGTTCTCACTGTAAATCTAGATCCAGTAAACAGACTCAAGAAGACCAGTATAGAAATTTTGGCAGAACAATACAGAAATGAATGTTGGTAGTTAATTGCCTGAATGTAGGTGATCAACAAAATTACTTAAAGCTTCTGAAGTTGTTTTGAAATTTTAATTAAACTAAGATAGGGAGAAGGAACTTTTAATAAATATTGGTATTATCTAAAATCTGAATTGGAATTCATCCAAACTAGTTATGCTAAACTCCCTTTTTATTCACTGGTTAAAAAATATATATATATATATATATTTTTTTTTTTTTTAAAAAAAGACATTTTGTGAGACCTACGTATCTAACAAAGGAAAGATATTTCCACACTTTAAAAGAACATGCTTCTAAGTCTGGTTGAGAAAAGGTAACTCCTGTCTCTATTGCTTGCAGTAAACTTCTATCAGCTACCATTACCTGTACAACTACAAAATCAAAACTATAAATCCTAAAGGGGAACATTAGGCCGAACTTTATAATGCAAAAAAGATCTGGAACATCCACTGCTGAAGGGGAAAAGGGAGAGGAAGAAGGGGAAAGGTGAAAGGGAAGATTTAGTTCAATGTATAGTGTACTGAAAGTGTCTTCTCAATGTGTAATAGTGTTCAAAAAGCCAAGACAACATTAGAAGATCTAAACAATGAAATAGAGAACATTATAATTATATAATAAAGTAATGTATTATTTAAATCATGGGTCTTTCCTTACTAAGAATACTGTGTTATGTTCTTCATTATTTTCTTAATAAAAAATAGATAAGGTTGCAAAGACGCAGTCTGGTGATAGCTTGTAATTGTGGTTGTGGAAAAATGCTCATGAAAAGAAAATCTGAAAAAAGACAAATAATTTTCATCAAAGGTAAATAAATAACAGATTTAATAAATAAAACATGATAAGTAGTACAGAAAAAAAAAAAAAGAGTAGATATTTAGTTTATTATTTTTCCTATTTCAAAAAGAGACTACTAGCCAAAGTGGAGGACATGTAGATTTGTAGCACATAGATACTTTCTCACACAGTGCAGAATTTAAACCAATTGTCACAAGATAGCCACTACTTAGCATGACCTAAAAAAAGGACCAGATATGGTTATAAATTAATGGCAGTCAAGGACCGTCAACATTTATAATTAAAATACACAATGGGGAGCATAAATTAGTGTTATTTTCAGAACTTAATCTGAAAATCTCTTTTTTTGAGAGAGAGAGAGAAGTTATTGTTTCTCAACCTTTCTTCTTAAATGTTTGGAACAAGTAACAGGCAGTTACAAATAATACATTTTCTAGAAAGGGTCATTTTTTTAAACCAATCTGGTAACGATTTTTGATGGAAAAAAAAAAAAGAGAGAGAGAGAAAGAGAGAAGAATGAAATACTACATAGACCTTTGTAGGTGGTACCCTGCTTCAGTAAACACTGGGGATAGTAGAATTATGTCTATGAACCAGAAACAAAGTCACAAAACTTTGGGAACTCCCTATCCGTCATTTCTATCCTCCACAATACGTGCACCAGAAGTCCATTTTGTGAACTTGTAAATACTTTTTTTTTTTCCCCAGAGCTTTCACTTCAGTGCTGTTTTCTGTATAACAGAGTATACAAAATCGCTTTTCTCCTTTAAGCATCACTGCACACAGCACAAGCAGAAAAATACTGTCAGAAAACACACATTCTTGTGACACAGAAGTAAATAAAGTCTTTCAGATTGCTCTAAGACTTCAAGAGCAACAAACTGATCCTACAAGAACACCCAGCTGTTCTAGAGAAAAGTAGCCAAAGAACGAAAATCATCTCCACAGGAAGATTTCTGTACAGGAAGTATATTGTCCAGTGGGTTTTTCAGCCATCACAACTCAATTTAAATTGCTATCATGCTCTGTAACACTTCTCTAACCAAAGCTATGGGATGCATCTATGGACACACAACAATTGAGATTAAATTTTCAAAAGAACCTGATCCTAAACTGCTTTAGCTTCAGCTTAAATCACTTTTTCATGTACCTGCTCCTGAGTTATCCCTGTAGAACTGTAACTTTGATGTGATGGTAGAATTTAACTCCCTACCCAATTTACATTGATTGACATTAAAAAAAAAAAAAAAAGTCAAGATTGACATTGTAGGCATTGTAGGAACCCATGCCACTGTTAAAATAAAACACAGTTTGCGCCGTGCAAATGAGTTGCTGTGATTTTTCAAAATGGCTCACCTTGAAGAACAGATAAGAACAGAATGGAGGAGAATTTGTCTGAAAAATGACGCTGTTAAGCTCTGTGGATATATCAAGGGTAAAGGAATAATAGCAGAAAAAGAACAAAATAATACAAATTAACCATAGCTAACTTACGCCTAGAAATTAGAACAACAATTCTAACTATTAAAGGAGCAAGATTCTTGAGCAGCCTTTCACCAAGACACATGAAGCTTTCGGATGGACTTGGATGCATTTACTAACAGGATTATGTAATGGCCTGTCATAGCCAAGAACTGGATGCAACACTCTCTTTTAATCATATGTCCCAAAGGCCTTCATAATTATTATAACAAAAAGTAATCCAGAGCTCAGATACAGTTAGGAAAACATGAGGAGAGATGGTGGATGACATTTTGAATTTAAGCATATTCTACTTATACTACTTACAGGACAGTAATAAAAATCAACATAATCTATTGGGAAAAAAAAAAAAAAGTATTAGTTTCCCTATTAGTATTGGAATTCTGTACATTCTGTATTTTTTAACTCAATTTATCTTATTTTTTTTTGTCCGACAATATCAAGGTTATTGATTATATATTATGGGTATTTATTTTATTTATGTCAAGTCAAAAATATTTTTAGAGGAAGGTAAAGGATTTTTAAATTCCATGATTGCCAACCTGAACCCTGCAGAGAATAGTTTTGCAATTTTAAAATATGATAATTGACATACCTGACATAAGTATTTTGGTTGCCATTTGAGAGTAAAAGTGCAGTTACCTAATTTGTAGGTATCATCTTTCAGAATCAGTGATAGTAATTACTCTTCTTGTTCTTTCTGATATTATTAAAATCAAGACAGACACTTTATATGTTATCTGGAATAAAGCAAATAAATTTGAAGATTTGACTATGAGAGTAATACGAAGCAATTGACAAATGACTTGCAGCACTTGTAATGGTCTTCTACTTTGTCCTTTATATGACTCTTCTGTGCTGTGTCAAATATTAATCACCACATACAGTAATCTATCTGAATGGATGTTGGTTCTTAGAGTTCAATCCTTTAGCTAGACTACTGAACCTTTAATTTTTGGCTATTTAAATGCATATCAAATACCAGAGAAGATTAATTACTACAGTAATTCACAAATGCATTCTGTTCCCTTAGCCTCAAAGAAACTTATAGGCAACTTTCAAAGTATTTTGGACTACAAAGAGTAAATCTCATGTAATTCTTATGAAATTTCTACATTCCCCAAGTATATTATGAAATACTAACTAGTATGCTCGAATGTATTGCAGTTGAATGTAAGTAAAACCATATTCACAGTATATGAAATACGAATGCTTGCCTTCTTTGCAATGCAGAGTATTCAGGGCCTCCTTCCTCCCGCTGGTACCCACAATTATGAAAGGGAAATGAAGTCTTGAAGACTGAGGGAGTATTGAACCCATGGTAGCTACTGTTGAGCTGCTCAAATGACTTACTATTACTACTGTCACCGTTGAGTTAGTAAAGAGCCCTCAGGTCCACAAAGAGGAATCTCACACATCCCTTGGGGTTTGACTCAAAAGTTAATGAAACTCACTGTCAAGTAGCAGATTGACTGCAGCTGAGGAATGAACAGTTTATCTCATTGTATAGTGTTGGTGTAAAACTAACAAAAGAGTCCTAAGTCTTCACAATGTCTGAGTGCTTAGTAAAAATATTAGGAAGAGCTAGTAATATTATTTTTTGTCACAATAAAATTCCCTATGCACACAAGCAATAAATTAGGCAGCACGTCACATCAGTTTTATGAAATATCAAGATCCCCCTGGCATGGAAACTCTGATTAAGGTTCAAACTTATACCTTTTTTTTATTATTATTATTTTATCCTCTCTTCTGTTCTAAAGGTGGTGACCTTTGGAACCATTTTTTTTCAGTGTGTCTGAGGGGTCTGCAATACAGCAGAGAACTGAAGTCTCATGTCTCTGAAATCTGTTCAATACAATAGGATGCATTTTTTTTCAAGTGTCAAACGCTAAATGTCTCTTATCTGTGGATATCATCTGAAAAAAAAATCAAAATACACAAATACATTTACACATGGACTGAGCAACCTTGGACAGGCAAATTAATCTAAAAATTCAACTGATTTTATGTCTCATGCTATTAATTTGTGGAATGCATTAATTTTCACTGTAGTATTCTGTTGAGAAAACAGCAGAAAACAAGTGCTGAGGCAAAATGCAGCTTAAGAGAATCCTGCAAATTCTTAAATCCTACATGTGCCTTAAGCAGAAACAACCTAATATCCTGCATTTAAAATGAAAGTATATTTCTCCTTTGTGACTAGTTTGCTGGAGCCAAGAACACATCTGTTATAAGAATTCTACCTCACTTTTGTGTTCAGCATTCCTGAAAAAAAAAGATCATTTACAAATTATCTGCAAAGAACTTTGTATTATTTCTTTTCTATTTTATTGAAAATATTCTTACACACTTAGTTTATCATCAAGTTGGATAAGTTTTATCATAAGATAAAATTGAATCTGTCCTGAAGTGATAATCTGAAAAAGGGGCATTAGTAAGCAAAAATGTTATGGAAGTGACAGAAGAATGCAGCTATATATTTTGATAAGCAGTGAGCAGTTGGTGACCTGAACCAGAGGAAACCATAAATGACTCATAACTTCGTGAAATTCTGTAGTCTGGGTAATTTAAGACATAGAGTTCTATCAAATTAGAAGTAAATACAGTGTTTTCTCTGGTCTTAGCTCTTTTATTGGGTTCTGGCTTCAATAAAATCATTTTCATGGGATCCACATTGCTATTTTAAGGGCCTCTGTATGGCATATTGGTTGATTTATTATTATCTGATTTGCACATTGAAAATGATTACTCTCAGAAGAATTACAATGGGATTTGATTCAGATTTAAATAAATAACAGAAGAGCCCTAAGAGATCTCAGCACAGTTTGCTTCTTTTTGTGGTGCTTTCCAGATTTCCTAACTTGCCAGAAAATTGTTTCCAACCTAAATGTGTAACTTTAGAATTTGTGTCTTTTATTTATTTATTTATTTATTTATTTATTTATTTATTTATTTATTGCGTGCAAGAATTATATAATGAGTAGTCTCAGACTTCAGGAAAATGTATGCCCTCGTGGTCTTTCCTGTTGTAAAGGCAGACAAGATAAATGCTTACATTACTCTTATTTGATACCTTGATATCTGAAAATAACTTTCTATTATATGTCACGTGTGTCAAAATACCCTGGTTATGCAAATATGTGCACACATACATAAAGTTATCTAAAAGTTTTCAAGGCTGAGTTTAAAGGCTAAACATGCTGACATAAATACTACTACTAATACTACTAATTATTATTAGTAGTATTTTTTAAAAAGCACGTTAGATGCCTTATAGTTAAAACATGCAGGTTCTATTTTCTAGACACATGATACTCTGAAGCAAATCCAGAATTAAGGCTTAGGCACTTTAAAGAGGAAATACTAAAAACTTGGATGTGTTGGGCAGGGAACTACAGACCTATGCAAAAGGAAACCTCAAATTCTGAACTTCTCTAGAGATCAAGAACCTTAATGGGTCTGCCAGAGGACTCTTTTTACCATTCGGTGTTGAGAACTATTTCCTGAAGGAGGTAACCTTCCTTGAAAAAACAAAACCAAAAAGCACATAGCATTTGTTCCTACTGTTTACACAAAAGCTTGCCAGCCATAAATTACTGCAACCCATTTCAAAGGACAGTAACTCTGCTTGAGGAGTAACAACTTTTTAATTAGTCCTGGTCCTTAAATTATTCTCATCATAGCTCATATATCCCCACCTAAGTTCACAGGTTCCTTTCTAATGATACACTCCAAATTATTACCTCAACATTCAATCAAGAGACAGGGTACACATACAAGAGCTACCAGGAACTAGGAGACAGGCTCGCACCACATAGAATCATAGAATCACAAAATGGTTTGGGTTGGAAGGGACCTTAAAAATCATCTAGTTCCAACCTCCCTGCCATGGGCAAGGACACCTCCCACTAGACCAGATTGTTCAAAAGCCCATCCAACCTGGCCTTAAACACTCCCAGGGATGGGGCATCCACAGCTTCTTTGGGCAACCTGTTCCACTGTCTCACCATCTTCAGAGTAAAGAACTTCTTCCTTATATCTAACCTAAATCTACTCTCTTTTAGTTTAAATCCATTTCCCCTTGTCCTATCAGTACACTCCCTGACAAAGAGTCCCTCCTCAGCTTTCCTGTAGGCCCCCTTTAGATCTTGGAAGGCTGCTAGTAAAGTCTCCCTGGAGCCTTCTCTTCTCCAGGCTGAATAATCCCAACTCTCTCAGCCTGTCTTCGTAGGATAGGTGTTCCAGCCCTTTGGTCATCTTTGTGGCCCATAGTTATAATACATTGTATTAAAAATAATATATATATATATATTTAATCACCATTTCAACCTAATCTTTGTTGCCATTAGATATAAAGAGAAAATGAGGTGAAGAATTTATGACATAAAATGGAACCATGAGCCATTTAGTAAAGGGCTAATTTTGTACTATCATGGTGAGAATATTTTAAGTAAAAGATGCAAAAACTGATTTTATTAAAGCGACTATCACAAACATGTTGAAATAGACAATATAGAACTGTTAAAAAAAAAAGAAAAAAGAAACACAATAAAGACTAGGAGCAAAAGGAAGATAGGAAAAGAAATAATCAAGTGAGAATTGTAGAAGATAAGGTAGAAAGATGGACATGGAGTTTAAGGAATTTTAAGTTTTTGTCTTTGTGTATCACAGATAAGCTAACGGAAATTCAGAAAAACTAAGTCTTGTGGTACTTAGGGTGTGCTATATCTAAAAAGGGTCTTCATGTTCCCCTGGTCTTTTTGTCTGTCTGTTTGTTTGTTTGTTTCCAAATGGAATAATTTCAACCTTAGAGAATGCTTCTATCTTTCAGACTTTAAAACTCACCTGCAAAACATTTCTGACATAGGCAGAGGAGCTATTTTGAACCTTCACTAGTACTTTGGTGAGTAGTCTAGGCAAAAGGCCCTCAGACAAGAGGGAGTAGCTAAATTCCTCATCTTCCTGCATTTTTTTTTTCCTAGCCCTGTTTTGAATGGTCTGTTGGCTCTATTCCTAGAATTAAATAAGCAATGTGAGAATCCCACTGCAAGTGCAGGTATAGGTCAGAAACTTTTAGAATTATGCCAAGAGCTGAGCAGCTCTGTGCACTGCCAGTACCAGAAATGCAGTTTTCTATGGATTTTGAATGTTTCCCTGGTTAGCTAGAGGGTGCAAAAGAGTTCTGAAAATGTTCAGAGGCCCATTAATGTCAAATATTGTCTTAGCATGATTAATAGGTATCTAAATCCTATCATTAATTGAATTATTTATACATTATATATATATATATTTTTTTTCAGACTGTAAGTTCTTAGCCTTTCTCTGCATATACAAAATATATAGGTATCACCTATATCACCTAACACTTATAGGAAATATTAAAACATGGAAAATCGTACAGTAAATCAAGGTCTGGATACTGTAGCTAAATTTATAAGAGAGAAATGATTTAGACTGAAAGCTTTATTACAGATGAAGCAGAAGGAAGATAAAGGAGCAATTAAAATATTTTAGATTCTTTGAAGTTTCAGATTCTCCAAATCCCTCAAGGTCAGTAGAGAGATGACCTAGATTAACTCCAACAGATGTCTTCCAATTCAGTAATTGTAAAAAGGTTGCAAATACACTTTTAAGCACCATTCTCTTAAGAGAATGAAAAAGGGAGTTCTGGTTCTAATGCAAACTGAGAGCAGAATATAAAAAGATAAAAATTTCAGTCGTATTAGTAGCTGTATAATAGCAGAATAGGCGACAGACTGGTGTTAGGTAGTTCTTAGGATATATCTATCCTCAACAGTGACGTTCCATGCAGAAGTACTTGAGCTATTATGAGCATGACATCATTTCAAGTGTTGAACATGATCATATTTTGTCCATTTTTGGGGCTAATTTTTCTTTTCCGTTATTATCCCCAACTTTCTGTATGTTATAAAGCCACAAATTCAGTTTAAAATAAATCTATTCTGACTAACTGACATTCAAAGCACAATAAACCTATAAACCAAAAGCTTCTGCCTTCCCATAGAACCTACTAAGAAGTTTAGATACCACTCTATGAATAAATAGCAGTCAGCACTAATAGGTGACAGGTGGAAAATAAAATACCATAAAATAGGTGGACTCACAAGCCTTACTGGTTTTGGATTAAGGTTTACAGACGTTCTTAAAGATGCCAAAATTTTATGAGAAAGAATCAGGCATTAACAAACGAAGTTTCTTCTTGCCTGGAGTATTTCTCCCTCAGTATTTCTTAAATTACTTCTGCAAAATAATTACCGTAATCTTTGCTTATGTATATTGCATTGGATTTTGGTGAATGAGATGTCATCATCTCTCTGAAAGTGATGGTAACCCTGGAAGACAATGATAGTGATATGGAGAAACTGTTAACTCCTTTTTCTGTAAAAGTATCTACTACAAGAGTTTGGATTATCTCCCCCTGTGCCTCCTTGCATCTCTTGACTAAAATCAATATGCTCAAATAGAAAATAACTCACCTATATTTAAAGAAAAACATACACAAAATGAAACATCTAACTCTCCTCTTAGGACTATCAGCTCCTGAGTTTATGTACTTATCGAAATTATCCAGCAAAAATTACTCAGAAGCCTAAAATATTGACACTGTGCATACGTGGAGGTAGTATCATAACAAGTCAGCCTTATGATTAGGAAACAAATTGAGGAAAAAGTCATATCAAACAGAAGATACTCTGTAAATCCCTAGAAAGAATAAATAGTTTCAGACCAAAAATTTAGATCATTTTTATGTGTCTTCCCCAAAGAGATAGGAAAGATTTGTCTTCACATTAATTATATTTAAAAATTCATGGATTTTCTTCTTTTTATTTTTCTTTAGAAAATGTCTGTCCTTGATAATATCATCAATATTAGGAAAGTAGTAAAAGTATTTTTGCCTAATCTGTTTTAGATGGCAACCTCAGGGCTAAATCATAGGATCATGTCATTGGGTAAGTGTTAAGAATCTGACATACAGGTTCATGTCAGTTAAAACTCAGACATCTTCAAAAACCCAGCAGAGCTGTAATAAAAATAATCTACATAACTGTCATTAAAAGATCTTAGTTTCAGTGTTACTAATACAATTTTTCTAAATGCAAACTTGTTTTTCTTTATTTGATCAGACATTGATAATGTCAGTTCACAAATCTAGATTACAATGTTACAATACAGAAATTCTGATTTGAAAATTTCAGGAAATTGTCATCAATATGAGAAAACTGACATGGTCACAAATTGTTTTCCTCATGCATACAGATAATTCACATATCTAAAAACACTTCTAGAGTCCTAAACGTCCATTCAGAACCAAATCTCTTGCAAGAGCAAGAGTGGAGCCATGTTGTGTACTACAGCCTATGATGTTAAGAGAGAGCCCTGTCACCATTTGAGTCTCTAATACACTAGTTGTGCATATGTGTAATAACTTCATCAGAGCCCTGGGCAGGTGCAGGAATATGCCTGCATAGCCTGCTACATGTTCATATTCTACACTTCATTACCTCTCCAGGCATCTTTCAGTCAAAATAAACTGTTAAATTTCACAATTGCTTTTTGTAGAAAAGGAAGAGAGAAAGAAAGAAAAAGAAAGTTACGAAAACTAGATTCTGTGCATAAAACTTACATCATTTAAACATGGTTTCTAAAAGATCATTGGATAATGAATCACATTTATTTTAGATGCTTACTTGTCTATGACTCTGCACTAAGTTGCAAGATCAGATTATGATATACTGTAGATGCATACTGTGTGCATTTTTTTCATTGCTTGAAGAATGAGTTTTTGTTTGTTTTAGACTGAGAAATTAAATAAATGACCAGAAAATTAATAAAACACTGCTCTAACAGAAATTGGGAGACTTCACTCAGCTATAAAATGAACAAAATTTCATTTTTCATTATAGCAGCATACTACCTATTATTCTCTCTTTCAAAAACACCTAGTCTTTGGAACATTAAATGTCTTGCTTTTTTATAACAGTATATGAATCATTAAAAATGTTCTTGAAAAATTGTGTGTTTACAAGTTAGTGTTACCATATCAGGATACTGTCAGAGAAGAATGCTCTCCTAAAATTATAGAAACATTGAATCCATTGCAGTGATTCTGGATATATGTCAAAATCTTGTTTATCTTCAGAAGAAAGGTATTAAAACTGTATTAATGTTACAGTACAAAACTTTTTTGACTTGTGTTTGCATTATTTATAATCTGTTGTATTTGGGAAATTGTGGTGGAAGACATTTTTCTTTGTGTGCAAGGGCAAAAAAATCTGATCCTGACTGACTTGAATAACAAATTTATTTGAACATTCCCCCCTCTCTCGCTAGGCCACTGATAAAGAGATTGGAATTAGGTGGGTGTAAAACCTTAGAGATTTGAGGAGTATTAAGGCAATAGTATCCTCTAGGTTGTTCATAAAAATAATGGTTAAGTAACAACAATAGTAAAACCAAAACTCAATACAGTAATAGGTACACTCCTATCTTTAAAATAGATGAATAGTCAGGATGAATTCAGTGGATTTGCTTCTATGCCTAAAGCCCATAAGCACAATGATACATAATCTCTTAGAAATAAAAGCCCATGTACTTTCCTCCCTTTGTACTGATGCAGCAATCTTATCTTTGATATCATATTCATATTTTACATGAACTATACAAAACTACAGCCTTTCCATGCCCTCTCAGTAGGTTTATTACTGAAGGAAGAGTGGCTGCAACAATATGAAAATCTGTCAATGAGCCCACACCCTGCTGGACAGCTCCAAATAAATCATATACTTCATTATAAAATCAGCATTTCCCGTCTTTTCCAGATGACAGTGATTATAGTCAGCCATGGAGAAGTTTCTCCAGATGAGGTGCCTGAAGGAGAGCACTAATCTGACTCGTCTGAAAGAGCAATGCTTTCCTTTCCCAGAGGCTACGAAACGCCATAAAAGAATGCTCTTCTTGGCTTCCCCCCATCTCTCCCCCCTCCCCCCCCACCCCCCCACCCTTCCCCAACATACACTTCTCAAATTATTGAACAGCTTCAGAGCTCGAACTGCAGAACTTAACTCTTGCATATCTGAGATGAAGGGGATTCAAGCTGATTAACTTGACTTTTGTCCAAATCTCTTTGTTCTTTTCCATCTTACATTGAAAAGGCAAAGAAAGGAACAGAAGGGGGGGGGAAGCACACAAGCAGCCGTGAATGGATAATCTACTTCTTCAAAATTGCCTATTTTCTAAGGTACTTAACCCATGAAGTGACACAGAATAAGACAAAAAAGGGAGATTTTTCAAGAGGGATAACCTACAATGTGGTTAATGAAGGCTGAGAGGTTGCACTATTTTTACTGGTGGCCTTTTAGTTATGAATAACAGAAAAATAGGATAAATGCTTAGAATAAATACATCAAAAAAAGTCATGTGTTTACTTTTCAAGAGCCACTATACACCACTTTCTTCCCCATATCAGAGAGAAAAAAAAAAAAGAAACAGCAACAACAAAAGCATAACATAGGAGGGCCTGGGTACTCCCAACACATAAATCACCATTTCCCCTGGGGAAAGGAGGTAAGGGTTATGCACCTGTGCAGTATATAGTATCTTGACCTTTGCAGAGCAGTCTGTGTTGACTTATAAGTAAGGAAAGGGACACAGAACATGAAAATGTACAGTATCTATGTCACTGGGTTCCTTTGTGTTTGCTGTTCTCACAAAAGTCTTGGAAAGATTCCTCAAAATTTGTATAAGATTAGGTTCCTCAACATTAGTATAACCTTATGCTGCACTAAGCATTTAACAAGAATTTCAGCAAAAGACAGACTTGTACCAATGGCATCTAACACAGAAATAGTCTATGCAACGGCCCAGGTCTGTAGTTTCTTTAGCTGTCTGTTCAATAAGGAGGTAAATCTCCATCCTTGACGATACAATCAGCAAAAGTCATGAAGATTTACTCCCTGCCTAGGCTTTACTAGCTATATACAAGCACTTACAGATCTACTAGATATATACTTGTATATATCTATATATATATTTGTCTATATACTGATATATACATAAGCTAAATATAAAATGATTTTTTTACAAATTAAGGACTATTCTCAAAAAGCAAACATATAAGTTAAAAAAGACTGTATTTCAAAGTTCGTAATGGATTTTCTTATTTCTTTTTCTTCTGGTTTTTAAATCATTGTTTGATTCTCATTATGAAATACAGGAAAAAACTTATTCAATACCAGTATTTGATAAACAAATCAATGCAACAGACATATGTTATTCCTCAAAGCAGCAACAATGTAAACATCTGCTCTAAATCCCCTAATGAAAGTTTTCCTTCGGGACGTTTAAGTTTCCATTTCCTGATAGGTCAGCTTTTGTGTCCCTGGCTTCTTGTGTGAAATCCTGAAGCGATTATTCTGGACAAGAATAAATAAAAATAAAAACTCCAAAGCAATCAAGAAAACAACAACAACACTGATTACATTGCTTACAAAATACACAGGTCATGATCACAGCTAGATAGAATATGGTTAATAAGATTGACTACAATTATTCACTTTTGTTCCGAATAGTTGTTAAGAAGTCCTTGGAAGTTGGAAGCCCTTGTACTTTTTTATTATTATTATTTTATTATTATTATATTTATTTATTTATTTATTTATTTATTTATTTAGGATTAGGGAAGATGACCAGGGACAAGATAAAACAGACTTTTACTGTTTTGAACATAGATTTAATACCTTGCTGTAAATTTATTTACTAGAACTACAACACAGTGTTAGACGGTCAGACAACTTGTATTTACAATCAGTGTATTATTAAGGATGAGAAGGCATTAAGGATGCCATTCCTGATCAGCAAATGTTAGTGTGGAAGTATCAAACAATCAAACGATTGACTTCGGAATGATGGGCAAAACTGTTTTGAAAAGCTGTTTTGTATCTTTCCCCAAGAATCTGTCTTTGACACTGTGATCTTTATTTATATGGTTGAAACCATCTTTCCTTGAAAACCTGGCTAAGGAATGAAAAGAAACAAGATCGGAGACACTGGGAAAATCTCACTCTGTGAAGTAAAAGTAGGCTTGGAATTGAAGATTTCTCAGCAAGTTTTGACCTGGAAAGATATGTATTAATTAAAGTTAACTTTATGACTTACCACATGAATATTTTACTCTTACGCAACTCAGAATTTTTGTAAGATACAAGCACATTCCACTGTGTCCTCAAATAAAAATATTTCTAAAGCTATAAGGCAAATGTATCACAGTATAAAATCCTGACTTTAAAGAGAGTTGAAAATTTTGTTATTGATTTCAGTGTATCTAAAATGTACTGAATATCTTCATTATTTTCTGACATTTAATAACTGACATACTACACAAGTTTCTGTATGCACCATGTTGTTTAACTGTTCTTTCTTCATAAAATACTGAAGTATGTAGCGTACATTGAATCAAAACATGAATTAAACTGGGTGAGGGTTGAGTATCAACCACTTGATTTGGGAAGCCTGAAGTGAAATCTGGAAGGACTTGACAAGATTTTTTCATATCCACAACTATGATATTGCATCCATCATTCATTATAGTGTTTCAGTACTGAATCCTGGCTTATTTTTCCTCTCTGAACATTGAAGTACTTATCTGTAAGTTACTGAAAGTAATAAGATGACCTTTTATTTTTCTATTACTCTCACTCATATTTTTCTATTTCAATATTAAGTATAAAGCACATTACAAGACCCTCTAGAAACAGAATTTAGTTGTTTATGCTTCATTTTTGCAAGTTGTATTTCATGAAGAAAACTACATGTCTACAAATGTTAAATCTCTGGGTGGAGTTCATGGAGTTGACATAAAAAATGGAACATATTTCAAAGAATTAGACAAATATTACGCTTACTCCAATTAAAACAGATTCTGCTTATATCTGTCTTTTAAGCACACATATATAAGATGATAAGATGGTTTTATAGATTTTGTCATATAATGAATTGAAAGATTTGATAATTTATCTTTGTTTTTTTTTTCATTCAACTTATCTGGTTTTGTGATCCAGCTAGATCAGCGTAATTAAAACGAAATCTGCAAATAGCTGTCTGCCTATATTTGAATATGTATTAACCAAGTTTTAAACATGAATTCTATAAAAGGTTTGTTGCAACCTCCTTGAACAGGGTCAAATTTATCTTAAGATGTACATCTGGCCCCTGTTACTGAAAGAGTACATACTGTATTTTATGAAAAGCACCAAAGATCAGCCAATTGATCTTTCCCGTATTTTACAAATGCATTTACACAGTGTGCAGCTGCTGTGGTATTCTTCCAAGGTGTTCCCCTTATTTGTGCCTCTGCTTCTCCTAATGTTATGAGTTGAAATTATTCCATTGCTAATTCCAGTTTATATCATTATTAAATACCAGTCCTTAAGTAGGAGAGAAGGAATGCCTGGAAGTAACATCTGCAGTTCACTACCTGAGAAAGAAAGGAAACAAAATCCTGAAAGGCATACATTTGTACTTACTTATAATCTTCAGGCATATGTTCTAATTTTTTGATTTGTCAAAAGAAAACAAAACCAAGCTCAGATATATGCTGTTTGACACAATTTATCTTTCTGATATATTACAAATGTGCAAAGTAATGCACCTCAGATCCTGAAATAACAGATCTTTTCTGAAGTTCAAAAAAGAACAGCAGTCTTTTCAAACATGCACTCTAGTGATTACTCCCATCTAGCTTTATGTGCTTCTTTCCTTCTTTTGTTCTTTGAAATTCTTAGTTATTGTATGAGGCTGTGTCAGTACTAAAGAAAGTATGCAAACAAGAAATTTAAGATTTTTTTTCTCCTTTTTGAGGCACACAATACAAAAGTAAGCTTAAAATCAGGTTAAAATCATACTAGAAACAAAAGGCACAGCAACACATTGAAAAACTTTTTCACTTAACTTTGAAAAAAATATTTCCCAAGTATTTTTGGCTCAGCTTTCAAAATTTTAATTAATATTAATACATAGTGTTTATGTATGTAAAGATATGTATGATATCAAAGAGTTAACAATATTAAATATTATAACAGTAGATAATGCTGATATTTAATGGAGGCTTCCAACTCAGATATTCTAAGATTCTACGATCTTATTATTAACAATGAAAATTCTGGATCAAATATAGCAAAGCTGTCATACATTTGAGCAGCATACATAATGTAGCTCAATCTGTTTGAGTTATTTTTACTTATCAGTAGTTTTGAATTTTCATATGTCCATCCAGCAAGTGTTCTCTGCTCTAATGAAGCAGAAATAAATACTAGTATGAAAAGGGAGCAGCTCTTCCTTATGTCAGATATTATTACATATGCTTGTTTTGACTACAGTATAACCCTTAGATTTCCAGTCAAGTGAAGAAAATATGTATGTGTATTTTTTAAACTGCCAGATAGCAACTGCCTGTGCACAAGACTAGTGTATGAAGAGCCCCTTCTCCATTCTCTGTGGCACAGTGCTCATCTCATTCTGTCAGAGGTGGCTAAGGAGAAGGATTTGAGGTGTAACTGCAATGCAAAATTCCTTTTCCCTTGTCCCCTCTTCTCTGAATCCATGCCTTCCAGTGACAGAATAAATAAATAAATAAGTAAATAAATGAATGAATGAATGAATAAAAATTGAAGTGGAGAGAGGCAAACATCATGAGAAATATAAGGAACAGAGTAGCTCATTTAACTGATGCCATTTTGGATACATTCATTTCCCCATGGCTAAGGTATGTCTGGCTGTACAGAGTAATTTGATACAAGTCGTTTCAGAGATTCAGAGAAATTCAGAAAATTCCATGTCAGCAACATCAGTCCCTACATCAGGACTCACCATGAACATAAAACATTTTTACTTTCATTATCAAAACAGAGCAAAATAAAAGGATTCTATTTCACCACACAAAAACATGTATATGAAATTCTTTATGCTATTGTTAGAAGATTTTCACAGCTGTTACACTATTAGGAAGTTCTGGGAGAGATGGACTTGGATACGCAAGGTGGCATAGACTGGAAGGGTTAGGCAACTCTGGGTACATTGGGCAAAACTAACAGGTAACTAATTTCATTGTCCAAATGGTACAAAAAATGGCTGAGAAAAAAATCCAGAGATGCAGTATTTGCTACCTCCATTTATTCTACCAGGAGAGGACAATTCGTTATATATTTAGGTAGGGCAAACAAACACACAAATGTACAAGTCCCCAGTTTCCATACAAAATGCTTTACGACAAGTAAGTAAACAGCAGCAGTTCTTTAATGTAGTTACACTGGTCTAACTGAACAGAAACATGCCTCAAATATAACTAGTCCAAGTAGGCATACCCATGTTCCTGTACAGTGAAGAGGACTTTCAATGCAGATCTTTGTGTATGCAAGTGATACAGGATCTTTAGGCTATTATAATCTACCTCAACTTCCTGTCTGCTAACAGATCTGGGCCAGATACCCAGTGTCAGTGAGTTTCACTCCACTTCCTGAAACTGCACGTTGTCAGAACTTCTGACATGCAAGTTCTAATGGGAGAGTTGTATGAGAGAGTGAAAGAGAAATGCAATTTAACAACCAATAATCAATCATTCCTGTGTTAATCATGGAAAGTAAATACACATGAAAACAAAGAGAAGCCATAAAAGAAACTGTTTTTCAAACAATTAAATTCTTTGAACTTTCAGTGGTTTACTGATTATTACTGTAACAAAAAGGTGTGCCATATCAATATCAGAAGCCATCAGGGAGGTGAGAGGTGAACAGAAACTGCTTCCCAGAGAAAGATTTTTTTGCATACAGGGATAAAGTGGACCTCAAAAATAGGCATATACACAATAAAAATAGGCAATGTTCCTTTTTTTTTTTTTTCTTTTTTCCTTTGCTTGTTTCAAACTGTTCTGAGAGATTTAATTTCAGAGCAGGAAAAGATTTGCTTCAGACTAAATGAATCCCTTTTGGCATTTGAATTCAGCAGCTTAAGCACTTCCTATAATTAAATCCAAAGAACTACTTGTTTTAGGCTTAAATAAATCCCCTTGGAGTTATCAATGAATGCTAACTTCTCTGGGCTCCAGAGAGATGTAGGGGTCCAGGGATTTCTCTTAAGTGCCTCATTACCCACTACCTTGCAAGATACATTTATTTTCAATACCTGTAATATGATATTGAATTTTAAGAGATTGAAAAATCAGTCAAGAATTCAGAAGGAAAGCCCCCTTATGAAACTTAATATGAAACTAACTTCAGTCCCGGGGTTTTCTTCCTGATGGAGTGCAACCTAACATGAAACACCACATAGGAAGCTTTCTTCTTTCTACTTTTTAAGCTTCCCATCCCCACCCCCACCTTTGAAAACAATGTATAAAAAGGGACTCTTCTGCAGCCTGCAAGAGGTGTCTAATTACTATCTGGAAACTCCATTCATCACCCAGGTGTTAGAAAACACAGCCCTCTCAGAGTGGGCCATTGCACTTCAGTGAACTTGCCCTGCAGGGGATTGGACTGTTCAAGTCCAAGCCTAGGGAAACCTGGTATTTGCAGCAAGAAGCAGATGCCTCCTGCCACCTGTCCAGCAATTATTTGGGGGGAGGGAGTGGGGGAAGGGGGCATAGAAGGTCATTGCTAGATCTCCTGTGAAAAAGTAAAGTAAAATACATGTGCATGAGCAGCTATCAACCATTAATGTAGAGAAGAAATAGAAGAAAAATCTAGAATGTAATTCCACAATTGGAAGTTGTTTGTTTTTTTTTTAAAGATTAGAAGTTACATAAACAAATGATATCTATGTATGTACATAAACACACACACACACACACACACACACACATATATATGTTTGAGACAGGACTGCATTTTATTATTTAATAATTATTTAATTATTTAATAATATTAATATTTATATTTTCCTTATTTTCCTTATCTTTTTTTTTATTATTATTATTATTTATTTGGGAGTGGAGAGTGATGGGATAAACAGACACATCATCATGTGCACTTAGATGGTTGAACGTAGGTTGATGTGTGTAATACTCATACAAACCCTCATGTTTATATTCTGTCATTTTAAGTAAGTTTTATAGCAGTTTTTAGAACACTGACAAATACAGTTCCTTCAGCCAATTGACTACAGCTTTGACTTCGTTAGATTTTAGACAGTTTTAAAAAGCGTTGTGCTTAAATTCCATAACACATGCCAAAAGGCCTATCACTGTTGGTGCAAAATATACTGGGTGTAATTAAAATTCAGTTTGAGTTCAGATCAGAAATACACTTTTGAAACTAAATCACTTGTTTATTGTGGAGTCATCTCCTCACAATATAGTCTTAAAGAGTGCTAAATTAATTTAATTTAGCTGAAAGTAAAATGGAAGATGTGCTCCAAGAGGAAACTTATTTTCTTCCAACCATTAATGGACATCCAGACCATTGGACCAACCCAGAGTTAGTGAAATCTCCTGGCATGGATATAGTGTTGGCATACCAGGTCCTCAGTACCAGCTATTTCCCTCTGCAGATCACTGTGCTCCACTCTTTCTAATGTGACTTAACATGTGTACATCGGATGAGCAACAGATACACTTTAGACTCATTCTCTCTCTCTAGGCTTACCAACTCTTGTTTTTCTTTGAATTGACAGGTAGTCTTTCTCTATCAATTGCTTGAGTTGTTCAATTAGTATGAAAAAAAGGAAATTGAGTATCACAAAGCAATTCCCTGGTAAAGTGTGGGGGGGGGGGGGGGGGGGGGGGAGGGATAAAGGTAAACTGGTAAAAAAATAATAAAATAATAATAATAATGGAAAAAAACAGTGGAGTTCTATATGTTGAAGTAAGCTCAAAATTCATGCTTCCAGTGTAAGATACATTTACTCCATGTCATGTTAGACTGTCCAGAAATGGGCATCTAGTTTAAGATAGCTGTCTAGGCTTGTTGAGTACAAAAAAGATTCTGTAGGAAACTTTCACAGGAAGTGATTCATGTGACTGTTCTTAAATGTTTATCTTAGAATGAAATATATTATCGAATCATAGAATGGCTTCGGTTGGAAGGGACCTTAATAAAGATCATCTACTTATCTGCTGACATATCCTTGAATTCATATTCATATATATGAATATACATAAATAATATATTAAAAATTATCATACACGTACATATATATAAATAATATATTAGCATATTAGCTGAGATGAATAGTAAACATAGTGCTCCTCACTCATATAGCTGGACAATAGCATGAGGTCTACACAGATACTATGTTAATGGAAACACATGATCTCTTTTGCTTGTTCTGCTACCTGGACTAATGATAAACAACTCTAAGCAACAGACTGTGAAGCTATTTCGGCCTTGTGTTGTTTCTACACGAACACAATTCCTTGATATATCTGACTGTTTTGGAGTAACATGAGATATACTTATTGTGGCACTATACCACACTAATAGATCTCAAAGGTATCTATAACAAATTTCCACTGTCCTGCCACTTCAACGGGAACCTCAAGAAACAGGAACTCATATACAGCCACCCATACAGAAATTCCCTAAGTTTTCATTTCCTGACAGGTCTCTTAAATATTCTGAAAAGAGTTGTCTCCCAGGACCATTCTGTCATAAGAGCCCAGAAAAGAATATACACAAAAACACTGATATAAAGATGTGTTCATTTTTTTATAATTATGTATATTAATTAGAAGTGCCTCTAATCTGAACAATAGCTTTTAATTTTATTCAGATTGAGTCACTGAAGGAAACAAAGAATTGGAGCTGCTTTTCAATGTATTTGCTAAGTTGCAGCAGTATTTTCAGCTATTGCATTTGGGAGCACACCAAACACAGTTCATGTCTCAATTGTATGAAAATGGTGAACTTCATATCTTTAAATTCTTCCAGCCACCATACATTTAAAGTTTTTCAGCCACCTCAAAAACATCCACTGTTCAATTTTCACCTCTTTCTAAAATTTACACCCTGCTTCTAGCTTTCCTTTTGTGCACTAATAATTTATAAACTACAGACCTCTTTCTTTTTAAGACTTTGCTATTTACTTTAAATTTTCCTTACATTCAAATATTTTTTTTCTGGGTCATTTTACAAAAAATGGTTTACTGCTTCTGCTGCTTCTGGATCCAGCAGTTTTTCAGAAGTTTAAAAAAAAAAAAAAGTTCTTGTAAACAAATCTACTTACAAAAAATATTTAATAAACTCATATTTTTTTTTTCTTATTTTCTTGGTAACTGCACCGTACATTTTAATTCGTAGATATTATGTGTGTTTTCTTTTCACCAACTTTCCCAGGTCTCTACTTTGTGAGGAGAGGCCTTTCCAACCACATTATCTCCAAACTCCCATGATGACAGAGAGTCATTCTTTCAGTTCCCTTGGAAGGAACAATATCCCTTAGACATCTGTTGACAAGATATGACACAATAGCTTTTATTCTCTTTCCCTCCTCTTTTCTCCCTCAAGGAATAAAATGTCTGTACCACTATCAAAAACTGAATGAGTAGCTATTTATCTTGTGTTTTTTTTGTTGTTTTTTGTTTGGTTGGTTTTGTAGGTGTCTTACATTTTGCCCATTCCAGAAGAGGAGGCTGAACTGGAGTTGCTGCCTCAAATACTGTTAATAACCTGTACTTGAAACATCAACTGATCTTCTGTGGAAAACATTTATCTAAAGGACTTAGCAGAATGCATATTGTTATATTATACATATAGAATACATATAGAATACATATAGAATTTTTTTTTTCTTTAAATACATGAATAGTGTGAGTCAATAACAGAAGGACAGGGAAAAATAAATAAAAAATAAAAATAAAAATAAAGGGTACATGCTAGGATATCTAAGATATTTAAGATATTTTTCCAGAGGGTATCTTTAGGTTGGAAGATTTTAAAAACATATGTAGAAATTTATAAGCATAACAGCTTGCCTCAGAATAATCATAGAATCATAGAACCATTAAGGTTGGAAAAGACCTCCAAGATCATTTGGTCCAACCATTCCCCTACCACTAGTATCACCCACTAAACCATGTCCCTAAGCATCATGTCCAACCTTTCCTTAAACACCCCCAGGTACGGTAACTCCACCACCTCCCTGGGCAATCAATTCCGATTGGTTCCTCACTCTTTCTGAGAAGAAATGTCTCCTGATTTCTAACCTAAACTTCCCCTGGTGCAACTTGAGGCCATTCCCTCTAGTCCTATCACTAGTTACCTGTGAAAACAGGCTGACCTCCAGCTCCCCACAACTTCCTTTCAGGTAGCTGTAGAGAGCAATAAGGTGTCCCCTGAGCTTCCTCTTCTCCAGACTAAACAAGCCCAGTTCCCTCAGCTGCTCCTCATAGGGCTTGTGTTCCAGGCCCTTCACCAGCTTCATAGGCCTTCTCTGGACATGTTCCAGGGCCTCTATGTCCTTCTTGTAGTGAGGGGCCCAAAACTGAACACAGTACTCGAGATGTGGCCTCACCAGAGCAGAATACAATGGGATGATCACCTCCCTAATCTTTCCAGTATATTTGAGTGATGCAGCAACTCTAGACAAACATTAAAGCATTATACCACAGCTTGTTCTAGTTACTGACTATCATAGGCAAATCAGTTTTGTCACTTCTTCAAGCTATTCATACTTTTGGATTGATGTTACCTGTAATTCTGAGCTTTATTATTTTATTGTGTTTTTTTAAATTATCACATTACTGGATGTACGTTACTGATGTACGTCACTAGATTCTTGTGAGAAAGAATCATAAGAAAATAAGGTTGCCATGACTTCAGAAATCATAACTATCTAATTTTGACCTGGCACGATCATCTATATCTATTTCTGACAGTGTTCCAGTGATATAGACAACTCAACCTTCTAAGACAGCATACAACTGGGGCTTTACTTCTTTTACTTTTATAAAACTTTCCTGATATCTAACCTGATCATTTTGCTAGAAAAAATAACTATAATGAAACAATAGCAACTTATTACTGCTCTTATCTGCCATGGTCATGGAAAACAGATTATTCTTTCATTGTTCAGAACATTGTTTTACATATTTGAAGGCTGTTATCATGAACTCTCCAAATATTCTTAAGGTAAGCAAGAGCATTTCTTTCATTCATTCTTCACACATGACATTTCCCACACTTTTGCATATTTTGGTTGCTCTCATCAAGACCATAGGCCACACATTGTGATTCTGTAGTACCCAATCTTGAACTCAGTATTCCAGCTGATACTTTAATAATTCTCAGTACAGCAGATGAAACATTACATATCTTGCAGCCTTTATTCCTTTTTACATATCTCCATTTTGTTGCCTTTTTCACAACAGTATGCCATAGTGAAATTCTGGTCCACTATAATCTCGGAGCCTTTTCTAAATACCACCCTCAGTTCTTCTCAGTTAATTTCACTTAAAAAAATCAAGATTATGTTGAACTCTGGTCCAATTCTTTAGTTTAACAATGGTCATGCTTCAGTCCAATTAGGATTATAAAGATCTGTTGTATATCTTTCATACTTGGTTCTTGCTGAAGATTCCTCTTCTGTTTACATTGTCTTCATATGGAAGTCTTTCCATACCACGGATTAACCTGTTGACCTTTGTGTACTTTTTCCAGTTCTGCTGTACAATCTATTAGGTGGGATGATAAAATATCACAAGACATGTTTTTCAAGCACCATTCTTTGAATCAATTATGTAGTTCTGTTACTTTCCAGATAATAGTTTATAAAATAGGTACAAACATCAGAATCAAGCTGTAGAAGACTTAACATATTGTTACAGGATAAATATTTCAAAACCAGTCTTTCAATAGCATTTCATATTAACAGTTTTATCATAATCAATTTTATGCTGTACCTTCAGTTTGGAAAGCACACAGCATCATATTATTGAAACACTTTTTGCATACCTGTTCTCATCTGGGTTCCTGGTTTATTGTGTAGGACACAAAACACCTTTTGTTCTGAAGAATGTTTACATGCATTGTGTAGATATGATAGTGGAAAGATTTAAATTGCTTACACAATGATAATTTCAGGTCTCACAATATAAAAATAGGCCTATCTGCCAATTCATACATATCTGCTTGTCTTCACGTTATTATGAGCTTGATCCAGCACTCACTGAAATCACCAACTTCATTTAACAAAATTTTCCCTGCATTAAAGTCCTTTGGGGAAAGGCTTCAGCTGCTTGTTCTGAACAGATTGTTGAATCCTAGTGGAATATCAGGGACTTAAGAAAGTCTTCAGGCTTCTTCCTATGAGGACTTGTTTCAACAGTGAAGACTTGGCCTTCACTGTTAAACACTTACTACACTGTGGCAGTACAGTCATTATTCTACGCAACATACACTATTTTTGATATGTTGACAGATATACACACTGATGAAATTCCATATGACAGGAAGCAATTTCAGCTGAGCTCAGGGTATTTGCTGTTTTAATTGGAAAGTAATACTGGCAACAAAACACCATAATAAATCCAAATATGAATTACAATGTATTCTTATAGTTCAGTTAAGCAACAGTTTTAAATTTTAGTCTTAATATAATATTTTAGCATCCAAAAAAACAACACAAAAAATGTTCATGAATTGAACTGAGAATTGAACAGCACACATATATGTGTTTTTGTGTATGTGTTTGTATGTATAACCAAATGTACATAAATGAAAACATGATTTTTAATTAGGAAAAAAAAAGACATCAAGAAACAACAGAATTATTATTATTATTATTATTATTATTTAAATAAGGTGTCCCTACTAGTTTTTATAAAATTCGTTACTATAGATGGATGAATGACTTGCTAATCTTTGTTGCAGTTTAAGCACACTACAGTAACAAAAATATAAAAATAAAGATTAAAAAAGAAAGAGCTAGAGATAGACAGGGATACCTTTTGTTTTTCACCAATAGGTGAAAATGCTAAAAGTTGGGCTTCCAGGGATAGGACTCAGCTCACATAAAAGTCTAAGACTGGACATCAACATCTATGACAATGACATTGTGCTCACTGGACTGTCAGTAGAGGAACACATTTTCTCTCATCATCAGAGATCTGAGACAGTTCAGGTCAATTGTCTGTTTCTCTCCACTGACTTTAAGAAAACTATTGTGAAGTGTCCAGGCTGAATGTTTAACATTTACAAGCCTGAAATAAAGGGAGAAATGTCCCATTCGAAAATTTGAAGAGAACTAGAAATTTTGAAGATACTGATGATTATTTTTTTTAAGTCAGTGTCAAATTAGTAGCCATGATAAAATATTTGATTTATCTTGATCTTGTAAGGTTTTTGAGCAAGTACTTGACCATAAACATGTTAACATACCCAGTAACCTCACTTGTAACTTAAATTTAATGGAATAGCTTAACAACTCAATGTTGGGATCAAGTAGTAGTTACATCGGAACCAAGGATCTTATTATCTTAACTGTATGTCAATGTCATAAATGATATGGGCTCTATACACTAAAATCTGATATGCAATGTCACCTAAACCTATCTGAATTAGTTTAGTAGACTTCTTTCATTTTGGTTCTGAAAGGTACTAAAAAGACAAGTAAGTACTGATGTATTTGTAAGGAGGTAAGAATCTGCCAGATATCACTTATCACAAGGTTTGCCAATCTGTCAGTGCTTAATTGAGCCAAGCATTTTTAATAGCTGAGATAACTGATTAATCAACAAACTATCCTAAACCAAACTCTGAAGTTCTTAAAATCTGTTCATTTCTACTTTAAATTCTAATTGGACTGATTTCACTAGAGTTAACACTTTATACCAGTTTGCATAAACATTTTTAGTAGTGATATAAAATATATTTTTCTCTAAATAAAGCATACTGCTATTTTGTGACTTGTGAACTTCAAATCTACAGTGGAGACAAATTTAATAAAAAAATAATAATTTTATCTCAAAGGAAATTCATATCAAGTTATTAACGATAAACATTGTTAACAAGACTTTGCTAATATTAGAAACTGCAAATGGGAATTTGCAACACATATTAAATAACATGCAAGATGTCCATGGATGTAATATTCTGAGCCATTATTATATGAATCTACCACTTTCAACATGCTCTCATTCATACGAATTGATCACTATAAACTCATGTATAAACTCATATCAACTTGATCTTTCTTAAATGAGACAGAACTATAAAGAAATGTCGTTATACATATTGCAGTCATAAAAATTACATACAGTGTTGTAAAGGATCTCTTGTGGAGAAGCAGAATAAAAAGAAAGAAAGAAAAAAAAAAGAATTTGTTTTGTGATGTGGCTGAGGAGAGAATCTATTGTTTCCAGTAGTGGTAAATCAGGTGGCATTCCCTAAGGTTTTTATTCTACACCCACAAATGTCCCCCTACAAACTAATTTCCTTTCCATTCCACAAGCTGCTCATCCTGATATCAGAGAAGTGAAGATATTATTAACCAGGAAAAATACTAAGAGTAAGTGCTATAAGAGCTTCTTTTGTTACAGTCAAATTGATTTTATAGTTAAAATAAACCTGAGCTTCCCTTGGAAAACACAAACAAGTACATACCGCAATAATTCTGATTAACAGAGTTAACCATCCTGTTCTCCATTAAATACTTCAGCAAGTGAAAGTGCTGTCCTTTTACAGAGATTTATTCCTCAAAATGCATTTTCTCTATTTTGTTTTTTTTTTCTTTCGGGGGTGGGGAGGGAGGGGATCTTTAACTAGACCTTAGAATCCTAAAACCTACACACTTTTTTTTCTGTTATCATCTGTTAGAAATTTCAAGAAGGACACTATGGAATAAAGTAATAAATTAATAAATTCAGCAGTTGGAAAATCACAGAACAAGTCCAAAGACACAGTGTGGGTCAAAAGGCAGATATAATTTTTTTCTCATTATAATCACTTCACTGTTGAGCTTTAATTTTAAAACTATGACTGCTGTGTTTTTAATGCCTTTCATATATTCTGCTGAAGCATAGGAACCTGTGTATCTCTCAATGATATCCATGTACAGAGCATAACTGTGGCTTTTCAACACTGACAAGAATAAACAATTCTAACATATTTGTTATCAAAGAAAAATGTTACTTTCATGTAACTCTCTGAGAATGAGGCACTTCTGATAACACAAAAATGAACATTTCTAACATTATACAGCAAACATGGATCACAACAGCCATTTTGCAGAGATGTTTTCTGCTTTACTGAGTCCATCCGGGCCCCTCCTTTTCCTCTAAAATGTGCCCACCTTCCTTGATATGTAGTCAGGAGTCTTAAAGAACAGGACAAAACATAATCATGACATATTATCTAGTTAATAGTATAAAAACTTATAGTTTTACTCTTTTATTTTTTCCAAGTATGTAATATAAATTAAAATCCTTTGACTACACTGTTATGCACATGCACAAAGTTTAGCCTGAAACATTTAATATTTTCTAGTATATTTTCATGAAGTTTTAGTAAGTGAATATAGTTTAATATATTAAATGAGAAACCTTGATGAAAAGTACTGCATATGATTAAGTACAGTTCCTATCTTACTGTTTAGAGAGTCAGTCAGAATTTTGTCTCTGCATAAAATGGAAGCCAGACTGGGTCTTATACAAAAGAGTTTTTACAGGGATTATCAAATCTTCCGTGACTCTTCGAAAAGGAAAATCCTAGCACTATCATAACACTAAGCCCACTGTCAGTGTTTCCATAAGTAGCTTCATTCACACCATCGTCTAATTTACCCTTTGAACTACATTTGCAACAGTTAAACCATTTAATATTATCTTCTTTATATATTCTGTTGTATGGTAGTAATTAAACTGCAAATTGTAGCACCTGTGTTTGCTGTTTTATTTCACATCACAGTTTTCAGATGGCATAGAACAGATGATACAGCAATTCAGTCTCATTTACAACAGGGAAACGCTTTGGAATGAATAGCACAATGTCTCATCATACTGCCACTAGATCCCTTCCCAAAAAAAAAAGAAAAGGAATCCCTTCAACTACATGAAGTTAATTACAGCAAAAAGCACAATTCCAGATTTCCAGAGTATCCCTTTCCTTTTAAAGACAAGTAGAGGTAAACAGAAAGCTCCAGCCTCTCTGTCTACTCCTGTGAGTTAATCACAGTGAGTTATAAGAAGTATTGCAAGATCATGAGCAAAATTCTAAACCCTACTTTCATCTCTTCCTTCTTTGCTGGAGACAGACGGATATACATCTCTTTGCTTAAATACATCTATTTAAAAAAAAAAAAAAAAGTAAATTTTTGCTTGTTTGTTTGTAGTGTTAAATTGTTCAGCACAGTCATTTTTCTTCTTATGCTTCAGCCAAGGAAATCCAGACCTTATTTGCTGTGAAAACAATGGTAGTACTGTCATTGGGCATTTTAGTACTGTCCAGTGGAATGTCGTGGCCCTCAAACCATCTAAGATCCAATCCAGTAAGTCTCTTAAAATGACTTCAGTTAGCTATGACTTCCATCTATCTATACATCCATCCATCCATCATATATACAAAACTGCAATATTTTATCTTTTATTTTCCCTTCATCCACGATCAGAGGAGCTGTATTTTCTGCTCCAAGAATTCCCATCTTCCCAAAAGCTCTTATTTTACCACTAGAGGGCCAGTAGATACTAGGTTTCTTTTAATTGCTGATTGTATGGCTAATGTAGGAAGAATCTGAAGCGGGAAAGAACAAGTATTATTTCTGGCAGTTTGTCATTGCTTTGTTTTGCTTGTTTGCCCCTGGACACTGCTCAGAGAATCTAAATGAGTTCTTATGGAGCACAGATTTGAAATGCACAATTCTGGTGACGGGATCAGAAATGCCCAAGTAAATGTGTAAGAATCTACTTCATGCAGTTTATAACACAAATACACTCTCCACACAAATACCTTCTCCACACACATCGATATGTTAAACTCTGTGCTTGTATGAATGACCACGAGTGCATTTGAACTCAACTGCAAGTTTCCCTGAAGACTTAAGAGAGCTTGCATCAGGTATTCAGAGATTACTAGTTAGGGTATATCCACAACCTTCCTTACCAAGAAATTGTAAGGACATTCCTGTGGTATAAAATTAGTTGAAAATACTATTACTTTAGGATATTTATGTATTGTTCTTTTTAGAGTGAGGCTGTTTTGCAACAATTTGGATGGAATAAATTAAATGTCTTGCTCTAGGCCATTAAAAATTGATTCAACACAGGATGTCTGATGGAGCTTCATGAGTCTACCTTAGTAATATCTACTGGAATGATTTTCAAGTACTGTCTAAAGTAAATTCCTGTGTATTTCCACTTAAACCATCTGCCAATCTTAATATTTATTCCTAAGGGAGGAAAACTTCCAGGACTGTTTTTCATTTAATTTGCAAGGACATCCTGCTTAGGTACTTATCAAAAGAACAGAGGATGCCAAATACCACAAACCGCAGTTTAGAAAACTTAATGGGTCAGACTAAAGTAAGAAGTTATATTAAAAACAAACAGTAAAAAAAAAAAAAAAAGCACCACCATTCTTTCTTTATATGTATTTTGTTCCTTTAAGGCCAAATACATTTATGCATGTTTCAACAGTAACTGCACTCTGTTTCCTAAACATTAAAGGATTTTGCTAAAAGTTGCTCAACTCTACTAGTTTGATGATTAAGGATGAAAAAAATAAATAAATAAATAAGCAACTGAGCAACTGAGCAGTACACAGAAATTATGACTGATTTAGGGTACCAGTTAGTTTAGCTGCCTAAAAAGTCATTGACAACAGGTGTGGAATCAATTCAGGAGTGTTTGCATAATTCGATACTCATTTAGAGATATTGTCATTGTGTCTGAGTCTAGGATCTTGGTGTCTATCTCATTCTTTAAGCTGTTTGGATCAAGCAAAAGAGACTTACCTGTGCCTGTCTTTCTGGAAGTGTTTATGCTGGTGGGCTGTGGGAGGAGGAGGTGAGTGAGGAGAGAGGAAGAGAATTAGACCATACCTAGAGGATACTCACAGCACCAAATAATGCATAACCACTTATCAAAAAATGCACAGCCATAGACAGACATTTCACAGCACTGACAGAAAGAGAATGAGGGTAGAGAATGAGGGTTTGCCCTGGACTGTTTGTGTTCATTTCTTCTTCCAAGGACAGTGTCTAATCACCAGTCTGTGTGCAAAAGTGGGACTGCAGTTGTAAGACTGTTAAATATTGACCTGCTGTGCCAAACTAGATTGGTAAGATAAACAAAAGAGAGCTTAAGTATTGCCCAGTTGTTAATACACCTGAATTCCCCTGGCAGAAGAAAGGGGTCTTGAGTTCCATTTCCTGATTCAGAGACCTTATACTTTCTACATTTAAGAATCATTGGATAAAATGCTTTAATCTTAATAGCAAGAACAGGAATGCAGGAAGAAAAGGGAGAAAAAGGCAAGCAGGGACCTGCCCCAAAGTACTAATAAAAATTGCCTTATTCTTTCCACTGAATCTCTGAGGAGGCTGAATTCCTACAGTTCCCACTGGCTTCACATAATAAAATTTCCATCCTAGGGAAAAATACAACCAAATTCTGTCTGAGTTTTTTGTTCAGTATGCTAAAGGGTCTCTACCAGTTCTGATAACTTCCAGGACCTCTTTTACAGACAGAGTCCTTATATACACTGTGGATAGAAGCCACCCCCCTGCTACAATGTAAACTGATCTGCCTTAGCTATTCACCTGGAGTTCTTTTATAGGTAAAGAACATAATTTTGAGAAGAAAATCACCTTATCGTAGATAGCTACCTAAGCAAAGTTCAATGACTTATACTATGGAAAGGTCTATTTCCTTCTGTTGAATAAAAAGTAGTCTAAATAGGTACTTGGATGCGAATGTCTACTTTTTAGATACCCGAAATCAAGTTAGCAACAACACCTTCTGTTTCAAGAGGAGGTTTGCCTGCATACGAGTAGTGTGCTCAGTGTCAGGTCTTCATGTTAGCTGAACAGCAAAACAATCAGTGAAGTTCTGACCACAATACTTTTACTGATAATGTGAAAACCCCAAGAACACATCCTGAATTTTATCTTCACAGCAATCAAAACTTGGCTGAAGGCACATTTTGGAATCTTTTCCTGCTAACAGGAAGAACAGAGTTAGACAAGAAATAGCCTGACTTACTGTAACTAATAAGAAGTGGACACCCACTGTTTTGAAAAACAGACAATATAACTGTGTTAATGTGAATCTATGGCTAAAAGCTGTCAAATGCACAGCTGGAAAAGGGGAGGAGAAAATCTGTTCCAAAGAATCCACCAAAGACTGGCATCTGAAGTTACCTTTGCTAGATTTTATCATCCCTTTACACAGACAGGCAGGGTGGAAATGTTTTTTCAGTATTAGATTTTCTGGCCCCACATAAGTCTTGGCCCATTTGGGCTTTTCCAATGCCTTTCTGCTCCTATATAGGCAGATTGCATAAAGCTGGTCTTTATGCCCTGCTGGGAGTATTAACCCTGTGTGCTTCTCCTCCTTGTCTCCAGATCCAAAGCAAGAAAACATTAGGTTGCCTGCCAAGAGCCCATATGTGGCTAAAGAAGAGTTGATTGGACTTGTATATTAATGAAGATCGACCTATAGAAAAAAGTAGACAAAGACAAATAAAAAGGGAAGGGGAAGGGGAAGGGGAAGGGGAAGGGGAAGGGGAAGGGGAAGGGGAAGGGGAAGGGGAAGGGGAAGGGGAAGGGGAAGGGGAAGGGGAAGGGGAAGGGGAAGGGGAAGGGGAAGGGGAAGGGGAAGGGGAAGGGGAAGGGGAAGGGGAAGGGGAAGGGGAAGGGGAAGGGGAAGGGGAAGGGGAAGGGGAAGGGGAGGGGGAGGGGGAGGGGGAAGGGGAAGGAAACCTAAACCTTGTTAAAATTGTGACTCAGATAAATATCTGCCAGGCAATTCAGAGTCGAGGATGACATTCCATTACAAGGTCATGCTGTTGCTCTTGTCTCCAAGTTCTCACAGGCATTGGAGAAAACTGTATAGTCTGAATTGTCTTGTTTTTGTCCACTGGAGTTCCTAATGTAACCATTTAAATGTGCCTTTCCTCTGTTTGAAAATATTTCATTCATGAACTCAAGGTTTATAATGACCCATTTTGAAATGCTGCATTAGCAGTAGGAAGAGCCAGTTTATCATAATAAAAGACCATTAGCCACTTAGTCATATTTAGCACTATGGGACTAAAAGGGTTTTTCTAGTGTGCCTTTTTTTTTTTTTTTCTTCTTCTATTCAGTTTTTAAAAAGGCGATCAACTCAACTGTGGAAGTGTTTTACTAAGAAATTCTATCTGATACAGCACTGTTAACTCAGTCAGCAGTGATCTCTCCTGGCAAAACAACACTCATTTGCTCAGATGCCTAAGCTGTCATGAAGTTATTTTTAAAATTAGCAATTGTAGTATAACAAAAGAGTTAGTTTGACAGGGACATCAGTTCTCAATCATGTAAGACCAACACATGTATAAATTCTATCACCTGATGCTTTGGAGGCAGAATAACTGGGTTAGCTTCCTTTGACAAGGAAACAAATCAGCCCTGTGTTAGAGCCAAATGATGTTTGGCTAAGCAGTTTATCAGAGTATTGCAGAAACTTGCATGTAAGGGTAGATGCATAGGAAATGAAGGTCAGGAAGGATTAAATCCAAGTAAACTCCAGTAACATTTAAAAATCATTGCAGTCGTCTCAGGCCAACCAAGAACATAGTATCAATATAACACCCTTTCACTTAGCTTTACATCAGCCTCCTTTTTTTTTTTTTTTTAAATTTTCCTTCTCTCTCATTCCATTCAGACTACTAAAATTCAAAGAATTAATTTAGAATTGTGCAGGCATTCCTATGCATCCTGAAGTTTGCTCCTATCAATTGGTTCTTTATGCCTCTCAGTAGAGGCCGGATGTTTGCAGTTGCTGGCAGCTGTTGTTCAAGGCCCAGCGAACAGCTGATAGACTGGCAGTGTACATTGAAAGAGCACAGCCCAGAGCCTGGGAAAGGTCCTAATGCTGAATACTCTCAGCTCTGATGGCTTAGCACATGCAAGATTAGAGAACTAGCACTGAAGACAGTGAATCTGACCTGTTTTTCAAAAGTCATTAGAAATTAGAAACGGTAATTCTTTCACAAGAAATGTAAATAATTTTGTGAATGGGACTTGTTGGCTTTCTTCACCAAGAAACTATGCCATAAGTTGAGCTCATCTGAGCATTTATTGAAGCTAATGTTTATTACTTTGTATTTTTTTTCCTTATATGATAATTAGTATATTTATTAAATATTGTTTAAAAATAAAGTTATGTGTACTTGTCTCTAGAATTTGTGGGTGCTGAAAATATTCTGGCACTATCTCTCCCTCCCAGAGAATTATCTTTAAAGGGAGTGGGGAGATGTCTTTCAAATAGTAAAATCCTCATTTTTTCTGGATCTGATCTGAAAATAAAAAGTGTGGAAAAAAAATGATGTTTGATAAAATATAATTTAGGCTCCAGTTTTCCTTGTTCCTTATTTTCTTTGGAAATCTCTGTGTTCATGGTATAGACAGGGTGAAACCCAAAGCCAGATGAGATCAGAAGAAGTCGTGTGTGTCCGAAGAGGATTTTCTGTAATACTCAAGAAGCATCTGTATGTATGTTTTTGTGTGTGTAAGAGAGAGGAAAAAAAAAAAAATACCACATCCTTTTCCATATCCTGCATTTAGACTGAGCTCCTTTCAGGATCATGAAGTTCTTGGAAATTCTGGTCTAAGTACAGCAATAAAACATTGTCTTATCCAGCCCTGACACTAGCTCCCTATATTCTCTGGCAGTATTTTCATGAATTTCTGCAAAAAAATGAAAACCATTATCTGCTTCACAGATTTATTTAATTTTTTATTTTTTTGGGGGGGTGGGGGGGGGAGTTCATGTTTTCAACAAACTTAAAGTAAAGCATTATCATAACTAGGAGTCCAATTCCACAGTTCTTATTCAAAATTCAAGGGTTTTGAGAAACATAGATTTTATGTCTTTCATAATATTAAAGGATTTGGCACAATCAACACTTAGGGTCAGTACTTGTATTTGGAGTTATGGGGCATGTTATTACCCACACCTGGCCCTGTGGAAACTACTAGTGATATAACAGTAGTATTTGGGCTTTGGGAGAAAAGATTCAAGGAAGTTTCACAGATATAAGAATGAACAGATAGCCTAGATGAGCATTCTAATTCTCTTCTATTTTAGCTTACTGTAATTCCAATTTACGATGGCATTTGATGTTAGATGAACTGCCTTGGAGAATCAAATAAAGATCTACGAGAAGAAACACAAGTTTAGAAGAAAAGGCATTAGAAGCAGATGGCAGGAAAGAGAAAGGAATATGTGCGGTAATTAACTTTTTCTTTTTCTTCACAGGGGAATCTGCAGCTTGCCAGGGAGAAACTACTGGCTTCCGTGACTAGAAGTCAGCTGCTCACCTGGGATAGAAGAATACATAGGAAACTAAAAAGTGAGTTCTAAAATAATAATTTCATAAGCAGTTTTCTGGGATGGGAAGCACACATATTTCTACTTATCTATGTTCATTTCCATCCAAAACTAGCTAGGAAGAGCAAATTAAACCCAAGACAACTGAATGAATGAAAAACCTAGTCTATATCAGGTCTCTTCAAGATCAATTTTTGTGGCTGAGCTTACTGCTTCCAGGAGGAAAAATAGAATATAATTATACAAACTAAACTAAACTAAAAAAAAAAAAACCTAAAAAAAAAAAAAAGGAGAAAGAGAAAGAAATGAGAAAGAAACAAAAAAGACAGAAAACATGATGTCTTTTGGTATTCATTTTTTCATTTTTATTCATTATTCATTTTTA
This sequence comes from Anser brachyrhynchus, assembly GCF_964034855.1. Taxonomy (NCBI): domain Eukaryota; kingdom Metazoa; phylum Chordata; class Aves; order Anseriformes; family Anatidae; genus Anser; species Anser brachyrhynchus. Next base: position 164,955,268 of record NC_137694.1, read on the forward strand.
TTAATCATTCAAATTATTCATTTTTATTAATTACTGAAAATTATCTCTATACTGAACTCTGTTTGAAGCAAAGGCACAACCGCACAACCCCAAAAGATTTTATCATCTTGCATGGACTACCAAAATCTGATGTGCCTTCATGTTAAGATTTCAAGATCGCTCTTAAAAATACAGAATTTTGCAGCTATAAAAAGCAAACAGGAAAAGTTACAAGAGAAATTAATTTTCTTTATTTACTACTCATTGTCTTAATACAGGGGAGATACAAGTCACAATGCCTGTACTTCTCCACAGCTTTACTAGTCTACTTGGGAAAGAATCTAGTAATGGAGATACTGCTGCTTCTGAGTGCTCTCCTTTTCACCACAGTCTCCCTGGTCATCCCAGAAGTGATGCAGTGTTCCCATGTCTTCCTCTGACGGTAAAAGAAAGAAGTGAAGAAAAGAGTTTGAGACTTTCTAAATCAGACATCAGACACAATTCATTTGATGTAACTTTAGGTATCTGAAGCAGGATAATTATATCTGTGTTAATCGTTATCAGCAGCAGAGGCTAGTGTGGACTGATTTATGTCATCCTAAAACAAAAACATAAAATAACAAACTTCACATTTTACCCTTTTTTACTCATTTGTCTCCTAGTTCAGGTGTAGACATATACATTATACTTGTCTAAATTTAGGTGAAACAAATTGTACCTGAACCCCACCTGACATCTCCCCATCACTCTTCCCAGAGTTACCCAGAAAGTTATCCTGTGACCTTCACTTTAAGTTTAGAACAGCATCAACCAAGGCACTCCAGTACATGAACACTGTGGCAAGAATTCACTAAATTGCAACAAGATCTTCAGTTTTCACCACCCATCCTTTGTAGAGGGTGCTTCCCATCCTGCCTCAGAGTGGAAAGCAAAATAAAATTCTGTCATGCTACTAACATGGCAGGAAAAGGAAGAAATACCCACTGCTTCTTATCAGTCCTGAAAAGTAGGTACCCAAATCAGTCCTTGGGTTTGTGAAATAATGTTTGTAATTTTTTAATCAATTACTCACAGCAGCATTACCCAAGCAAGAGAAAAAGCTTGTAAGACAAGGAGTTTCTGCTATATCAATCCATGCAATTATTTCAGGAAACTCCTTATGAAGAGACAGAGCAGGCTGAGTGTTCATAGGGAAGGTAGAAAGAAAATGCTAGATAGGCCAATGATAACTTCAAGGTTGTTTTTTCCACCAGTCAAATCACACTCCTGTGCCTAAGACAGAAGCAGGGAGTTGAAAGAAATGCTTTTTAAATGACAAATGGGTACCAGGGAAGTCATTCGTCATTTAAAAAGCATTTCTTGCAACTCCCCACATATACTACCTGACTCAGCAATATATGAAGTATTAACTTTTTAGTTACAAATTTCAGCATTAGCAGGTATTTATTTATGTTTTTGTGTTCTATATTCACAAATCAGACTGCTTTTATTGTTATCTCTTAAAAGCTTATGATTAAAATCACAAATGCTTTTACTTTGCCCTTTAAGATTTCCTTTTAAACACAAGTATGAAAAAAAAGTCCTCAAGAGAAGGCCACAAAAATACTGACCAGTATTAGTTTAAATCATAAGACACTGGGAACAATGCTGATCACAAGAGAGTGCCAGTTCATCTCTGCGTACATGCATATGTGCATAAAATGGAAATGGTGTTGAAACATTTTCATGTGGTGCATTTTTATGTGATGTACCATCACGGAAAGATGATAACCATCTATTTTAGTGTTTCTGAAAAATTTCTAGAGAATTATACAGTGAATTGTGTTACTGGGAATGATATCTTATACAATGTTTTAGAAAACTTCCACAGTAGCTATACATCCTAAAGAGTTAAACCAAATATTAAAAAAAAAAAAAAAAAAAAAAAGAAGAATTGTTCACCATAAGGTATACACTTTCTTCTTTGCAACACAAAAGAGGAAGCATGCACACTCAGTAGGATTTTTTATTTTTTTATTTTATTTTATTTTTTTACATGTTCCAAGGGACCAGGAATAGAGACCAAGAACTATCCAGAGTAAAATAACCAAAAAGAAAAAAAAAAGAGAAAAAAAAAAAAAAGACTTCTATTGAAGATATTTACTATTGGATTTGGAGACATGCACAAAACTCAGTTACTGCCTTAAGAAAAAAAAATTACATTTGAAAAATTCAGAAAGTAACTCCTCTCAAAAATATATACATATATACTGATTACAACAGGAGTTAATTCTCTTAATTAATTTGATTTCTAAATTTGGCAGACTAAATGATATTTAAAATGTATTTATATCAATTTTCTTTTAAATTGCAAAGGATATTTAATGTAACCTAGCTTTAATTTCCATTAACATAACAGGCCAGTATTTTTGTTTGTTTGTTTTGCGTAATCTTAATTGGATTGCAAATATTCTTTAGACTTTCTTCAGAATATTCTTTCAAAAATTTTTATCTGTGAGTAGCCTAGAAAAAATCGCTGTTGATATTGAGAAGTGTAACTTTTAATAAGGCAGTTGACAGCAATCAAATTTTATAGTAGGAATGTTGTTTTCACACAGTATGTATCTCACTTGGAGGATGCATTTTTATGTGCTAAGATGCATCTCCATATGATATTAGAACTTCTGGCTGTTCAAAGTGGTTATTTCTGCTGAACAGTGAAAATTTTCTAGAAGCCTGTGAAATACAGTACCAACAGAGAGTGTATATAATAAAGACTCCATGGCCAGAAGACTCAAAAATTAATAGTTTCACCCCTCCCAATGTATTTAGCAACAAATTATCTCAGTATTAAATTAAAAGGAAGAATAAAATGAAAAGAAACAAAAAGCAACAAGATGTTGCTTTATGTAGTTAGTTAGTGTATTTATCATGATGGAATTTACATTTCCGTTTACAGACTTACTTTTTTAACTCCAAGTCATATCTACCTTTTGATGAAGTCTGTTCCACGACTTGCATTGAAATATATCTATAACCTCAAGAGAGTAGTTTCAGCATAATTGATTGAAACCAAACCTTAAACATGACTCAATAATAAACTCTGTTTTGCCTATAGACCAAGCTTCTCCCAGATACAAAAACTACCAAAGTGGGCAACTAAACTATATCAAATAGCCATGGTCCATGGTGATGAAGCAGGACTTCAATACTGTTGTTAAAAATATCATTAGAACCAGACTCAATGAACTCTAAAAGGAATCATGACTCTATCACAGCTAAACAAGTAATTCAGCTTACAGCTAATTTTGGTCTGTAGTAACCATCATGATCCTTCCACCTCAGTTGATTCATTACAAGATTTTTACCATTTGAGCTCAAATTTTCTAAAATTGATTTTCTCTGTAGCTTGCATATTAGCTAAAACTTGTGACCTAGTTTGCTTTATGCAGGGCTGTATGAAGAATAACCGTACTTTTTTTTTTTTTTTGTGTGTGTGTGTGTAGTTTCATGTTTTAGTGGGTGACATTGGTAGTAGGGAGATGGTTGGACCAGATGATCTTGGAGGTCTTTTCCAACCTTAATGGTTCTGTGATTATGCTGATGAAATTTCAACAAAAATGGTTCTTTTCAACTTTTTAACACTTACCGTTATGATGTCAATATCTTTTAAAATGTGTTTTTGTACACATTATTCTATCCTAATTTTCTATCCTATTATCTAATATTCTATCCTATTATCTAAACTCCTGTGGTTTTACCATGTTATGGTTTTGGCTGGGATAGAGTTAATTTTCTTCATGGAGGCTTGTATGATGTTGTATTTTGGATTTCTGATTAAAATGGTGGTGATAACACACCAACATTTTAGTTGCTGCAGAGCAGTCCTTACACAGAATCAAGAAATTTTCTACTTCTCATGTTGTCCTGCCAGCAAGGAGGCTGGGGGTGCACAAGAATCTTGGAGGGAATACTGCCAGGACAGGTGACCAGACTGAACTATGGATATTCCATAGCACATGGCATCATGCTCAGCAATAAAAGCTGGAGGAAAGAAGGAAAAAGGGCAGGGGAGGATATTTGGAGTGATGGTATTTGTCTTCCCAAGAAAATGTTATTCATGATGAGCTCTGCTTTCCTGGATGTGGCTGAACACCTCCCTGCTGATGGGAAGTAGTGAATGAATTCCCTGTTTTGCTTTGTTTGTGAATGCAGCTTTTGCTTTACCTAATAAACCATCCTTATCTCAATCTATGAGTTCTCTCACGTTTACCCTTCTGATTATCTTCCCCAACTCACCTGAGGAGAATGAGCAAGCAGCTGTGTGGTACTTAGCTGCCTGCTGTGTTAAAACCATAGCATAACTTAATGATGTTCAGTCATTAGCATCATGAGCTAGGCTTTTTAATCTTGAATTGGAACAAAAAATCACATCTTAATTGTCAGTTCTTAAAAGTAAAAAGAAAAAAAAAAGTTAATATAAAAAATGTAATAGGCATAAAACTAAGGATTAACTTAATATTTATATCATACTCATTATTACAGTACAGTTTGAATTACTTCACAGTGCTTCTAGATACTGCATTTTTTTCCTTAAAAGCTGTATTTGAAGGAAAAGAATTTTCATCAGTAATCTCATTCATCCTTTCTAAATATTTGCAGGTTTTCTGCTTCTTTTAAATCTTTCCAGAAGAATATATGTGTTACAATGAAGTAAGTACTGGTTCTCTACCTAGGGCATGAGTGCATTTTGTCTCTCAGATTTTAATAATACAATGTCACCAGTACAAATTGGTTAGAAGAGCTGAAAAGCGTCTCTGGTTAGAAGTTTAAATGCTAGGACTGTATAAAATACATCTCATTGGCAAAACTAGTTCTATAAGAATTTGTGGGTTTTGGGTAATATGTTAACTTTGGGATAAAAAGCAAACTGAATCAGAGCATTTAGACTTGATTTTATTTTGCTAGCATAAAAACACTTTCTTTGGGGAGAGATACAACTTTTACATTAAATAATGTGATTTGTTTAATTTTAACTTTTATGTAATAATGTTATAATTTTAAATTTTAATATTGTAATTAAAATTTTATGTACCTTTTCATTGTTATCCAAATATTTTGTATTTGAGATGATATATTCTGAAGTATCTAAACTCTTTCCTTCTAAGAACAGGCTACATAGAAAATCTGATTATACATGACATTTTAAAGGTGAACATTTTGGGCTTATTAAAAATTCAAAACATACATACTTTCAGAATGTTTTTATTTCTAATAGCTAGAAATTCTGTTCTCCAGACAACATTGGAGTTGTCTGAATTTAAACTGAGTGTTACTGAGTTTCCAGGTAGGATTTCTGTGAATGAAGAATTTAGTCCTGCCTATTCTCCTGTTACTCACTTGCAAGCGCTCTTAATGAGCAGGACAGACAGCTTATACAAAAGACATTCACCCAGGCATGATTTACTTGTCCTGCTTATAGTGTAGGTGTATGCGTGCCTGAATGTGTACTAAGAGATACCCCAGTCTCCCCCTAGTATTCCCCAAAGGTTGAATCCAATATACCCTTTTGTGGCATATGCTGTAGTACTCTCAGCATATTAATACAATATGGATAAAGAGATCTTGTGCTTAACCACTGGAGAGCGTGAGCTTTGATTTGGGCTTGATATGCATACAGGCTTAGGGAGAAAGTTTTTTTGAGTGACATTCAAGAGAAAAGAACCCCAGAAATTAAGGTCAGAAAAGAGAGAGACTAAGTCTACACTAGTAAATTTAATAGATCCCAAGCATTTCAGTCTTTGCTAAGATAAATTGTTAGAAGAGTTGCTTTCATGACTTCAGTTCAGGAAAGACTGACAGCAGACTGTTTGTATGCAGGCTTTGTGTTTTGTAGAATAAGACAAGTAAGAGGAGTTCAGCTGTTCCACATTAGTTAATTTCAGTGTCCCCACTTAAACAGATATAGGTTAATAGTATAGGCAGTTTCTCAAAAGAAGACATTAGAATCAAAAATAAAGAGCCTGTGGAAGTAAACTCAGAAGATGGAGAGGGCAGACAACATGAAAAGGAGGAGAAGAAGGACATGGAAAATAGAGGCAGGAAAGTTATAGCAAGGCTATTATAAAAAGGAGACAAAAAACTGCGTGTAGTGAGAAGAGAGCTAATCATTTATTTGGAATTACCTGACCACAGAGAGTGTGAAAGACAGCTGAAAGTCATGAGGCCATGAAAAATGAGGAGAGAAAGGAGAAATAGAGACTGGAAAAAGCAGGACAGGGGATAATGATATGTACAAACAAATGATATCTAAGTGAGATGGCTAGACAAAAAAAAATGGAAATCAGCAGTGGTTGTGACAGCATGAACACAAATGGTGGAGAATGCTTTCAGATTTTGTCTTGTACATGTCTGTTAGATCTCTGTCAAACATCTCTGATATGAAAAAGGATGACATCTGGATCACAATATACATATAAGTAGATAAACTTTCCCACTATGCTCAATACCATGTATAAACTTGGTTCTTTTATAAGAATGCTCACAATGATAAATTGCAATAATACTGTAAGGACTGACACAATAATAAAGATGTATCGTTTCCTACTGAGGAATTTTATTCAAAGCCACTGAACTCAACTGAATTAGTACAGTTAAATGAAAATTTATTTTTTTTCTTTGCCTCCAAATATATTATTAATATCAGGTTCATAATTTTCTACTTCCCAATGTCATTTTATTTTTGCTATTATTTATATTTATATAATTATATGAATTAATTTATATAATTATATATACTTATATAATATATAGTATATATCTATTATATATATTTACATAATATTAATTTATAGAATATTTTTGCTATTGTTTATATTTATATATATTTTTAAAATGTACACCCAGTTAGTGAAAATGTTTATTTTGAAATGAGATATCATTAAATATTTAATGTCCTTTTTGCAAAACAGAAAAAGAAATAAAGAGCATATCATTACTCAGAGGCTGTCCTCAAAACTGCTCCTAAAAGAGAAATATACAGGAAAGCTGCAGACTTTCTGGTTTCAGATAATTTATAAAAACAAAGGCACTTCTGCCAATTTGGATGTCCAACATTGTACCTCATCTCCAACTGCATGTGGAAAAGAGGTGTCTCCCCTGTAGGTGTCATGCCAGACCTGTGCAGAAACCTTGAATGTTCTAATGAATCAAACGGGATAAGTTGCCTGTTTAGACAACTGAATACATACATTTGAAAGATGGATTAGGTTGACCTCCACTGTCAAAATGCAGATTTTTACATGTGAGGTAGTCACCTATATTCCTATTATAATCAGTGGGGATCTCAGCAACACAGATTTAGAAAGCTACTGAAATCACTCTATACTGCACACATTCTGTGTAGTTCATCTGGATACCTCTCTCAGCTCCATGAGGATCAATTCAGCTGTCCACACCTAAGTGTATGATGTTGATGTACTCTCATTTCTTTGCTTTCAGTAAGGTCTAGAAGTGTGTGGATATCCCACAGGTCTCGTGCAGTAACCGCCAGGTATCTTCTGTAGCCAGGTACATCTGTAGTTCTAATGGGTGTCAGTGCACAAGGAACTGAATCAAGCCCTAGATTTCCATTGAAAATAATGTCAGATTAGACCTTTAATTAAGTGTTGACCACTAATTTTTAGATGCCTAAACTTAGGTAAGTGTATAGTGATGCTGACTTCAAACATTATTACAGAAATTTAAACAGACCTAAAAATAGAAATTCTTTGGGTTGGAAAAATCCCCCAAAGATTGATACATTTCAGTCTGATAGGTTAATGATAGCTGTTTCAAACTTTTATTAGTCATATATATATATATATATACACAGTTTATACATATATGCCTATATATATATGCATTTAAAAACTATATCAGTAACTGCCATACTTAAAGTTCTGGACAAATTATACTTACGAGTGGCTGAAATGTTTTACAGATATGACTAGATTTTCTAACATCCTCCTCTTCAAAACAAAAGTAATATTTAATATATCTATTTGGAATATAAGATTTTTTTTTTCTTCAAGTGAAACCAAAATAAGATGGAAGCTATAAATATTTATCTCTAACTAGAACATAAATTAGAACAATTTCAAAGAACTCTTTCCAATTCAAAAAATAACTAACTAAAGTCTTTGGCATAAAAGCCAGAATCCATTTCTGAAGCCTGAAATCCATTGCTTCATTTCCCACTAGTTTGAAAACTGTCAGCTGGTCGATTGTCAGACCTGTTCAACAAATAATTGACATGAAACAGCATTACGGCCTCTGCAAATGTTATTACACTGTTCACAATTGTAAGCACAATCTCTCTCTCAACATGTAAGCCTTCATGCAGAACAAAGCTGCTGTGGCTGCTGCCTTTATACAATTCAGACTCTGATGTGCCAGACTTGGCACAAGCCTATCTCTTACTAACATCAAAGACTCTCAAATAAAACAGAATTAGTGTTGTTTGGGATTTTCACGAGCATTGCATATAAATACACATCTCTGACACTGTTATAGTTGTATTATGCTTCAGCATTAATGACGTCCCTGAGCCGCATAACCCTGATCCAGAGCTGGATTTTGAATCTTCTACATTCAAGCCATATATTTTGGCAAGTGGGTTGATGCCCAGTGTTGATTTAGAGCCGTGAAAACAACCCAAAAAAATAAAATAAAATAAAATAATAAAATAAAAGTCAGATTTGCAACCATATTTTACAGACTATTCTAACATCTTCCATATATGGCTCACTGTCTCTCACTCTTGTCTTCCAGGCTGTGTTTGATTGTGTCAAATCTCCTTTCTGAGATACAGACATTTCAGACATTCTGACTAAAATCGTTACTTAAATGGAAATCATCCCAAAACGACTTTTAAACTTCTAAATGGAGACCTTCAAGGTATTTAAAGTAAAAAGTTCAGATGTATTAACTTACTTTGAGCTCTTTTTATGTATCTGCCTATCTTTTAATGTTTTTAACACTAAACATGTTTGACAAAATATTCCTAAATTACTGATTTTAGTTTGGAATTTCCTGGAAATCACTTGCCTTTCTAAAATAAAATGACCTTTTGAAACAGTAATATTAAAGCACATTGTAAAAAGTACGTACACTCCTTCTTGCAAAAAAGCATATGAAAATGTTGGTGTTTAAACATCCATTTTTGAAAAAAGAAGAACCCACGGAGAAAGTCTTTCTGCAAGATGCCTTTGGTTTTAATTTCTGTCCCTTGTTTCCACTTTGCTTCTCTTTACGAAGTTATAGGATAGAGGAGATACTATAAACTCAGCAGGTTAACAAGTTACTTTAATTCTTAGAAGTTCCCCATTCTGCAATGATTTTATACCACTAGATCTTACTAGGTCTTTCCAGGTCTTGTCCTAGTGAAGATAATTTGTTCTGAGCACTTATTTTTTACCAATAGAAATCATAGTTAATACCTTAATAAAAATAAATAAACATAAAAAATAAAATAAATAATAAAATAAAAATAAAATAAAAAATAAAAATAAAATAATAATAAAATAAATAATAAAAAAATAATGAAAATAAAATAAAATAGCATCTACAGTAAAAAAGAATCCAGAATCGTCATCAGAGGACTGAAAGCAAAATGACCTGTAAGCCCTTTCTCATGTTGAGCAGAGTAGGGCGGGTGGTTTGATTTTAATAAGTAGGGTTTTTGCTAAAGCATAGTGAACTGCTTTTGGCCAAACTTTACTATGTTATACTGTATATGTGACAGTAAGGCTTCCAGTTACTTTGTATTGTGGCAAATACATTAAATAATCTTGGATATATCTCTGAGCTTTTATAATTCTAGGCAAATTTTTTGGCATGAAACCCTTGTTAGATGTTAATCAATACCATATTTGTCACGTAACACTGTGAATTAGCTTTAAAAAAAAAAAAAAGAAAAAAAAGTTTATTTTCCAACATTGTAAGTATTTTTTTTTAATGATTTCTTATTTTCATTTAAATTTAATAGAAAAATAGTCTAAATAAACAACTGTCCTGCAGATATAAATAGATACATATGGGAATACTTCATTTATAAGAAGTCTGGTATACTGTTTGTTCTAATTACCTTGAATGCATTCTTGATTCTCCTTGTTTCCATTAGAATTTACCAAAAGTATTCAGTGTGTAGATATCCTTACTGCATTCCTTATAAATGTCAGATGAATAAATGCTGATGCATGATACAGATTTTGTGAATGGAATGGAAAGTACAACATATACTGTACTTTTAGCTCTATGTTACAAATTCTTTCATTACCATGTCTATGTAATTGCAAGTTTGCTGACACTTTTTGAACTTTTTTTGACAATCAAAAATGGCTGAATTTGCATAAAAAGTTTGTAATTGCACTTGTTGACCCAAAATTACTACCTCAAAATTTCATCTATTGATTTGGCATAGAAAATTCTGAGAAACAAAAATGGTAAAACAACGGCTTTGTAAAATATCAGTACTGGACCACGATATCTCCATATATGACTGCTCTTAAACTGCATGTCTCTTCTAAGAAGAGTTTTGATTTGACATAAAGAAGAAAAGAAAATGGACAAACATCATAGCTACTTATTTCCCCCTATATTCTGTGCTGGTGTGGCCTCACCTCCAGCACTGTGTGCAGTTTTGGTGACACAATATAAGGACATAAAACTATTGGACAGTGTCCAAAGAAGGGCTAAGAAGATGGTGAAGGGCCAGGAGGAGATGACATATGAGGATCGGCTGACCTTACTTGTTTTTTTTTCAGCCTTGAGAAGAGGAGACTGAGGGGAGGCCTCATCACTTCCTCACAAGAAGGAGAGGAAAGAGAGATGCTGATCTCTTCTCTCTTGCAACCAGCAACAGGACCCCAGGGAATGGCATGAACCTGCAACAGGGAAGGTTCAGGCTGGACATTAGGAAAAGGTTCTTCGTTGAGAGGGTTGGGCACCCTTCCAGACTGCCCAGAGAAGTCATCATGGCACCGAGCCTGTCAGAGTTCAAGAAGCATTTGGACAACACTGTCAGACATATGGTTGGATTTTGGGGCAGTACTGTGTGGAGACAGGAGCTGGACTCAATGATCCTTGTGGGTTCCTTCCAAGGTGGGATGTGACATGATTATTATACAACTAAACAGAAAGCACAAATTATAAATTATAAAAAGTGATGAGGAGACAACTTTTATTGATTAAGAAGTTTTCAGAAAGCTCTATAAAGTTTATATAACAATCTGTACCTGTATGACATTCTGCAATAAAGATCAGCCAAGTCCCTTTGACTAATCAAAAGAAAATAGCAAATACTAGCCTTGACATTTTTGACATCTTCTTCTTTGGGAAACCTGAAGTTAAGTTCTGCTACATCTAAAAGAGGGTAGCAAAAGTTGTTGCAAGGAAAGGTGGTAGCTGCTAAGGTCTCTCCTGCAGAAATACACAACAAATAATTAACACCATCTCTTACTCAGACTACCTGTGTAAACGTTTGCCATCATATGGGGTAGGGAAAACTTGATTTGAATGAACATCATACACTATTGCAAAAAGAAGGCTGCTCATATAAAATTAATGCCAGGATGTATCACTTATCTTAGCTGTGGGACAAATTCCTGTTTGAATAATGCAATTAAGTTGCTCAGAAAAAATAATTTGGGAAAGACAAAGCTGTTTGTGAGTTCTGCCATTGAATTAAAACATATTGCACAGATGTATAAATGTATACATGTTCTTCTATACCTAATGTTTTCCATACTAGTCAGACTAGTTGAAGCACTGTATGCATTGGCAAAGTAACTTGGAAATTTATGGATAATTTTTCTCCTGAGGCATCACAATGTTTCAGGCTATTATAGCTGATTATACAATCAGAACTACTAAAAATCAGCTTTTGAGAGTTTAAAACAGCATTGTTAGGAAAAAAAATCTGACTACGTAAAAAAAAAAAAAAAGCATACATGTTATGTAATTACAGAAGTTTTGCGACTTACAGTAGTTTGCATCTCAGTCATGATGCATAGTTTTCCTTCAGGTATTCAGTGTCAAAGCAAAACTCCCAGAGATCCAACTATACGGAGTTTGAGTGTTTTATGCTAAATCAGATAACAGACATCCCAAATCATTCTGTACTGCCAGATAAAATACACTACACAGCTGGAAGCTGGGGCAATTGAAATGTCAAACATGCACACCTGAGACAAGTCTTTGTCTGTTGCTCCATAATGTGGGAGATTGCAGTTGAAGAATTTCTAGTATAACAAAGAGAAAGTACTGGTACTATTGGGGGTGGGGCTTGGAGGAGAAGAGAATAAGAAATGGGGAAAAATGAAGAAATAAAAAAGAAAAGGAAAATAAATAAGAAAGAAATAAAGAAGAAAATAAAGAAGAAAAGGAAAAAGGAAAAAAGAAAGAAGAAAAGGAAGAAGGAAGAAAGAAGAAAAGAAAGGGAAGAAATGAAATGTTCAAGGGACTAGTATCATTTCTTCCCATCAAATGGAATCTGCTTTGATCAATTAATAGGATATGCCATTATCATTGTTTAATAATAGCAGAAATACCACCTGTACCAAACATGTTTTCTTGATGGTTGGAGAAAAAGGAAAAAAAAAGACAAAAATTTTTCTTTTAAGTCATGGTCATGTCCAAAAGTATTCTGGATAGTAGAAGATCAATTCAAAATTTTGTAAAAATGTCTGATGAGTTTTTCATAGTGTTCTCTTCAGGAGTATTTTACCTGTGTATTTCTTCCTAAATTTCCCTGCATTTGTTATGAATCTTTGACTAGACAGTCTCTTCGTCAAATACACAGATCCAAAACTTCTTTATATAAAATTTGATTAGTCTGGTTCTATCTGGTTCAACCATCTGCTTCAAAAGACATAAAAATACAATGTTATTGGTGAAGTGATGGAAAAATAGAGTATCATGAAAAATGAGGAAGTTCTATTGATTTATTTTAAACAAATAAATATATTTCCTTGTGAGGGAGAAGAATGACTATTTTAAAAAGATGTTAAGGCTAGACAGATGCATTTTTTTATTTTTTAATCTTACATTCATAAAGGTCATAAACATTAAACACAAAGCACAACTTTAGTATTAGCTTAAGCACTCTTAACAATGAAACAATGAAAAAAATTGAAAAACATTTAAACACAAAAGGAAATATTTCCCTTCATTAACTCAGTACAAAAGCACTGTTTGTCTGCAAGAAACATTGAAAGTTAGGTGGAATATGGATGTTTTAGGAGAACAAAGTGTTGTCATATTGAATTCATGCTGGAATCAGGCAAAGAATGACAAAAAAATATTTAGACAGATTATGCCATGAGCTGTTCATTTCCTGTTACCAAGGAAGAGGCAGTAGCCAAAATATTCCACCCTTCTGGCTGTTACTGTACATGTGCTGTTATACTGTCTTAGCACACTAAGTTCTCAGTGACCAGAGGTTAACATAGTTGTTCCCCCAAAAGACACAGTCAATAACAGATGTTTTAAAATGCACAGTTATTTTGAGATTTAAATAATAACTTGGGAGCAATCAAGTGTAGGCTATAGATATGTAGCCATAAGGTAATGTACATTTCTTCTAAGAATAGAAAAAGTTGACTCCAATGAGAAAAAATGGTTTGTTCAACCTACATATTTAATATTAAAGATATATTTCCCTAATTTGATAGACTTCATCTTAAGTTAAAACAAAACAACAAAACCGCAAACACATCTGTGCCAGGGAACAGAACCAAACTGCTGGTATCTGTTGTGACTTTGTCCAACAGACTCCTGAAATTAGACAATGATTTTGTAGTCTTTGAATAAACAGATATGACACAACACAAATATGCTAAACAGAAAATGCTGTTATCAGATTGTTGTTTGAAAGAATGTTTTTTACATTACCTTTTAAAATATACAATAAATCAGGACACATAAGAAGTACATGCAAAATGATAGCCCACTGGATCCTAAAATCTGTACTTTTATAGTTCATTTTCTTTCTCTTTCTCTTATAATATTATTTCGCTCCCTGAAGCGGGATGTGTTGTATCTGAGGAGATACATTGTTTTCAGTGGGTAAAAGAAAATTAGAGATACTTTCATTGTGAAATAATACACTTGTGTTACAAGAAATAATCCTTGAAATGAATAAACTAATATCATTTTTAAAGGTGCTTTCTCCCCCGTTGCTTTCAAATTTCCTGAAAATTTGTATTCTAATTTTGCCAGGGGGAAAAAATAAAAATAAAAAATACAGCTATCTGTTTCAAAGGTGAAATAAAAATATGCTTGGTTAAATATCTGGCTTACAGTTCAATGAAGTCTGAACTTTTTGAAAATAAATAAGTAAATAAAAGTGTTGCAGATCTCGTAAAGAATAGGAAACAACTTAGACAAAGGTATGCTGTAGATTTTTATTTTTATTTTCTGCAAAGAAAGAGGTACAATATGGTAAAGCAAACAAAACCTATAAATCAGATGATAAAAAATGCACATTATAAAAGAACTGCTTCCTGTTTGAGAGGGAGGAATAGCTAAAATAACATACACTCAGCTTTCACTACCTGTAGCAGGAGTGACTTCAAAGAAATAGCTAAGCAGCCAAATGTTAAAATGAAGCACCTGATCACATCTGTCAGAATCTGTTTTAACTTTTTGGATGGAGATATGCCATGTTTACACTTTTTTTTTCCTTTTTTATTTTTTTTATTTATTTATTTTTTTATTATTCTAGAAGGAAAGGAGTGGCTAGAAGGATCTTTACCTATTTATAGGCACTGGGATAAACTAGTAATCTTCCTTTCATACCTATGATGCTAATAACCTCTGTCCCAGCTTTGCAAACTAGAGCAGAGACTACATGAATTGTGAAGGGTGGAATTGAAAGAACATTTAAAAATATGTATCTTTGACATTTTCACTTCTAAGGCAAATCACAGACCTATTTTGACTGGAATTTAAAGTACATGTACAAACACATACAAGAATGCCAAAGCCTCCATTACATAGCATGGAAAGGAAACTTTTCTTAGCATTATTACATTTCTCTCAGATGCCTGAAGTAACCAGCCATCCCTTGCATGTCTATTTTCATGCCTATTACCATTTTTTATTTCATTACTGTCTCTCCTTCAATCTCTTGGTTTACATCCTGCTCAACCGCACAGATCTTTCAAATTATCAACCTGTTTTGGGGAAATTCGGACATCAGTATTTCCAGACAATCAAGGCACGTACCTTTTATCTAATTTACATAATCTTCTCAAGTTCCTTGCCTTTAAATATGAGATTTTTCCTTTAAAGTTAGAAAAGTGTTTGTTTTTGCTGTGTGTTTATATGTATATGTTTAATTCCAGAGATATTACCTATTATAGAAAAAAATGTTTTCTCAGCTTCTCTGATGGACTTTTACTGTTAATAGACACTTTGAAATATATAACCAGTCACTGTTAAAGCTATACACTGGAAATATCCAGAGACATAGCTTGTCTTCACAGCTGATAATCTGACCCAAATGAAACTATTTTATTGTACTTATCTGTGAGTCCTTTCCTCAGAAAGGACTAGATACTCATCTCCAGAAACGATGAACTCTCAAAGACTATGAGTCAAGTAATATAGATATTTTGAATTTTCATAAAAGTCCAATCTTAGGTCTGGTTCATTCTATATTAAAAGGCAGCTTTTAAATAAATTGATGTATCTGCAACCTCTGTTGGCTCTACAGTTGTATTTTTTTAATGGACCAGGTTGAGGTAAATGTAATTCTTCCTGTAATAGAGACTGTACAATGAAAAATCCCTGGAATCTTCCAACGGTTTCACTGCTCTTTATTATAACATCCATACACCAAAATGTACCTCTTCCAAGGCAGTTTGTGGAAACCAGAAAATTTTACTAGAAACTTTCTCAATAGAAATAAAATATTTAGGAGGAAAAATGTGGAGGTATCCCTCCAGTACATATGGACTCATTCTTTCTATGCATCTTCAGAAAATGCTGTATTTCCCAGGCATGCCACGAACAAATGAACAGGAAGACCAGGCCAAGACGTCTCTGGCTTTCTGAGCATAGGGCAGTTCTGCTGTGCAGATGGCGCACACACACAGCAGATGGCCTCATGACTTGAAAAATGACTGAAGACAGAGGTGGAGATGAGGTTGCTCTTGCTGCCAGAACAGTTTTATCTGCACCATCTCCCCAGCATGGTGCACGAAACATACAAATCAGGCCAGAGTAGACCATAGCCATTAACCTCTTGCATAGGCCAGCTATGCCTTTGTCCCATGTTGAGGCTGTAAGTCCTAAAGTCTGTGTATTCTCATGATGTCTGCTAAATATCTTAGTAACTCAAAAACAAACATGTTCTGGTTTTGTTCCATACATTGTAAAGATTACATTTACAGTGTGGAAATGTGTCTTTTAGGAGATTATGAGCTCCAAAATTAGCTAATGCTAACATTCTAATTTGTGAGAATTATAATTTATGCATCTTGAATGTTTCTTTTAAGAATACTGTCATCCAAAGCTTCCTTCACAGTCAATGAAAAAACAGAGAAAGCCTCCAGAGGTATTCAGAGTATATGAAGACTGATTTTTTTCTTCTGCTTCGAACTCAGTAGTTGAAGAATTAATTTAGGACAACTGTAAATTACTCTTCAAAATTTAGAGAAAGGTTTCTAAAACAGGAAAATTCTGATTTCCCTCATTTTAAACTTTATGAAATAATCTACTACGGAGAAAAGCTTAAACATACTAAAAGGTTTTTTTCGTTTGTTTGTTTGTTTTAAATAGACCAGCAGTGATCACCGCAAAACAAAACTTAACTGACTCTACAAGAGGACCTCGAGATTAAAGTGCTTTTAAACGGTTTTATTTTGCTGGATAGTAATACTCTTTACTTAATTTTTTAGATAACAGTTTATACCCTGATTATCAAAAATAAAAACACTTTGAATTCAATCCATTAACATTTAAACAAAAGACAAGAAATGAATCATTTCTGCACTTAGTTCTTTGCTATTCTAATTCCGAACTGCTATTTTTCTTCAGCAACACAGTCCCTTGACAGCAGCCATTTGGAACTAAGTACACTGTCATGGACATATGAGCCCCAAGTGTGCCTATACACCTTCTTTGCAGTGTTGTCAGTTGAAGATTTTTATGATTGTCAGGGCACAGAGTAGTATTTTGGAGCATCTGGATTATCTTGTAGTCTTTTGGGCTTCTGTGCTGAGACAAGTAGGTATGATTGGAAAAAAAAAAAAAGTGTTACTTACAAAAAGGTGTTTTCATTAGAATAGTTACAATGGAAACTAAAAATGTAAATGATTATTTATGAGCCATCATATCTCATAGAGACAGTATTTATGGATTGTTTGAATGGTTAAGAAAGCAGCAATAAACTGCAAGAAGAATATCTAAAGCCAAAAACCCAACACATCTACCCACCACACAGCATTCCTGTGCAAAGCAAATTGATCTTTTCTCATTTTTGTTTACAACCAGCTCTTCATAGACTAAACTCCAGTAAGTTGTGGAGTTTCTGATGTCCTCTCTCTATATACAAACAGTGCATATACTATAAACACAATGAGGGAGGTAGGAAATAGAACTCCACAATAAGCCCCTGAAGAACTGACCTCTCACATGAAGAGCTGGTTGATAAAGCAAACCAGTGGGGGTGACAAAAGGTAAGACAAGCTCAAAGCACTAATGATTTAAGCAAGAAAATATCAGCTTACTCTCTCTGTAGGCAACACCGATGCCTACAAAGATTTCCTTTTCAACCAGAAACAGAAGCTCATTTAGAAGTAAATTCTGTAAAAAACATTTTCTGTTTGCATATGTAATTGATAAGTGCCCTACAGTACTAAACAGAATCACTTTGGTTTTAACTTAGGTTTCAGTGTTTACAAAGTTTCCAGACTATTTCCTATGAAATACAAAAGCTGTTTTATATTCCATAACTTTCTACTACACAAGTTTTATGAGACTTGAGTACACAGTAACATGACTTAAAATCTTTCCAAAATGTATTAATATGCAAAGACACTACTAATATGAGTTAACATTAATTTTCCAATTTGCAGGCAAATTGAAAAAAAAATAAAATCTTACATACAAATCACCAAATGTCTATCGCTTCATAGCAGGATATATCAGTCAGATATATATATGCTTTAACGAGTTGTACTTACAAGTTTAGGAGTTAGGTAGCCATTTGAGGCCATGCTACAATTATAAGAATTAAATAAATAAAGTGTTACCATTACCTTGCAGAGTAATCAAAGTTTCACCAGTGCTATGCTACTCACAAGTATGCTTTTTAGATGAAAAAATGAAGCAGAAATAGTAATGGAATTTTAGAGAAAGGAAGATTTCTAACATTCTTTCATTTGACAGATTATTTAGCTGTAATAGCAAGACAATCTTTATTAGGAAAAATCCTAATTAAAAAAAAAAAAAAAAAGTTATTGTTTCTAATCTAACCAATCCCTAAACATTTTGTCTGCTTTGCATGCTACTAAAAGAACTACCATTAGCAGTAACCATATGATATATATTATTACCTAGAACAGCTGTAAACTTATAGAACGATCGTTTGAGAAATCAGGAGATAGTAAGAAAGTTCATCTAGAAAAGTAGACAGTTACTGAAATGTAAGTTTCTTAAAGATGGTAGAAATTAATATGTTCAATGTCTGTCCTCCTATGTTATTTTAAAATGGTAGCTCAATGGATTAAGTAGGATTTCATACATTGGAAGAGAATCTCACTGAGAAGCATATTGTGTGCAGTTTGGGGCACCACAGTATAAAACTGTCATAAAGCCATTAGAGATTGTCCAAAGGAGGGCTACAAAGGTTGTGAAGGGTCTAGAGGGGAAGACGTGAGGAGCAGCTGAAGTCCCTTGGTTTGCTCAGCCCAGAGCAGAGGAGGCTGGGGGAGGCCTCATGGCGGCCTGCAGCTCCCTCACGAGGGGAGCGGAGGAGCAGGCGCTGAGCTCTGCTCTCTGGGGACAGTGACAGGACCCGAGGGAACGGCATGGAGCTGGGACAGGGGAGGGTTAGGCTGGGAAAAGGTTCCTTGCTGAGAGGGTAGTTAGGCACTAGAACAGGCTCCCCAGGGAAGTGGTCACGGCACTGAGCCTGCTGGAGTTCAAGAAGCATTTGGATGATGCTCTTAAACATAGTTTCATTATTGGTTGGTCCTGTGTGGAGCCAGGATTGGACTTTATGACCCTTGTGGGTCCCTTCCAACTCAGGATATTCTATTACTCTACCATTCTAAAAAAGCAATAAAGCCATTTGAATAACCACTTAGGATATGTGAAAAGCAATACATATATTTTTATATTAATTACGAAATATTTTTCATATGAATACATATGAATTATTTCTAATCTAAGCATTTTCATGTCAATTATTACTGTATTTAAATTGATTATATCTTTATCTAAGAAATTCCTTCCGCAAAGCAATTATTTCATAAATTCTTATAGTCATCTACTTTCATATTTTTGATCCAGAATGCACAAATAGAAACAAATTTTCTAGTAACTATGTGACATGGCATAGGTTTAGAAAATCAGATTCTCAACTACTGTAACTCATTGACTAAGCAAATGAAACTAATTTCTTGGATTCTAAATTAACTTATGTCTGCAATAACTTCTGCATGTGCTGAAGAAATATTTTCTTACTCTCACTCTATTCAATTCAATTTTATTCTTTTTATGTAATTTAATTCAATGTCTACTTAAAAGTAAGTAATCAATTAAGATTTCAGAGAGCAGGAGATTCTCTGTCACAGAATATGAAAAAATCAAGCTGAAAGAGGATGTATCTTGTAATGCTAAACATTGAGAATGCTTACCAGAAATAACCTGTTCATTTTTTTTTAACTATGTATATGTATATGTATGTATATGTGTATTTATGTAATGTTTCAATAAGTTTTAAATTTGAATCATATTTTAACAGATTTACCTTCTTAGGTGTCCAGCATGTTTTAAGACTGTTTCCAACAGCAAGTGATATTTAACTAATAAACTACCATAAAAGATGCAATTTAGGCAATTTTATATGAAATACCTAAATGTCAAAACACAGATGATGAGAGAAAATCGTTATACATGACAGGCAAACAGGAGATGTGTTAGCTATTACCTTTTAATAAAATAGAAGAATGTCAGCCAAAAGTCTGGATGAATATATACTGAAGTACATTATGGAATAAATGGTTATGACTAACACAAATTCCAGATATCAAAAATAGCATAGTTAGCAAAATAACTGTATTTATAGGCAAATTCTATTTAAACCATGTCAATGCAATGGTAATTTTCAAGAATAAGATCTAAAACAACTATGTACATCCACTTTGTTACATAGTTGAGCTAATTACTTTTGCAACAGATTTACTCTAAGTACTCTGTAATTGACTAACAGAGATATGTCCCTGCCTTCAATCATTTACAATCACCATTTGGTGCAATCTTGGAGCACAACAGAAGGACTCTTTTGAAATCCATGAAGTTAAAATTTATAAATAAATTATACAGAAATAAAAACAGAATCAGGGCCGAAGTTAAGGAAAATAATATATATATTTAGAGAGGTCATTAGGGGATTCTTTTTTGAGACAATCAAAATCTACTGAAAGCTCCATATATAGTCTTTGTATGATTTCAATAGTGCTTCTCTACTATTTTTATTTTAACAAAATGTCACTATTACCTTTACATGTATAAATGATAGATTTTTACTTTAAATATGACTTAGCCACTTATCCTTAATCTTACATACTCTTGAAGAATGTTATCATACAGAGCCAAGAACAAGCGATCCTTTAAAAATAAAAGGAATACCACCTAATGCCATCTGCAGCTGTGAAAAAATGTTTTTATTATATTTATGCTCTAGACCTAATTGAGAACCTTTCAGTTTGTTAAATCCTGAATATTTCCATTGATCTTGTTTTATTATTATTTATTTATTTGTTTTATTATTATAACTGATGCTGCAGAAAGCAGCATGATTTTTTTCACTATTTCTGAAATAAATATAGACAAAAGCAATATGGGATATAGACCATATGTATTATTCCTACAAATAAAACTTTAATGATTAAATTTAGACACAAGGTTACATTGCCTTTAAAACTGTGCATGATCATGGTAAAAGCTGTGAAATGAGACCTACCTTTTTGCTGAGGAGCAAAATTTCCATTCTGTAAGTCATCTCTGTCAATAATTTGATAACAGCAGCCTCTTTTTGTCCATATTTTTACGTATTTTTAGGTAAACTTACTATTCTTATCTAAGACCTTCTCCTTTCTCTAGCTAAATTTAATCATCGAGGAAAACTAGATATCAGCTTATGGTGAAATCAAGACAAAGTTTGTTGGACTATACAAGCCCCCCAAAGTTGCAGATCCTGGCTCTGAGCCGTGCTATATTGGTAGCTAATAAAGTTCCCACAAAAGTACCCAAAACTCATGAGCTGTAGAGCAGATCAAGTCCTTGAGACATGCTACTCATCCCTAACATTGCAAATGATCTGATTTAGCACACTGTTAAGTGATGGAACTCATTGCCACAATATGTTCTTGAAGCCAGAAGCATAAGAAGCTCCATAAACTAATCAGAGAAATTCCTTGTATATATGTTCACTGTGGATTGTTGAGAACATACACACATCTACAGGCCCCAACTCAGCAAGTTCCTGACCTGAAGATCTCTGGAGGCTGAGAAGGTATGCTGTAAAGGTTCATTTATCTTTTCTCTCTTTAAGACCTGCCACCAGATACAGAATGCTGAATAATAATAGTAATAATAATAATAATAATAGTAATAATAGTAATATTAGTAATAATAGTAATAATAATTAATTTTAAAATTTAATTCAATAAAAATAATATATACCCTGACCTACTACAGTTCTTATGTTCTAAAAAATTAGTACATTAAGAATGTATAAGAACTATTTTGCTCTCTTCTCAATTTAACTCAATCCCAAATTAAAACTAAAACTAAAAATAAAACTAAAACTAAAAATGAAATAAATGGGGAGGAGGTCAACCTGTAGCATACCATTTGATGTGATAATTAAAAGAGGTGGAATAGTGTACTTCTGAATAGGAAGTACATTATTCTTCTGCTGGATGAAACTCCATGTTCTACAGCTGATATACTGCGACAGAAATAAAGTCCTTGAGAGAAAGGTTGCCAAGTGGGTACAATTTAAAAGCCCTCACAGGTCAAACTCAAAAGATTAATTTCATATCTTTTCCTAAAGTTCCTTGTTTCACTTACCGTATGCATGCCAATATTTACTGTCAGCTGAAAAGGAAATATAAAAAGTCAGTCGTTTTCCTAGTGTAAAATACATTAAAGAACAATGTGACTAACTTGTTGTGTCATTCAAATACTGGGTTGTCATTGGAGTTGTAGGCAGAAAAAATATTGGCAACTATGAACGACATATTTGATTTCTCTGATGTATATTTTTAAATTATAACCAGAAACTTGGAACTGAAGTTCTTCCAGCCACAGAATATGTTAGCAGGTTTTGTTTTGTTTTTACATAATTTTAATTTTTATCTAGAATTGCCACAAAAATACCAAAACAAAACTACAACAAAAAATTTTGCTGTTCCAAGAGAGATGCTGCATATTCATATACCACACAATTGAAATACTTGCTTTCAATCTGTGTGTAATTCCTAACCTCTAAACTGGGATAGCACTCGTATTTTTCAGTGATTTAGTATTTATGAAATATATTAAAAAACAACAGCAATTCTGTGAAGTACATTAAAATAAAATAAATAAAATAAAATAAAATAAAATAAAATAAAATAAAATAAAATAAAATAAAATAAAATAAAATAAAATAAAATAAAATAAAATAAATAAAATAAATAAAATAAAATAAAATAAAATAAAATAAAATAAAATAAAATAAAATAAAATAAAATAAAATAAAATAAAATAAATAAAATGTAAATTGGGGAACAAGGTCATTCAAAAAATTTGTAACAAGATTTGGAAGATTTCCAGTTATAGTTCTGGTCTATGGTGGTTGTGACTAAAATGTATTACTATATGGTAACTACTTTTCAGCCTACATTAAATGAAGCACTGGTCTCAATCAGTATCTAGTTTATGAAAACCACAGTCACATTTGGTATCCATTGATACTCTTGTTTACAGTCCAAGAAAAGAGCCTAAGCAATAAGTTAACTTGGGGATGGAACTGAACCCTAATTCTTGTAGATGAGCTGTCAGATTGGGCTCCACAAAGCTGGCAGGAAGAGTGTGGAGCCTCACAAATGTTTATGTGATGAAAACTCAGAAACTGAATCTGTCAAAAATTGAACATATGCTTTTGTTTCTTACCTCCTTGCAACAAAAGCTACAACAACATAAGTTTCTGAATACAACACAGATACATGCTGTCCATTTATAGTACAATTCCCAGAATCACTGGACTCACCAACAAATGCCAGGGAGCAGTTTCAGCTATAGCAATCTAATCTCCAGGTTGTAGAAACTTTGCAGTTTCCTCAGGCAATCTATTCCAGTATTTTTTTGGCTATCCTGTCTGAATTCTTTCTTATTATATCTAACCCAAATTCCTTGGTGCAGTTTAAACCCATGATTTTTCTTCTTACCTGCTATGGATATGTAAACATACTATCCTTTCCTCTCTGTAAGACCTCTTCACACAACTTTCTCTTGATGTTGAAACTGAGTTCCACTACATCCTGAAGATCCTTTTTCAAAGCCACTTGCCCCGTGTCTGTCCATTTAAAACCAAAGACTTTTTTCTCTTTTCTTCATTAGCTACATCCTTTTGTATAAAAAATAAAATAAAATAAAATAAAATAAAATAAAATAAAATAAAATAAAATAAAATAAAATAAAATAAAATAATAAAATAAAATAAAATAAAATAAAATAAAATAAAATAAAATAAAATAAAATAAAATAAAATAAACTATCAACGTTTAATTCTGTTTTAGAATGTGTTTGGGGATGCTAATTAGGATCTTTGCAACCTCTATCAGTTTTTGTGTTGTTTTTTTTGTTCTTGTTTTGTTGTGTTTGTTGTTGTTATTTGTTTGTTTTTAAATATTGCTTTATCAAAGAGAAACAGATAAAACAAAAATGGAGACTCAACTCTATACATACTCCAGTTTGACAATGAACCATCAACTACATTGGCTTTCAGCCTATGCAAATAGATTTCCTAACCTACTTACAAGAACATCATGTGAAACTATGGCAGTAATTTTATTCAAGTTAAGACACATGACATTCACTGCTTCTATTTACAGTGCCTGATAATCTATTATAGAAAATGTGAATATTTTGTGATCATTTGACAACTCATCCTATTTTTACATCCTATTCTATAATATTTACAATTTTTGATTACTTGTTTTCATGCTGTCTGAAGACAGACTTTCCAGTCATGAATACTTTAATAATATAAATACCAATACTCATCGGTATTTAATTTCTAGCCTAAAGCTCTGAGCCCATATCAGATCTCTGAAATGCCATAGTAAGAAAATGGAAACATCAGTTGTTCTGAAATCAGCTCTTTCTGAAAATGTTAAAATTCTAAAGAACTACTGTGAAAGTGATTGGGAGAAACAGCATGAACCCCCTCCATACACCCCAGCCAGAATTCAAATTTGAACAAGTGAAAGTAAGAAAGCAAAGAGAACTTAGTCTTTCTTCTATACCTAAGCTACTGAGACATGAAAATGGGGAAGCAAAGTAAAAGATCAGAAGGTATTTCCTCTAGAAAACTGAATAAGAATAAATTAGCATTCTTTATTCAAAGTATTTACAAGATTGAATATTAACATATGATGTGCTAGCATTATACTAGAAAAAGTATATACCTATTGTAAAGTAAAGGTTAGCATAAACAATACCAAATATGCGCTACAGTGGAATATAAATATTTGTCTAAGGTGTGGGGAAGCAATGTGTATGCAGCAGAGAGATAGGTTTATACACAGTTTCTGATGGAAAAAAAAGGGGGGGGGGGGAAATAACTTTTTCCTGTATTTCTTCATTAACAACATTAGACTTCCATAAACAATTTATTTGAAATTAGAAACTATTTGATCTTGGTGTATGTTCTTTAGTATCCACTTCTGCAAAACATTAAAGAATATCTAAAAGACAGCGTGTAAATATTTCAGAAGTCCTCTGAATATTGTTTGCAATAGATCATGTGATGTTTACCAAATTTCTGCCAGTTATTTAAACACTTAGCCAAAACAAATGAAGAAATATAGGGGTGGGGGTGAGGAAAAGGATTTTGAGAGAGCAAGGGAAGGGGAAATGAGATAAAAAAAAAAAAAAAAGAAAAAAAAGAAAGAAAAGAAAAAGAAAATGAGCTTTACATTGATTTGAAGCTAGAATGACATGCCAGTGCCAGTTTGAGACTCTACAAACAGCTGGAGGATATTTACATTGCAAAATCATGTTCATTCTAAGTGAACAGTATGAAAACATCAGCAGAAAGAGCTTCCAGAGCCTGCTAGCATAGCCATGTGCTTCTGAAGAATTTCCACACAATTAGAAAGGTTGTAAAAATTGCAAACATTTGTAGCCAGTCTGCTAGCTAAAGATGTTTTTTTACAGATGGATTGGAGGGGGGGAGTCATTTTAGGAATTATTTTCAGATCAAATTCTTAAAAAATATGTACTGATTACATGAAATCACTGGATATATTGAACTATGAAATAAACTGTTACAGAAATCCCTTACCAACTTTCCAGTCATTAACATTTTAATAATATAAAATGTTAAAATGGTCTCTGTGGCTGCAAAGTGAAATTATACAAATATCATATTGTATTTAGAACCATATTTTTAAATGTAATAAATAAATAAATAAACTGTTAACATTTCTGGACACCGTTTATTAAGATTATTAAGAGTCTGTTTTCCAAATTTATTTGGACCTGACATAGCAGAACCACCCCAGTCACCACTAAATACTAATCCCAGTAATCCCTCATCTATTTCCTTTATGTAGCACAGTTGGAAAGTTCCTTCTTGGGATACGTGGTTTCAGTATGACCATCTCAGCTATGTGTATGTCTTTTTTCCATCACATTTGACTGCCCAGACTGTCATTCAAGTACTGAGCTTTCTTTTTTTTTATTTTTCTTTCTTTTTTTTCCTTTTCCTTTTCCTTTTCCTTTTCCTTTTCCTTTTCCTTTTCCTTTTCCTTTTCCTTTTCCTTTTCCTTTTCCTTTTCCTTTTCCTTTTCCTTTTCCTTTTCCTTTTCCTTTTCCTTTTCCTTTTCCTTTTCCTTTTCTGTTTCCGTTTCCATTTCCGTTTCCTTTTCCTCTTTCTTCTTTTTTTTTCCTTCACTGAAGTTGTTTTATGCTACTAAACAATTAAAGCTTCTAACCAGCAATAATCATGTATAACAAAAAATTCTTCATATTGCTTCTCCCATCTAAGTAGGAAATCCTCTATGAAATATCAAGTCCTGAAAATACTTTCCTTATATTTATTTAACTACCTGTGAGTAAACACTGATCTTCCCAGAGCTGGAATGGACTACAAAATTCAAAGAGGAAATTCAGGTCTGTCTGGGTTTAGATATGCATCTATAAAGCATGATCAATAAATTTTTGATGGTCCAATCTTCTTTTTATCATATCTATGTTTTGACTGTTTTTTGTACTCTAGTTTTTCTTTTCTGTCTCCCTTGTCATTTTTCAGTCTCCTTCTACCTCTTGCACTCAACACTGAGAGAATACACGAAGAAAGATGTATTTGTCTCTCATCTATAAACTGATTTAGAAAGACTATGAAAGAAGTAAAGACAAAATTTCATTCTTTGCAGGGGAGGATTCTGTGAGTAGAGACCAGAAGCTGTCACCATGTTGGATAGAGCCAGCTCCAAAAGGGACCCATCGCTAGCCAAATCTGAGCCAATGAGTGATGCTGGTCACACCTCTGTAATAACATATTTAAGAAAGGATTAAAAACATTGCAGAGCAGCTCTGAGAGCAGAGTGAGAAAATGTAGACAGAAACAATTCTGCAGATACTGAGGTCGGTGAAGAAGGAAGGGGAGGAGGTGCTCCAGGCACTAGGGCAGAAGTTTCCCTGCAGGACTGTGATGAAGCAGGTTGTCTGTCTGCAGCACGTGGTGTCAGAAGATGTAACAACCCCTGGAGATCCTCCATACTACAGCCCATGGAGGATCCCATGCCAGAAGAGGTGGGTGTGCTCTGCAGTCCCTGGAGAGGAGCCCACACTGGAGCAGGGGAGGAGTATGAGGAGGAAGAAGAAGAAGAGGCAAAGCATTGAACTAACTGTAACCCCCCTTTCCTCTGCACCACTCAGGGCAGAGGAGGTAAAGAATAAACATTGAAGTTGAGTCTAAGAAGAAGAGGGGGCTGAGGGAAGATGTATTTATTTTGTTTTGTTTTGTTTTCAGTTCTCACTGCTACAGTCTTTTACCAATTGGCAATAAATTAAATGACTGTTCACCAATTTGAGTCTGTTTTGCCCATGATGGTATACGATGAGCTATCTCCCTGACTTTATCTCAACTCATGAGATTTTTCATTGTACTTTTTCCCCTTGACCTGATGAAGAGGGGGATTGAGAGGGTGACTTGGTGGGCTCCTGGTGGCCAGCCAAGGTCAACTCACCACAACAATTCTCAATAATCTTGTAACTATACATTAAGTGTAACTAGTATGTATTCCAAACTACTGGATGGCCAAGCTTACCTAAGCAGCCTAGAGATCTTTTGTCAGTGCTAGGAAGCCAGCTCCCATTTCCACTTACCTCATAATCCATTGAAGCAGCAACCTCCTGCTTTGATGTTGCCTTTCACATGGAGCAGATACTGTCCTTAACTTCTTTGAAAAGATCTCACTGTTTCTCTCCATAGTCTTAAATCTGCCTTCAGCCTTCATGTCTACAAAAAACATTATTAAAACCCTGACTCACTGAAGCTACTATTTGCCATGTGGACGAGTGCTATTATCAGTTCTCTTGTATTTCCTTACCTATTTCTTCTTTTGCATTTTTACACTGTACAGTACTCAGTATATTGGTATCAGTGGCTACAAACACCTTCTTACCAGACCAGCAACAAAACATGTGAACGTAATTGCAAAAATACCAAGTTGGGGGGTAATAAACTCAAAACAATGAAAATAAATGAATACAGTTTCAATATGGACATAAATTTAACAAAAATTAAAGGAAGTAGGTTTAAAAACTTTGTAATAGTGCTGATTTCAATCTTATATCAATTCTCCATTGCTCTAGACCTGTTTTCTTGTATTCAGGTCTTTCTTTGTTTTTCTGTCTTTTTTTTTTCTTCATCTATTTCTTTTAATTATTTTTTTCCTTTCTTAATATATTATTTTATTTTTATTTTTTCCAGTACAAAAATATTTCATTTATTGAGGCTAAAAAAGGTACATTAAGTCTGTAATTATACCTTTAGGTATTTTTACAAGTAACCTATATTTCTAATTGTTAAGCTCATGGAAGGTAATGTACTTCATCTGCTTATGGAAACATTAACTCAGAAGGCATTGTCTCCGGCGAAAATCAAATAAAGACAGGACATTTAAACAGAGAAAAGAAAAAAAGAAAAAAAGTGGAAGGGGAAACGGGGAAGGGGAAGGGGAAGGGGAAGGGGAAGGGGAAGGGGAAGGGAAGGGGAAGGGGAAGGGGAAGGGGAAGGGGAAGGGGAAGGGGAAGGGGAAGGGGAAGGGGAAGGGGAAGGGGAAGGGGAAGGGGAAGGGGAAGGGGAGGGGGGGGAGGGGGGAGGGGGAGGGGGGGGGGAGGGGGGGAGGGGGAGGGGGAGGGGGAGGGGAGGGGGAGGGGGAGGGGAGGGGGAGGGGAAGGGGAAGGGGAAGGGGAAGGGGAAGGGGAGGGGGAGCGGGAGGGGAGGGGAGGGGAGGGGAAGGGAAGGGAAGGGAAGGGAAGGGAAGGGAAGGGAAGGGAAGGGAAGGGAAGGGAAGGGAAGGGAAGGGAAGGGAAGGGAAGGGAAGGGAAGGGAAGGGAAGGGAAGGGAAGGGAAGGGAAGGGAAGGGAAGGGAAGGGAAGGGAAGGGAAGGGAAGGGAAGGGAAGGGAAGGGAAGGGAAGGGAAGGGAAGGGAAGGGAAGGGAAGGGAAGGGAAGGAAGGGAAGGGAAGGGAAGGGAAGGGAAGGGAAGGGAAGGGAAGGGAAGGGAAGGGAAGGGAAGGGAAGGGAAGGGAAGGGAAGGGAAGGGAAGGGAAGGGAAGGGAAGGGAAGGGAAGGGAAGGGAAGGGAAGGGAAGGGAAGGGAAGGGAAGGGAAGGGAAGGGAAGGGAAGGGAAGGGAAGGGAAGGGAAGGGAAGGGAAGGGAAGGGAAGGGAAGGGAAGGGAAGGGAAGGGAAGGGAAGGGAAGGGAAGGGAAGGGAAGGGAAGGGAAGGGAAGGGAAGGGAAGGGAAGGGAAGGGAAGGGAAGGGAAGGAAGGAAAGGAAAGGAAAGGAAAGGAAAGGAAAGGAAAGGAAAGGAAAGGAAAGGAAAGGAAAGGAAAGGAAAGGAAAGGAAAGGAAAGGAAAGGAAAGGAAAGGAAAGGAAAGGAAAGGAAAGGAAAGGAAAGGAAAGGAAAAGAAAAGAAAAGAAAAGAAAAGAAAAGAAAAGAAAAGAAAAGAAAAGAAAAGAAAAGAAAAGAAAAGAAAAGAAAAGAAAAGAAAAGAAAAGAAAAGAAAAGAAAAGAAAAGAAAAGAAAAGAAAAGAAAAGAAAAGAAAAGAAAAGAAAAGAAAAGAAAAGAAAAGAAAAGAAAAGAAAAGAAAAGAAAAGAAAAGAAAAGAAAAGAAAAGAAAAGAAAAGAAAAGAAAAGAAAAGAAAAGAAAAGAAAAGAAAAGAAAAGAAAAGAAAAGAAAGAAAAAAATTAGCATAAGGAATACTTGAAAGATTTTAAAACATTTTGTAACCAAAACATAAGTAAAAATGAGATTCAAATGAGATTTGTGGTGTTTATATAACGTGGTCTACTGTTTAATGCAATGTAGGCATATAGACAATTCTTACATCCTTATTTCTCCTTTGGGATTAACAGGGCTAAACCACCAAGTCTTTCACAAATAAGTTTACTGAATGGAATATATACAGTTCTTATTCTTATGTAAACAAACAGGCTTTGACTTGAAGCCACACAATAGCCTTAATTGTACAAACCATGTATTGCTAAAATCAATCTGAGGCATAACTGCTGTAAGCAGCCATCTAAGTCTTGAACAGTCTGTCAGTAAACTAACGAATTACATTAATGTGGAGAGAGGAAGAACTCTTCTTATTTTATGGGTATCTGTTCAGCGCAAGGGAATAGCTAGGTTCAATATTTGCGAGCTGTAATCGAATAAGTAAATCCTTTTTTTTTATTATTCCTTGAAAGTTTCTCTTTTTTTTTGTTTTGAAAGTAAGATAAAAGAAGTTTTTTCGTTTGACTTTCTCTTCAAGATAGTTTGAAAGTAATAAAAAAAAAGTGATAGTTTGAATGCAGACATATAAGTGCTCAGAATTCATCTCCTAATCCTGCAGCCCTTCCTCAAAAGAGCCGAAACGTGTTTTTGTCCATCCTGACAACACATACACTGCTATAATAAAACAACTGATTTGAAAAGCTCCAGGACTTTAGTCTGTTACATCAGTGGCACATCCTGGACAAGTAAGTGGCACAGGATTGAGATCTTAAAATAGACTGTGCCTCACTTTAAACATATGAGTTGCCTCACTGACTTTGTAACTTCTACTCTTATTCTTTATTTTTTTACCACAAATATTTAACTGTGTATTGCACACAGAATGAGGCAACCCAATAAAGAGATGGAGCTTGGAGGCAATCACTATACCAATGTAACTCTTTCTGGACATCATCTTAGTACACTTTCTGGACATCTTCTGAGTAATTTCACAGGATTGAACACTGATTCTGGTACAAGCTTGGGATGTGATCTAATTAATCATATTAATACTTAAAGAGGCCTAAAAGTTAAGAAAAGCTAAATTACTCACATAAACGTGCATTAAAATTAATTGTACTTAATCAGTTAAGTAATGGACCTGAGTAGAAACTTAGAATCTAATACTACTACAGAGATTGCTAAATGTGTATGAATAAGCAAACGCTAAAAAAAAAGCACATTATTTTTTGCTTTGATTTACCATAATATCATTCTTCTCTCATGAATTAGACCTACACATTAGGTTTCAAGAGGAAAAATATATATATATATATATTTAAAACATTGATGGAAAGAAGAATTTAAAAAATGTTGAGCTCACTGAGAATTTTGCTGTTATGGCAAAATACACCCAATTTGATTGCCTGTTAATTCTGGTTAGACCTGTATTTGATCCTCACAGCGTAGTCTGCTCTGCACAAGAAATGTTTCTTAGGAATTATTCAGACATTATCATAAATTCCAACAGTAGTGAACAAGGGTCAAAAATCATGAAAGATTTGAGAACTTTGAAAGGAAAAGTTGCATTATTTTTTTTTTTGTTCATGAAAGTTATCAAAGGATGGGAGTGGGACCATAGTAGGGTCTCTATACTTAGGTAGACAAAGACTAAAAAATTGGTATCGTTTTCAAAAATAATGTCGTTTAGTATTAATGGGGTTAGTATCAAATGGTAAATTAAAATCTGCTGATTTCTTTTTTCAAATAGTATTTGTTGAGGTTTTATGTGCATGTGAAATATTTGTCTATTTAGCAAAATAAATAAATAAATAAATGTTTTGTTGGTAGATATGCCCCTTATATCCCTAAAAATCTACCATGTCATTCATAGACATTTTAGTCTAGAGAAGAAGAAATCCACTTGTCCTTTTCTCCACATAATCATCAAACTAATTTCAAGAAACATGCATGGCAGAGTTGAATATATATTACCGATAGGAAGGTCGGGGAGTGACTCACTCGCCAGAGGGCTATGCCAGCATCCAGAGGGACCCTGACAGTCTGGAGAAGTAAGCAGACAGGAATCTCATGACTTCCAACAAGAAGTGCTAAGTCCTGAACCTGGGGAGGAACAACCCCAGGCACAAATGCATGCTGGGAGCCACCCAGCTGGAAAGCAGCTCTGCACAAAAGGACCTAGGAATGCTGGTAGACACTACATTGAACATGAGTCAGCAATGTGCCTTGACGCTAAGAAGGCTAATGGTATTCTTAGCTACGTTAGGCATAATATTGCCAGCAGATTGAGAGGTGATCCGTCCACTTTACTCAGCACTGGTGAGGCAGCACCTGGAGTACCATGTCCAGTTCTGGGCCCTCCAGTACAACAGGGAACTGGAGATACTGTAAAGAGTCCATAGTAGGGGGTATCAAGACAGTCAAGGGACTGGAGTACTTCTCCTATGAGGAGAGGCTGAGAGAGATGGGCCTGTTCAGCCTGAAGAAGAGGAGGGAGAAGGGGTCTTATCAATGTGTATAAATATCTGAAGGGAGGGTGCAAAGAAGATGGAGCTAAGCTTTTTTCAATGGTGCCCAGTGCCAGGACAAGAGGCAATAGGCACAAACTGGAACACAAGAAATTCCATCTAAACATAAGGAAACATTTCCCTTTTAATTTGCAGGTTACAGAGCACTGGAATAGGTTGTTCAGAGAGGCTGTGGAGTCTCCCTCATTGGAGATCTTCAAAAGCTGACTGGACATGGTTCTTGGCAAGCAGCTTTAGATGCCTCTGCTTGAGCAGGGAGGTTGGACCAGATGACCTTCAGAGGTCCCTTCCAACCTCAACCATTCTGTGATTCTGTGAACAGTGCAAACTGTAGAAGCTTGTGATAGAGGAAATATATATATATATATATATATAGGTGTCATGTTCAGACAATTTTAATACATGACATGGTCTGGACAAATAACACCGGTTAAGTTCCTATTTCACTGAGATTTTTACCCTGAAAAGTTTATAAATGGATAAGGCAAATAAAAGATTAAGAGGGAAGAAAAATAACATAAAAGACAGAAGGTTCATTAATGTTTCATTGCTGTCATATTAGTTCCTTTCTTTTTTCTTTGCTTTTTCTTTGTTGACTAGTGATATAGTTGGGAGATGAGGAGAGAGGGACAAAGCGGGTGTTGGAAGCAGTGGAAAGGGAATAAGATAAAAAGAAAGGATATATTGAGGCCAGCTCAAGTGAGGTTGAAGTGAAGCAACTGTGAGAGAAGGGGCAGAAGTGGTGTGGAGCAAACAGCCAAGATAAACTATAAATAAGAATGTACACATAATGCAGTATTTTGTATCTTCAAAGCACAGGAAAAGGGTGTCCAGTGTAACGTCAGGCTTTTATTCCATTTTAAAGTATTCACTCTTCAGAAAAGTGTTTATAACAGGAGAATATATGTAAACTCTTATGGGCATAGGGAGTCAGAAGAGAGTCTGCAACTGTCAGGTCTTTGTACTGAGACAGTTTCCTTTTTTTGAATGTCATGCAACTTAGAAAATACAGAGCGCCACAAAGATCCACTCCGGTGAAAAAGAGTCAAAACTCCTATCAACCAGGTATCACCTACTCAAGCAAAAAATGTGAATATTGTTTCTGTATTTAAAGTATCCTGTTGTGATGTTTTAAGGTTACTGTGATTTAAAGATTCTCATTAAAATGATGACATTATGGAACAAAGATATATTATATACTGTTTCCATGAGGGTGGAATGCACTGTATGTAAATCCATGGTATGCCTG
This sequence comes from Anser brachyrhynchus, assembly GCF_964034855.1. Lineage (NCBI taxonomy): Eukaryota > Metazoa > Chordata > Aves > Anseriformes > Anatidae > Anser > Anser brachyrhynchus. The sequence continues at coordinate 164,989,003 of NC_137694.1, forward strand.
CATATCTGTGGTGGTTTTACTCAGGTGGGCAGCTGAGCTCCACCACAACCACTCTTTCATTCCCCCTCCTCAGAGGGAAAGGGGGAGAAAATAGGATGCAAAGGGCTTAAGGGTTGAGATAAGGACGGGAAGATCATTTAACAATTACCGTCATGGGCAAAACAGACTCAGAGTAGGGAGATTAGTAAAATTTATTGTCTATTATTAACAAGATAGAAAAGTGAGAAACAAAGGAAAGAAACCAAAAACACCTTCCCCTCTTCCACCTCCTACCCTCGAGCAGCTCAGGGGAATGGGGAATGGGGGCTGCGGTCAGTCTCTAGCACTTCGTCTCTGCTGCTCTTTCATGGTCACTCTCTGCCCTTTGCTCCACGTGGGGTCCTTCCCACGGGATGCTGTCCTTCCCGAACTGATCCTGCAGGGGTATCCCACAGGCTCTTCAAGAACTGTTCCAGCATGGATCCGTACCATGGGGTCCATCTGTCAGGCGCAAACTGCTCCAACCTGGGACCCCCACAGGCAGCTCCTTCCAGGTCACCTGTTCCTGCATGGTCCCCTCTCCATGGTCTGCAGCTCCAGCCCAGAATCTGCTCTGGCAGGGGTTCTCCACAGGCCTCAGCCTACTTCAGGACAGAGCCACCTGCTCCACCGTGGTCTCCTCCACAGGCTGCAGCATGGAGATCTGCTCTGCCATGGGACCCATGGGCTGCAGGGGGACAGCCTGCTCCACCAGGGGCCTCTCCACAGGCCACAGGAGAAATTCATCTCTGGCGCCTGGAGCACCTCCTCCACTCCTTTTGCACTGACCTCGGTATCTGCAGGACTGTTTCTCACTCCTCTCTCTCCCAGCTGCTGTTGCACAGCAGATTTTTGTTTGTTTGTTTGTTTGTTTGTTTGTTTGTTTTCCTCTCTTAAATCTGCTCTCACAGAGGTGCAAACAATGTCACTTACTGGCTTGGCTCTGACCAGCAGCGGGTCCCTTTGGAGCCGGCTGAAACTGGCCCTTATCTAACATGGGGCAGCTTCTGGATTCTTCTCAGAGAAGCTACCCCTGCAGCCCCCTGCTACCAAAACCTTGTCACATAAATCCACTACAGTATCACGTGCTCATGCAAGCCCAGTTACCTCGTATCACAAAAGATATAGCAGAAATGAGAAGGGTACAACAAAGACAAAATAGATAATCCAAAGAAAGGGATAGCTTCCATATGTGGAAAAGATGACGATGCCACTTCAGTCTGGGCAAGAGCTGACTGAGGAAGGATAGGGTAAAGTCCCAGAGAGTCATGAGTGACATGAAGAAGGTGAACAGTAAACGTTTTTTTCACTATCATTTCCATACAAAGAGTAAAGGGCACCAAATGAAAGTGACAGATGACTGTTCCAAGGCAAAGAGAAGAATGTTTGAGAGACCGCTCTGGTACAGTACTTAGTAATGTTGAACATTCACTGTGCTTGAAAATGTCTGAGCAAATTAATGGCTGAGCAAATTCATGGGTAAGCAAATTCATGGGTTGATCAGCCTCACTGAGAGGCACTGAGGCACTATTTTCTATCCAGATAATCTCTCTAGAGAGGTTTGCTGCCTGCCTGGGCCCCACCTGTGTGATGTTATGAAGAGGCTACCAAGCCTGGTGGGGCCTGAAGGCTACCACCCCTTCCTTCTCTTTCATGTAGGATCAAATGAGGCTGCAACAAAGAGACTCCAAAATATCAAAAGGGACTTTATGTCCCTTGGAAAGATGTTGAAGGCATCGGGAGAACAAGCAGTCTTCTCATGTCATCCCAGTTGGAGATTGGGACCCAAGAAGTAGACGAACAGCACAAGTGAATGATTGGCTGCAAGGCTGGTTCCATGTTCAAGATTTTGGGTTCTATGATCTCAGATGTACTTTTGAGAGACTGGGCATGCTGACACCAGATAAGACACACCTGACCAGGTGGGGCAAGAGTGTTCTGGGTAGCAAGCTGACTGGACTTATTAGCAGGGCTTTAAACTAAATGCACTGGGGGAAGAGGATGCATCTCTGAGTGATGGAAGCAAACCTGGGAACATTATCACTTGAGGAAACAACAGGAAAATACTTGTCAATTGTCCCAAAGCCACTTAGAAAGATTTCTCTGAAAAGGTGATGCAACTGATAGGCCAGTTGAAGTGCCTCTATACCAATGCATACATCATGGGAAACAAGCAGGAGGAGTCGGAAACCATGGTGCAATTAGAAAAATATGACCTGATTGCTATCACAGAATCATGGTGGGATGGATCACCTCACTGGAACATTGGAATAGAGGGCTACAAGCTTTTCAGAAGAGATAGGCTAGGAAGGAGGGGTAGGGGTGCTGCCCTTTCTGCTAGGGTATGGACTGAATGTGAAAAGATGTCTCTGGGAAACAGGCATAGACAAGTTGAGAGCTTGTAAGTAAAAGTTACGGACCAGACCAATAAAGGACACCTTGTCATTAGGGTCTACTACAGGCTGCCTGATCAAGGGGATTCTGTTGATGAGGCCTTCTTGCTTCAGTTACCAGAATCATCATGCTCACATGCTCTCATCCTGGTGGGGGACTTCACCCACCCACATGTCTGCTAGGAAAATTACACAGCAGGCTGTAAGCAATCCAGGAGACTCCTGGGGTGAATTGAGGATAACTTCCTGGTCCAGTATTAGACAAACCAACCAGGGAAGAAGCGTTACTGGACCTGATGCTCACCAGGAAGAGCTCATTAAAGAGGTTAAGATCAGAGGCACTCTGGGCTGCAGTGACCATGCCCTGGTTGAGTTTGTCATCTCAAGGAGTATGAGCCTGACAAAGAGCAAAAGCAGAACCCGGAAATTCCAAAGAGTAAAATTACAGCTGTTTAAAGACCTAGTGGATGAGATCCCCTGGAACACCATCCTTAGGGACAAAGAGTTGACCTCAGTTGACAGCTCTTTAAGAATGTTTTTCTTAAAGGACATGCAGGACAGAGGGCTTGACCGCCTACAAGAGAAAAGGGGCTGGACCCTCGTCTCAACCCGAAGCAGAAAGAGACGTTTTCCCCCGACACCCACGGTGCCACCAACCCCCACGGTGTCCCTGGGTAATAGATTTGAGGCTCTCAGGGAGGAAAAGGAAGAGGTTGAGGGTCTGGACAGTAGTCTGAACCCAGGAAGCAACCCTGAGAAGCGTGTCAAGATTGGGGGAAGTACTGAGCATAGGGATCGGGGCTGGATGGAGCACTGCATCACAACCGGTGCCACAAAAAAAGAGCGGACAGTCTTAGTGATTGGAGACTTCTTGCTGAGGGGCACTGAGGCTCCCATTTGTTGCCCAGATAACCTATCCAGAGAGGTGTGCTGTCTTCCTGGGGCACGTGTCAGAGATGTTAGGAAGGCTCTGCCACAGCTCATTAAACCGGAGGACTACTATCCTCTTGTTGTCATTCAGGTAGGATCCCAGGAAGCTGCAACTAGAAAAATGAGGAATATTAAAAAGGACTTTGCATCCCTGGGAAGGTTGTTGAAGGGATCGGGGGTGCGGGTAGTGTTCTCCTCTGTCCTCCTGCTGGGTGACTAGGACCCAGAAAGCAGGACGAGGATGGGACAGGTAAATGACTGGCTGAGGGAGTGGTGTCTGGACCAAGGATTTGGGTATTTCAATCCTGGGCAGTCCTTTGAGAAGCCGGGTATGTGGGCTGCTGACCGACTCCAACTCAGCAAGTGGGGCACAAGTGTGTTGGGGAGCAAGCTCTCTGGACTGGTTACCAGGGCTTTAAACTAGGTTTGATGGGGGAAGGGAGGGGAGTTAGAAGTGACAGAGAAGGGCTGGGGGAAGTTGTCACTGCTGTCACTCTTGAAGGCAGAAGGGAAGCACCTCTGAGTTGTCCCACAGGATTGTCTGAGGGCTCCTTAGAGAAGGTAATGATCCCGATACCCCGTCCGGAATCTTCTTCTTGCATCCCTCCAGGGGTAACTGCGCCTGCTGCTTCCCTAAAGTGCCTGTATACCAATGCGCGGGGCATGGGAAATAAACAGGATGAGCTTGAGATCTGTGTTCAGTCACAGGGCCACGATCTCGTTGCGATCACAGAGACGTGGTGGGACAGCTCGCATGACTGGAACGCTGTCATGGAGAGCTATGTCCTTTTTAGGAAAGACAGGCTGGGGAAGCGAGGGGGTGGGGTTGCCCTTTATGTGAGGGAGCAGTTAGAGTGTACCCAGCTGCACCTGGGGGAGGGTGAAGGACAAGTGGAGAACTTGTGGGTGAGAATTAAGGGGTGGGCTGGTATGGGGGACACTGTTGTGGGGGTGTACTACAGGTCACCAGATCAGGAGGAGGAGGTCCATGAGGCCTTCTACAGGCAGCTGGTAGTAGCCTCACGATAACGGGCGCTGGTTCTCATGGGGGACTTCAATTATCCAGACAGCTGCTGGGTAAGCAAGTCGGCCGGGCATGCGCAGTCCAAACAGTGCCTACAATGCGCTGAAGACAATTTTCTGACGCAGGTGGTGGAGGAGCCGACGAGGCAGGGGGTGCTTCTGGACCTTGTCCTTACCAACAGGGATGGGCTTGTTAGGGATGTGAAAGTTGGGGGCAGCTTGGGATGCAGCGACCACAAGATGGTGGAGTTCAAGATGGAACTTGGTGGAAGAAGTAAGGCTAAAAGCAGGATTGCTACCCTGGACTTTTGGAGAGCCAACTTTGACCTCTTCCAGGACCTCCTTGGGAGTATCTCATGGACTGGGTTGCTAGAAGGCAAGGGTGCTTGTGAGAGCTGGGCTACATTTAAACAGCACTTCTTCCAAGCTCAGGATCGGTGCATCCCTAAGAGTGGGAAATCGGGGAAGGGGGGAAGGAAACCTGCATGGATGAGCAAAAGGAAGAGGAAGGTCTATGGAATGTGGAAAAAGGGCCTGTCCTCTTGGGAGGAATATTGAAGTGTTGTCAGGGCCTGCAGGGACGCGACGAGGAAGGCTTAAGCCCACCTAGAGATGAGGCTTGCAAAAGAGATAAAAGATAATAAGAAGGGGTTTTTTTAAGTATGTAAACAGTAAAAGGAAGACTAGGGATAATGTGGGTCCCTTGCTGAACGAGGGGGTTGTCCCGGTAACGGGAGACACCGAGAAGGCGGAGATACTGAATGCTTTCTTTGCTTCAGTCTTTGCTTCAGGGATTCCCCCCTGGGACTCCTTGACCCTGGCGGGAGGACAAAGGGTCTGGGAAATGGAGGGCTGCCCCCTGGTTGGTGAGAGAGTGGTTTGGGAGCGTCTGAGTGTGCTCAACCCACACAAATCCATGGGTCCCGATGGGATGCATCCACGTGTGCTAAGGGAGTTGGCAGAGGTGATCGCCGAACCGCTCTCTATCATCTTTGAAAGGTCCTGGAGAACAGGAGAGGTGCCTGAAGACTGGAGGATAGCCAATGTCTCTCCGGTCTTCAAGAAGGGCAAGAAGGAGGATCCGGGAAACTACAGGCCAGTCAGTCTCAACTCTGTCCCTGGAAAGGTGTTGGAACAGCTCGTTCTGGATGTCATCTCCAAGCAATTGGAAGAGAAGAACGTTATGAGGAGTAGTCAGCATGGATTCATCAAGGGGAAGTCATGCTCAACCAACCCCATTGCCTTCTATGATGGCATCACCAGCTGGGTAGATGGGGGGAGAGCAGTGGATGTCATCTACCTTGACTTTAGCAAGACTTTTGATACTGTCTCCCATGACATCCTGCTAGCAAAGCTGAGAAAGTGTTGGATAGAAGAGTGGACAGTAAGGTGGGTTGAGAACTGGCTGACTGGCCGAGCTCAGAGGGTGGTGATCGGCGGTGCAGAGTCCAGCTGGAGACTTGTGACTAGCGGCGTTCCCCAGGGGTCAGTGCTGGGTCCAGTCTTGTTCAACATCTTCATCGACGACCTTGATGAGGGAATAGTGTCTGCCCTCAGCAAGTAAGCCGATGACACAAAGCTGGGAGGAGTGGCTGACACGCCAGAATGCTGTGCTGCCATTCAGCGAGACCTGGACCAGCTGGAGAGATGGGCAGGAAGAAACCAAATGAGGTTTAATAAGAGCAGGTGTAGAGTCCTGCACCTTGGAAGGAACAACCGCATGTATCAGTACAGGCTGGGGGACGACCTTCTGGTGAGGAGCTCTGAGGAGAAGGACCTGGGGGTCCTGGTGGACGACAGGTTGACCGTGAGCCAGCAGTGTGCCCTCATGGCCAAGAGGGCCAATGGGATCCTGGCGTGCATTCAAAGGAGTGTGGCCAGCAGGTCAAGGGAGGTGATCCTCCCCCTCTACTCTGCCCTGGTCAGGCCTCACCTGGAGTACTGTGTCCAGTTCTGGGCTCCCCAGTACAAAAAAGACAGGGATCTCCTGGAAAGAGTCCAGCAGAGGGCCACAAAGATGATACTGGGCCTGGAGCATCTTCCCTATGAAGAAAGGCTGAGAGACCTGGGTCTGTTCAGCCTGGAGAAAAGAAGACTGAGAGGGGATCTCATCAACGTTTATAAATACCTGAGGTGTGGGAGACAGAGGGATTCGGCCAACCTCTTTTCAGTGGTTTGTGGGGACAGGACAAGGGCTAATGGCCACAAGACAGAGCACAGGAAGTTCTGCACCGACATGCAAAAGAACTTCTTCACAGGGAGGGTGACGGAGCACTGGAACAGGCTGCCCAAGGAGGTTGTGGAGTCTCCTTCTCTGGAGATATTCGAGGCCCGTCTGGACGCCTACCTGGGCAGCCTGCTCTAAGGAACCTGCTTTGGCAGGGGGGTTGGACCCAATGATCTCTCGAGGTCCCTTCCAACTCCTACAACTCTGTGATTCTGTGATTCTGTGATTCTGTGATTCTTAGAGCACAAGAACTCTCCACTCCCCTGTGTAACAAAGTGAGCAGGTAGGGCAGAAAAATGGATGGACCTGCTGCCCAGACTGAGGTGCAGGAAGGAAGTACACATGCAGTGAAAGCAGGGACATGTGGTCTGGGAAGAGTACAGGAATGCTGTCTGGGTGTGTAGGGATGGGATCAGGAAAGCGAAGGCAAAGATGGAACTATGTTTGGCAAGGGATGCAAAAAGTAACAAGAAGGGATTCTATCAGTACATTGCTCAGAAAAGAAAGGGCAATGAGAGTGTAGCCCTCTGATAAATGAGAAGGGAGAACCAGTTACTATAAACATGGAGAAGACTCAGGTACTCAAGGAGTTATTTGCCTCAGTGTTCACTGCCAGTCAGGCTTCCCACATCTCTCAAATCCCTGAACCTTTAGGCAAGGTCTGGGGGAGCAAAGTCCCTCCCACTGTAAGCGAAGAGCAGGTTCAAGACCACCATATGAAACTGAACAGGTACAGGTATATGGAGCCCAATGACAGAGTCCCCAGAGTCCTAAAGGAACAGATTGATGGAGTTGCTAAGGGAGTCCAGAGGAGGGCTACAAAGATGATCAGAGAGGTGGAGCATCTCTCCTATAAAGAAAGGCTGGGAGAGCTGGGGATGTTCAGCCTGGAGAAGACTCCAGGGTGACCTTATTGCAGCTTTTTAATACTTAAAGTGGGCTTATAAAAAGATGGAGAGCAACTATTTGCTCGCTCAGACTGTAATAGGATAAGTGGAAATTGTTTTAAACTAAAAGAGATTATTAGATGTTAAGAGGAAATTCTTCACTCAGAGGGTGGTGAGGCATTGGAGTAGGTTGCTCGGAGAAGTTATAGATGCCGCATCCGTGGAGGTGTTCAAGACCAGGCTGGATGGGGCCCTGGGCAACCTGATCTAGTGGGAGGTGTCCCTGGCCACAGCAGAGAGGTTGGAACTAGATGATATTCAAGGTCCCTTCCAAACCAAACCATTCTGTGATTCTGTGGAGATTCTATGAAAATCTAACACTGTCTATTCAAGTACAAAAGCACAAATTTTAGCATCAAATATCCATGAGTCACAAATTGCTGAAGTCCAGGTAAGTATGCTTGAACAGCCACGTATTAAGCCTGCATTCAACAGTAGTAACCAGTATTAGAGAGAGAACTAGAGAGGCCTGTTATGATGACCTGGCCTTTCTGTTCTTATGCTGTGGTTTGTCAGAAAAAAAAAAAAAAAGAAAAAAAAAAAAAGCAATAATGATGTTTTTTTTGACTATGTACAAAAATCAGCCATATGTTTATGATCATTTATTCAGGTGGAAGCATTATGCAGCAGTGACCTAACTAAAACCTATAAAAAGCAGTTTATTCCACATTTTTCTTCAAAGAACTTAACTTCTAGGTGTAAGGAACTCCTAAATACAGGAAAATAGAAGATACCTTTGCAACAGAAACACTTAAACTGACCTTTGAGGTAATGGACAGAATTCTTTGATAGACGTAAAGTAAAAAGACATAAAGTGAAAAGAAAGGTTGACCTGTGATTCAGCTGACCTGTGATGCTAACATTTTTATTTTTAGAAGAATTTTGAATATTCTCCAGGATAATAAAATAAATCGATAAATAAATAAAGTAAAATAAAGTAAAATAAAATAATAAAATAAAATAAAATAAAATAAAATAAAATAAATAAAATAAAATAAAAACAGCTATTATGAAACCGGAACAAGGTTATGAATTCTAGCAGAAAAGTTATGAATTCCTTCACTACTGGCAGATTTATTTATTTTTTTTCCCCAGAAACATACCTATAAAATAGCTATGTGTGTTTTCTGATGTGACTATTATTCTGCTAACAATGTCAAAGAACTTACAATGGTGGGATTGTGTAAGAGTGTGTGCTGAAAGCAAAAGAGGTCTGAATTGTCAGCATTGTCACAGGGAGTTCTATGTAGTTCTACAAAAGGTCACCATTGTTAAGAAGTTATAAGAGGGAATGTGTGAAAAACAAATGTGATAACCAGGCAAGAAAGAGGCACTAGAGTTTACTCAAGAGTTTAGAAACTTTAATACAGTGAAGATCTATTGGCTTTTAATCAACACGGGAGACAAAAAAGCACATATAACCAAGTAACAGAAGCACACTTTGAACTCTACAAACTGAAATAAGATTGTTGGCAGCTGCAGTCAAATCCATTAGCCTGATGGGGTGAGGATGCCACAGCTCCATGACACCATGTCCATAGCATGGACAGGTTGGCAAAGTATTCCCTGTAGGTACATGCACACAAAGCAGACATATATGCTACATATATACATGGCCAGCCATGCTAATCACAGACAAACATATTCAGCACACGCATGGAGACAAACAGTGACATCAGCCTCATTCTGCCCCCTTCTCTGACTAAGCAGCATGGAGGTCTACTAGGGAGAATATGCTTGTATATATATGGGTACACTCACACACAAACAATTATATATGTATAAACATAATCACACACGCACGCATATATAAATACTGTGTGGATCCCTCCAGCAGCTGAGCTCAGACTCTCAGTCTGCCCAGTAGCTAACCTTGGATCCCTGTCTGCCCATATGCTGGCACCTGGACAC
>NC_137694.1:165003451-165320951 GCF_964034855.1 Anser brachyrhynchus
TATTTGGGATTTAGCCATCTCATATGCAGATAGAGGACCTGATTCTATGAGCTGCTGAATGTTCACCTGAACACTGCTGAGTGGTCACAGACACAATTGGTTAATGAAGTACTTTTAAAAGCGTTTACTATTAAATTAGTAGTTATTATGTTCTGTTTGTTGAGGAACAAATTGTAATTTATACCTTAAAGTTCTGTGATTTTTTTAAGAGATTATATTTATTTCTTCTGCCAAATAAGAGATTCAGAAATTGGTAAGAACCACTGGTAAAAAAATCTGGAGACTCTTTATCAGGGAGTATAGTTATTATAGGACAAGGGTTAATGGCTTTAAACTAAAAGAAGGCATATTTAGATTAGATATAAGGAAGAAATTCTTGACTATGAGAGTGGTGAGGCACTGAAACAGGTTTTCCAGAAAAACTGTCGATGTCCCATCCCTGAAAGCATTCAAGGCCAGGTTGGATGGGGCTTTGGGCAACCTGATCTAGTGGGAGGTGTCCCTACCCATGGCAGAGGGGTTGGAATTAGATGACTCTGAAGAGTCTCTTCCAATCCAAACCATTCTGTGATTCTGTCTGAATCACATCAGTCTTTCTGACAGAAAAATGCAGCCTATATTCCTAAACTCATCTTTACTTCATTTCAGACAATGGAAGCTGCCACTTTTATTCTACACCATTCTAGTCTGATGCTCAGGTCAGTATGATGAAACATGTAAGAGAATGAATATTCACTTCCATACCACCTGCTACAGACAAATTTTGTGGATTTTTTTCCAGTGGGATATTCCACAGGAATTACATTCCACAGTCCTGGCAATACGGATACATTCAGAATTTTGATCTCAGTGTGGGGTGGAGGGGGAAGGAAGGAAAGGGCTCCTATCAAGTGTGTGCAGTTTCTAAAATAGCAGTGAAAATAGTGCAGAATCCAACTAAAACTCTTGAAACTTTAGTTCCAGGGTAAGGTGTAACACTGTGTGAACATCCTTGAATCCAATCAGAAATCTCCTGTGATTTTGCACCAGAACAAATTATTTTGAAATAGCATTTTTAAGCAAGGTTTGCTTATCTTCAAAACTGAACTTCATTAATGACAAGAAAAAACGAATGAAAAGAAATGTGTAAAGCCTCATGAAGATTTTCTGTTTCTTACTAATACTCAGAGTTTAGGCACTGTTGGCAGTGATACTATATAAATCTCAAAAGTAATTGGCAAATCTTGACCAAACAACAGTGACTAACAATAATAAATGGTTATATAAAGAGTTATAAATGTCGTTTTGGCCAGATGGGATTTGAAAGATAAGATATAAGAGTTTACACTGACAGTCATCGAAGGCTTCAAAATTGTCCCTTTTCAGCCATCCCAGATTTTGCAGTAGTAACAGGGATAAATAGTCACCCACTTTTAACATTCGCTTTTGTGAGATAAAGAAAAACGTTAATTAATGTTACTATAGGTTTTTAATTGCACAGTTCAGTTCCCATGTATTAAATAACAGAAGTGCATAGCTGGTCTTCTTCCCATATTTTACAGAAACTTTCAGTAATGAAAAGTTGTTGGGTTTGTTTGTTTGTTTTTGGTGGGTTTGTTTGATTGGTTGGTTGGTTGGTTGGTTGTTTTGGTTTGGTTGTTTTTCCTTTGGGCAAACTTGACATCCACAAGTCCATGGGCCCTGATGACATACACCCACAAGTGCTGAGTGAGCTGGTAGACATCATTGCTAGGCCACTCTCAATCATTTCTGACAGGTCATGGCAATCAGGAGAGGTACCTGGGGACTGGAAGAAAGCCAATGTCCCTTCAGTTTTCAAAATGGACAAGATGGAAGATACAGGTAACTATAGGCCACTCAACCTCACCTCAGCCACTGGAAAGGTGATGGAACAACTCATCCTGGAGGCTGTCTCTAAGCATGTGGAGGATGATAAGGTGATCAGAAGTAGTCACCCAGCATTCACCAAAGGGAAATCATGCTTAACCAACCTGATTGCTGATTGCTTTCTATGATGGCATGACTGGATAGGTGAGGGGAGAGCAGTGAATGTTGTCTACCTGGACTTCAGCAAGGCTTTTGACATTTTATCCCATGATAGGCAAGCTCAAGCAGCAAAGGCTGGATGAGTGGATGGTGAGGTAGATTGCAAACTGGCTGAATGGCAGGTTTCAGAGAATTGTAGCCAGTGGCACAGAGTCTAGTTGGAGGCCTGTAGCTAGTGGTGTCTGCCAGGAGTCAATACTGGGTCCAGTATTACTTAACTGATTCATCAGTGACTTGGATGAATGGATAGAGTGCCTCCTCTGCAAGTTTGTTGATGACACAAAACTGGGAGGAGTGGCTGATACACCAGAAGGCTGTACTACTATTCAGAAGGATCTCGACAGGCTGGAGAGATGGTCAGAGAGCAACCTCTTGAAATTCAACAGAGGCAAATGCAGGATCCTGCACCTGGAGAGGAATAACCCCATTCACCAGTACAGACTGGGGGTTGACCTGCTGGAAAATAGCTCTGCAAAGGACATAGGAATCCTGGTGGACAGCAAGTTGACCATGAGCCAGCAATGTTCCCTTGTGGCCAAGAAGGTCAATTGTATCCTGGGCTGCATTAGAAAAAACATTGCCAGCAGGTCAAGGGAGGTGATCCTCCCTCCCTACTCACCGCTGGTGAAGTTTCACCTGGAGTATTGTGTCCAGTTCTGGGCTCCCTAGTACAAGAGTGACTTGGAGCTCCTGGAGTGTGACCAGCAAAGGGCTACTAAAATGATTAAAGAAGTGGAGCATCTCTCAAACAAGAAAAGGCTGAGAGAGTTGAGCCTGTTCAGACTGGAGAAGAGAAGGCTCAGGAGGAATCTGATCAATGCATATAAATACCTGAAGGGAGGTGTCAAGAGGATTGGGCTGTACTCTTCTCATAGGTGCGCAGTGATAGGATGAGACACAGTGGGCACAAACTGCAACACAAGAAATTCTATATGATCATGAGGAAGATACTCTTTCCAGTAAGGGTGACAGAGTACAGGAACAGGTTGCCCAGAGAGGTAGTGGACTCTCCTTCCCTGGAGATATTTGAAAGCTGTCTGGACACAGTCCTGGGTAATGTGCTCTAGGGGACCCTGTGTGATCAGGGAGATTGGACTTGATGATCTCCAGGGATCCCTTCCAACTTCAACCATTCCGTAATTCTGTGAAGTCACTAATCCAGCCCTGTATATTTGAAACCTTCATGGGATGCAAATAATCATAACAAAGATATAAATGTTGTTTTAAAAATAAAAAATAATTAAGCAGTAAGGACCACATTATGGGAATTTCTCTGAAGACTATCAAATGGCTGGAAGTAGTTGATGGCTTGATTTAGTTTAAAACGTACACTTTGCAGGACTGTTTTTCTTTCCCATTGTTAAGTCCTTGCATATTCACATATTTCAAATGTTTACTAGGCAGCATTGGGTAAAGAGATTTGGGTTGTTGGTATCAATTGCTTTGATTTTTTTGTTACTTTGTTTTTTACCAAATATGAAAAAGAAATCCTGCCAATTACAGAAAATACTCTCCAGCACACTATTTAAGCATAAATCTGCCTCGTAAATCCTCTTGTGACAGACTGTCAAGTCTACAGATGTCAGAGTCTCCAGGTCAAAAGACAGCGGTGACTGCCCCATGCAGTGGGTCACATGTCTCCTAAAGCCAGAGGGGACCTCTAAGGCACATCCCTGCCATTTCAAAGCTCCTGCCAAGCCATTAGACTGTTGATCCTGTAGCTTGAAATATAACTTGAGACATTAGTGGACACATCCCAGGAAATCAGTTCCCTGCAGCTAAACACTCATCAGCCTGTCTCAGCTGGTCTCAGTGCCTCATTTTCATGGAAGAGGGGGTATGAAATAATTTTTATATCAAGTTATCTGGGGAAGTAACATGTTATTCTCTTTCCAGAATCCCAGAGATTTTTATTGTGCATACTTAGTAAGCACATGAAAAACGGAAAGAATATCAACTGAGAATGTGTCAATTTACTAATGAGTACACACCTTTCAACAGAATAATTTTTTCTTGTATGAAGACAGACAATAATTTTGAACCTTTCTGGTTTGTAACCATACATGCAGAACATACTACAATCAATCTATCTTTTTAACCTAAGAAATACAAGACTTCCGATATCTGACTCCCATTTAAAAGAGCATATATTTATTATTTTATTATTATATTCATTCATAGTACGTCATTTCATAAACTTCTTGCTATGCACTTGGATAGTTTTGCTCTGCTCTTCAATGAATTTTGATTTGGAAACCCCCTTTTAGGAAACCAAAACTCAAAACAGTCCTGAAGGAAGCAATGTGGGTGAGCAATCTGCCCTTGAGCTACACTGGGTTGTAACATTTCTTCTGCTTGGAAAAAACTAATTTCCTCTTCTGATTGCCCCTTTATCTAGCTATTTTATATCATGTTGTTGGGGCTGTTGTATGATAGGTTTTGTTATATGTATTTCAGTTGCTGTTAAAAATTAAAAGGGTTAAAAAAAAAAAACAAAAGTGTTATTACCAGAAATGGTAGAAAAGCTGGTCAAATTTCTTTTCGTGCATATAGACATATTTGTATCAGAGCTCTTCCTTTGAAGAGCTCTGAAGTGTGTATGGACGACAACATGCATGTAACAACTAGAAGGTTTTTCATCATTAATTGCACCTCTAAACAATTCAGAGATGCCTGGAGGATAACAGGAATTAGATGAAATAGATTATAAGAACAAAGGAAAACAGCAGTGAGAAAACCCTTTGTAATCCTCTCTCACTCATTTTCTATGTATTATAGCTCTAATTACTTCCCTGATGATAAAAAGTCATGGAGGAGAAAATAAATACACACATAGTAGGAGAGGATGGTCTTGAGGTACATATAAGCTTAGACATAACCAGCATCTTTGTGGAGCAGTCTAATCAGTCCCTTGTTAGTCAGCTGGAGCAGTGCATATGCCCATCTTTGGAGAAGGAGGGCTAAACTAGGCCAATGGCTATAGCTGGACCACTAAGAACTGTCTCATATCACATGGTGAGGCATGCTGCTCCAGAGCCAGACAGTTTGGAAGCTGAGTGAAGCACCAACAACGCTGTCAAGAACAGTATGAGACATCATGAAGGACTACAGAGCCCTTGGAGCAATTAGAAGAAGCTCTGGAATACAAGTGGTGTTCTCTTTGATCCCATTTGTCAAAGAAAAGCACTTTGAAAGGACCAGTCAAATCTGGTGGATCAATGCATGGTTGCTGGACTGGTGTTATAGCCTGAGATTTGTCCTTTTAGACCATTGGACTCCCTTTGGGAAACCTGGTCTACGGGGGATTGTTTAAGGGTCCATCTGTTGGACGAAGGGCAGGGCATCGTGGGTTGCAGGCTTGCCATGCTGGTGAAGAGAGCTTAAAAATAAAGTTGTTGGGAAAGGGGAGCCTCAATCCACCCAACATTTATTGTCTGGATACCAGCAATAGCTGTCCAGAGTCAGGAAAGGGATGAGAGGTCAACAGAAGAGCACCTGAAGAGCAGCACAAAGGAATTCCAACCACTTCATCCAATAAAACAGTTTCATTAGAGGCCCAGCTTCATTGCTTCTACAGGAATATATGGGAAATAAGTGGAACTGGATGTTTTAGTTAAGTCTCAGGTCTATGATATCATTGGCCTCAGTAAGACATAGTGGGATGACTCATATGCCTGGAGTGTTGAGATAGATGGTTATAGGGTCTTCAGAAGAGATAGGCAAGGAAAGAGAGGATGTGGGGTTAGCTCTGTATGTAAAGAATACCTTGATTGCATGAAGCTGGGCGATGGTGATGAAAGGGTTGTGTGTCCCTGGATAAGGGTAAGGGCAGTAAGGCAGATATTATGGTAGGAGTCTGTTGCAGACCACCTAACCAGGATGAAGAAGTAGACAAAATATCCTACAAGCAACTAGGACAATTGTCATGACTTGTTCTTTTGGGGACTTCAACTTCACAGATGTCTGTTGGAAATACAATATAGAAGAAAAGAAACAGTCTAGGAGGTTTCTGAAGTGTGTGGAGAATAACTTCCTTCCCTGACTAGGGAAGATGATCCACTTGACCTTCACAGTATCACAGTATCACAGATTTCTAGGTTGGAAGAGATCTCAAGATCATTGAGTCCAACCTCCGACCTAACACTAAGTACTCCACTAAACCATATCGCTAAGCTCTACATCTAAACGTCTTTTAAAGACCTCCAGGGATGGTGACTCCACCACCTCCCTGGGCAGCCCGTTCCAATGCTTAATAACCCTTTCGGTAAAGAAGTACTTCCTAACATCCAACCTAAAACTCCCCTGGCGCAACTTTCACCCATTCCCCCTCGTCCTGTCACCAGGCACGTGGGAGAACAGACCAACCCCCACCTCTCTACAGCCTCCTTTAAGGTACCTGTAGAGAGCGATAAGGTCGCCCCTGAGCCTTGTCTTCTCCAGGCTGAACAAGCCCAGCTCCCTCAGCCACTCCTCGTAAGACTTGTTCTCCAGACCCCTCACCAGCTTGGTTGCCCTTCTCTGGACTCTCTCGAGCACGTCCATGTCCTTCCTGTAGCAAGGGGCTCAAAACTGAACACAGTACTCGAGGTGCAGCCTCACCAGAGCCGAGTACAGGGGCACAATCACTTCCCTAGACCTGCTGGCCACACTGCTTCTTATACAGGCCAGGATGCTGTTGGCCTTCTTGGCCACCTGGGCACACTGCTGGCTCATATTCAGCCGACTATCAACCAATACTCCCAGGTCCTTCTCGGCCAGGCAGCTTTCCAGCCACTCATCTCCCAGCCTGTAGCTCTGCTTGGGGTTGTTGCGCCCCAGGTGCAGGACCCGGCACTTGGCCTTGTTGAACTTCATACAGTTGACCTCAGCCCATCGCTCCAGCCTATCCAGATCCTCCTGCAGAGCCTTCCTGCCCTCGAGCAGATCGACACACGCACTTAGCTTGGTGTCATCTGCAAACTTACTGAGGGTGCACTGGACGCCCTCATCCAGATCATTGATAAAGATATTAAAGAGAACCGGCCCCAGTACCGAGCCCTGGGGGACACCACTAGTGACCAGCCTTCAACCAGATTTGACTCCAATCACCACAACTCTCTGGGCCCGGCTATCCAGCCAGTTTCTAACCCAGCAAAGCGTACGCCAGTCCAAGCCCCGAGCAGCCAGTTTCTTGAGGAGAATGTTGTGGGGAACGGTGTCAAAAGCCTTACTGAGGTCAAGGTAAACCACATCCACAGCCTTTCCCTCATCCACCAAGCGCGTCACTTTGTCATAGAAGGAGATCAGGTTCGTCAAGCAGGACCTGCCTTTCATAAACCCATGCTGACTGGGCCTGATCACCTGCTTGACCTGCAAGTGCCGCGTGATGACCCTCAAGATAACCTGCTCCATGAGCTTTCCTGGCACTGAGGTCAAACTGACAGGCCTATAGTTCCCCGATAGGCCTATAGTTCCCCTTGGGACCTTGTTGCAAGCAAAGAAGTACTTGTGGGTGATATGATGGTTGAAGGTTTTTTTGACCACAGTGATCATGAAATATTCATTTTAGATCTTTGGTGAAGTAAGGAAGGTGGCTAGCAGAACTGCTACCTCGGATTTCCAGAGGGTAGACTTTAGCATATTTAAAGATGTGGTTGACAGAGCTCTTGGGAGGAGGTTCTGAAAGGTAAAGGAGTCCAGAAAAGCTGGAACTTTTTCAAGAATGAAATCTTAAAGGCTCAGGAGGGGGCTGTTCTAATGTGCCAAAAATGGAGTGGGCCAGGGGACAAGAACAGCCTGACTCACCAGAGAGCTTCTTCTGGAACTCAGGAAGAAAAAGAGAGTTATGAACTCTAGAGCAATGGGCAGGCAACACAGGAGGGCTGTGATATTGTCAAGCTGTGCACAGAGAAAATCAGAAGGGCTAAGGCCCAACTGGAACTCAATTTGTCTAGTTTAGTAAAAGACAATAAAAATGTTTTTTATAAATACATCAGCAGTAAAAGAGTTTCCTTTTTGTTCTTCAAAAACAGTTTTGTTTAACATTTTTATCAGTAAGTTGGATGAGGGGATCAAGTGTACCCTCAGTAAGTTTGCAGATGGTACCAAGATAGGCAGGACTGTTGATCTACTTGAGGGTAGAAAGGCTTTGCAAAGGGATCTGAATAGGCTAGATCAATGGGCTGAGTCCAATAGCATGATATTTAACAAGACTAAGTGCACTTGGGTCATAATAATCAAAGACTCAAAATAAGTATATCAGCACCCAAAGCCAAATGCAAAATAAGGCATAGTGTGAGTGAAAAATGTAGTGGTAAAAATTTCCAAATAAATAAATAGTTTCTGAATTAAACAACACAAGTAAAGGGGAGCAGCCCTGAGTATTATAATAATGAGATAGAACACTCCTCAAACAAGGAAAATTCTTCTGGAAATCTTCCACCATCCTAACATTTCATACAACATTCACACCAACTGTGGAAACATCATGAAGCCTACAACAGTTTTTTTTCTTTCTTGTTCTTCAAAAACAGTAGATATAATGACAAAAGATGATTGCTCAATTTGGAATTGGGCCTAGGAAAAGGCAGAGAGGATTTTATTAGAAGGAAATATATTTTTGCAGAATAATAGTTTCAAAACCATTTTGTGCAAATTCAGCTTTCTATGGTCATACTTCTACTAGGGAGGAGCAGACTCTTTTCTTCTTGTGAGTGGTTTTGTCCTGCTGCTTCACATCACAGTTGCTGTTCGCTGTTGGTCTCTGCTGCTGCTTCTCCCTCATTTGCTTCTCATTTCTGAAGGTTTCCCAGCAAAGATAGAAAAAAATATTTACCTTTCTTTTTTTTTTCTTTTTATTATATTTTTTCTCATATAATCACTGTTTAAACTGGGCACCTTACAGATGAATGAGAATGATCTTTAACATACACACATCACATACAGTATTCCTACATATGGCTTTTTTGCAAGTATTTGCAAATAGATATAATCTTGTACATTACACGCACACACATAAATATGTTATTCAGAAACACATTTTTATGAGACATGGATTCAAGTAGAATAAGGCAGTTAGCCTCAAACCTGTATCAGTCTGGGCTACCATTTAGAGTTTGGCTTTGAGGCAAAATTAAGGTTAGATTTCAGGCCTGACTTCATGCATAGCAGTGGCAAATTCACACAGATTTTCGTCTTTTCTTTTTTTTTTTTTTTTTTTTGTAGCACAGTCTAATGAAAACAGAGCTTGGTTGTGTACAAATTGGAGTTGACCTGGGATCAAAGCCACAGTGGTGGGTTTAGAACTGAGTGTTCATGTCTGATCCTTTCTCTCTGATATTTGAAAGATTTTGATTTGAGGTTCTGGGTTTGGCCCATCTGTATCCGGGAATGATAGTGAACCTTGCCAGTGGCAAAGCAAGTCTCTCCTCAGCCCACTTCAATTCAAACACAATACATCCAGTAAATTAAAACCACTAAGCAACAGGAAATACGTTGTAGTAAAGAAATAATAGACCTAGAAATATCTTATGCCGGATCTTCAGCTGGCACAAAGGAGTGTTTTACTATCTGCATCATCATTTACAGAAAATGACAGCAATCCTACCACCACCTGAGCCTATTGTAAAACTTCAATCAAATCAAACTGTCAGACTCAAAGACCATTAAAAATTGCAGCCTCTTACTGTGATGTGAGTGCAGAAACTATCTTCTTAAAAGTGAGGCAGCCAAAGAATCTCCAGACTCTCATTTTTAGATGAATACTAAAGAAATGTAAACATTTCTTTAAATTCTTTAGTGAAGAATTTTTATTTCATGCTTTATAAACTGCTCACCTATATAAAATACTCTCAAAGAAAAAGATTTTTATTTTTCTCTTTCTTTTATTATTATTATTATTATTTTCCTTTTTATCTTATATACATTCATCATAAATTATGATATTTGTTACAAGCAATTAGGGAAAATCCAGTCATACAGTAGAACCTTCTATGGCCTAAGTACTAAATCCAGTTTCTGATTCTGCCAGTGATTTACTTACCTTGTAATCTACAGCAAACTGCTTAGTTTCTCTGTACATGTAAGTGTGTATTCACTTTTACTTTTTAAAACTGTATTATAATATAAAGATACGTGTTTTCTAGGCTAAGCAAATATTTTCAGTGAACGCTTCACTGAGGTAGATGGAGTGCAGAATGAAGTTTCTTCATCAGGAGCTGCCTGCAGCTCAAGGATCTTTTTCTGAGGTTTGGAATAAGGTTGAAGTGCCTGCATATGAAGGGACTTCAGTCCTGATCTACCAGCCAATGAGGAAATACTGTATCCAATGCAATACTGAGGCTTCTCACCAAACTTTTACAAAGTTGAATGGTCTCCACGGTGTTTTCTCCCCTGAACAGACTCACTGAAAAAGCTCAGCCCTCCCCACTCAGGACTCTGTTCACTATTATCAAAATTCCCTGTGTCAGCCTGTCCCCATCATTGTTCATGACCATTATAACCACCTTTCATGTGTAACTGTCCATCTACTTCCCTTTGTTCTGTGTGCTTCTGGGTTCAGATCTCTCATCCAACCCCCCTTTTCATCCTATCATCTAGCTCTTCCTGGCCTCACCAGTTCTTAGACCAATATGCTTTGGGAGGACCAGTCTCCCTTCAAGACCCCATTTAATTTCAGTTTATACCTCATGGCTACGCAGTTTTCTCCCCAACTTCTTGAAAGGACAAGAAGTTTCCCTATTCCTCATATCAGTCTTTCATTGCAGGTTCTCTGTGTCTTGTCCATCTTATAATGGGGGCCTCCCCCATTATAGAATTGAATGACTTTTGACCCAGGTGCACAACAAATCAACATATTTTTCCTCCACACTGTACTGGCACAGGAGACAAGGCCGCTGAGGAAGCAGGAGAGAAAGCTTTTTCCACTCATTTCAGGTGTGTGTCACTGCACCCTGGGCATAAAAATTCAAAAAACTCTTGCTCATCCCTAGGATGTATGATAGTCATATTGTAAATTATTAAAATCACAGAGTGAAAACTAATGTAGCTCCAAAAGTTAGTAAGTTATTTTCCTGTAGTGGGTTTATGTGGCAAGGTTTTGGTAGCAGGGAGCCATAGGGGTGTCTTCTGTGAGAAGAATCCAGAAGCTGCCTCACGTTAGATAAGGGCCCCACTGCTGACCAGAGCCGAGCCAATAAGCAGTGTTGTTTGTGCCTCTGTAAGAGCATACTTAAGAAAGGGAAATAAAAAAAAAAAAATAAAAAATAAAAAAACCACTACTACACAGCAGCTGGGAGAGTGAGAGGAGTGAGAAACAGCCTTGCAGTTGCCAAGGTCAGTGAAGAAGGAGGGGGAGAGATGCTCCAGGTGCCGGATCAGAAGTGCCCTGTGGCCTGTGGTGAGGACCATGGTGAAGCAGGCTGTCCCCCTGCAGCCCATGGAGTACCACAGTGGAGCAGGGTTCCACACTGCAGCCCATGGAGAATCCCCCAGTGGAGCAGGTGGACCTGCACTGAAGGAGGCTGCAGTGCTCAGGTGGCTAAGAAGGCCAACAGCATCCTGGCTTGCATAAGAAGCAGTGTAGCCAGTAGGTCTAAGGAGGTGATTTTCCCCCGGTACTCAGCTCTGGTGAGGCCGCACCTTGAGTACTGTGTTCAGTTTTGGGCCCCTCACTACAAGAAGGACATGGACATGCTCGAGAGAGTCCAGAGAAGGGCAACGAAGCTGGTGAGGGGTCTGGAGAACAAGTCTTACGAGGAGCGGCTGAGGGAGCTGGGGTTATTTAGCCTGGAGAAGAGGAGGCTCAGGGGAGACCTCATCGCTCTCTATAGGTACCTTAAAGGAGGCTGTAGAGAGGTGGGGGTTGGTCTATTCTCCCACGTGCCTGGTGACAGGACGAGGGAGAATGGGCTAAAGTTGCGCCAGGGGAGGTTTAGGTTGGATGTTAGGAAGAACTTCTTTACTGAAAGGGTTGTTAGGCATTGGAATAGGCTTCCCAGGGAAGTGGTTGAGACACCATCCCTGGAGGTCTTTAAGAGACGTTTAGATGTAGCCCTTAGTGATATGGTTTAGTGTAGGACTTGTTAGTGTTAGGTCAGAGGTTGGACTAGGTGATCTTGGAGGTCTCTTCCAACCTAGATGATTCTGTGATTCTGTGATTTTATGGAGGACCCCCGCTGGAGCAGATTCTGGGCTGGACCTGGAGCCCATGGAGAGAAGTCCACACAGGTGCAGGTGACCTGGCAGGAGCTGCTGCCCATGGGGGACCCATAGTGGAGCAGTTTGCTCCTGATGGATGGATCCCATGGCATGGACCCATTTCTGGAGCAGTTCTTGAAGAGCTGCTGCCTGTGGGAAGCCCCTGAGGATCAGTCTGGGAAGGATGGCACCCCGTGGGAGGGACCCCACAGCACAGGGGGAGAGGGTGACCAAGAAGGAGCGGCATAGATGAAGTGCTATAGACTGACTACAACCCCCATTCCCCCTTTACCCTGTGCTGCTTAGGGGGAGGAGGTGGAAGAGGGTGGACGGGGGGAAGGCATTTTTCATTTCTTTCCTTTGTTTCTCACTTATCTCGCTTGTTAGTAATAGGTAATAAATCTTACTTTCTCCCTATGCTGAGTCTGTTTTGCCCGTCCCAATAATGACTGTGTAATCTCCTCATTCTTATCTCAATCCTTGAGCTCTTTGTGTCATATTTTTTCCCCCTTCCCCTTTTAGGAGGGGGAGTGAGAGTGGCCGTGGTGGAACTCGGCTGCCCACCTGAGAAAAACCACCACAGTCCCTGACAATAATCACCATAAATTCCCATCTCAGTCTAAAACAGGTTATTGCTTTGTCCAATGGTTGATCCTTGTTACTAAACACAAGGATACAGGAAAGTTGCAAAGCAAAGATAATCCCTTTTAAAGCAAATGTGCATATTTAAAAATCGGGGGTGGGGTTAGACTGAGGGGAGGGGAGTTCATCAGACTTTTAAGAACACGTCATTTACCCCAGTGTGATTCTCAGAAATATATGTTCCTGTTGTTTCCCCCCCCCCCAAAAAAATAATCTTAGATAAGAAATGCAAAAATGTTGGTTCAAGTTTTGAACTTTGAAAAGAGCCATCTAAAAGCAAGGCTTTCTGTCAGAAGGTGAAAGAAAAAAAAAAACTAATTAGTGAATTAGTGTGAGGAGATCTGTCCAGAAAATATTTGGTTTATGTTCTCAAAGTCGCAGCTCAGTGAAACACATTTGGAAAGGTGTGGATACTAACATGCAATCTTATTGGCTTCATGTAACAGATTCCCAGCATCCACTGGCAGCAGAATAAATAACCTTTGTGATGATCTGTCAACAAAAGTTCTGAGCAGAAAATTAAATTTGGGTAACTTTTTATTATTCAGAAATTATCTCCTGGAGCACTGGAGCAATTGTTATTTCCATTTGTAAGATAATGCATGTGTGAAAGCACACAGAAAGCATAAATTTTGAAGAAGATAACTTTTAGAGACCTTTAATATAGACTAGGGCTTTATCTATGTAGGGATTATAGTCAAATAAAATTTATTTAATTTGGCATTACTATAACCAGTTTTTTTAGTTCCCAAACAGGCTTAAAATATTACTACTGAAGATTTTGTAACCCTAAAATAAAGTTTTATGCTAAACATGAAATGTGACATAGATAAATTTTGTAATCTGCTTGAGTTTTCAGGAGCTTGATCCTGAAGTATCTATCACAAGATTGTGCTGCAATTATGTAGCTGGATAAGGATAATTTTTGTGCACATATATTTGAGTAATTGCATTCCATATCATCATACCTACAGGTTAGATTAAAACTAAGGAAACACTTTAAAAATACAAAGATAAATATTATTATTGTCAAACCTGCTCTTTGTTTTGTTAAAAAACATTTGTTAACAATCAGTGTTTTTCTTGTTTAATAGCCAGAGAGTGAAAGCTGCTGAGATGAGATCATCATCCCAGTCCTTCACAATTCATCATTCATATTAATTCACCTATATTGTAAATAACATGCTTGAGGAGAAGAGGAGATAAAAACATCAACTTTTGGCTAATCTTGGGTGGTCTCCTTACCCATGTTAGATTCACAACAGGTGACTTTTTAATTGTTTTCTTATGGTAACCAATTTATTCTAAAGTTTTTTGTTTGGCTTATGTTAGTTTTCTAAGTTAATGACTGTGTGACAACACGCTGAGTACAGGTGGCAAAAGGCAATGTTAAGAATGTGAGTATTAGAATGTGTGCAGATCCTGCTTTTCTTGATCCTGCGGTCCTGCCTGGGGTCTGTGATTCTGAAAATGGGGAAAAATGTCTTCTCCAGAACCTGTATCTCCAAGGAAAGCAAGAGCACAACAGGCAAATTCAGATGTTGGAGTTCATTGTGGTTCTCATAAAGATCACTTTTGTTTTCTTGAACACCAGGAGGTTTTCCTGAAGTGCATATGAACTACACCAAAGTGATCACCTGGATCACTAGATTGTGTTCATCTAGTGAGTTGAGGGGAATTCTGGTGATGAATTTTGAAATTCTTCCTTATCACACAAATTGAATCCATATATACATTTTGTCTTTCCTATCACCGTCCTGAATTCTCTGCTGTTTATGTTCCAAATTGTCCTCCCTAACAAAGGCAAAATTCAGTATACTATCCAATTAGACATAAATACCTGAATCCCCATATCATGGTTTATAAGCCACTGCTGGCAATATACAAAATAACAGGGCAGAAGCAGCAGCAAAATAATTAAAACCAGGCAGCAATGACTACACTAAACTGCAGGACAAAACCTACCCACAGAGTATCAGCTGTAGAAGGAGCAATTAACTTGGCCAATGGGTCTGATACTTGCATACCTCCCTTTCTGTCACAGAAAGCATATGGTTGCAATTAGCTGATGCAAAGGAAATGCCATCTGAATACCCTGTTTTCCAATTGGGATGACCTCTGCCCCAGTATGAAGACAGTTGGAAGTATTTGTTTGGTGTTGGTTAACTATGTATGTAGTTGGGGGGGGGGAGCAATTTGAACAAATATGAGAGAATATGCCAAGTATGTTTAAGCTACAAAACTATGCTGTACCACATAAAAAGAGAGCATTTAAAGCAAATTGGAACTAAAATAAAGCCCATGCTACTGCCAATTCTACAGATATTATTATTTAAAAAAATAAAAATAAAAGTCCAAAAAGAAGGTTTGTACTTTATTTTCATCTGAAGTACTAGTGGCAAAACATGTTCTCAGTGGTTGGAGTGTAACATGAAAGAGATATAGAGGAGGCCAAAGTTATCAAAGTTATCACTCAGACCCTGACCACAGAGTACACTGTAAAATGCAGAGATATTAAGGTACAACAATTTTTATTCAGAACAGATGAGTAGTCATCTGCTCCATCTCCTGCCTCGTTCTCTGCTGTATCTTGGACAATTTGGAAAGGTATATACAGAACCTGTGTTCTAGGTTTTGCAAGTGATTGTACTCTGTTCAACATCTCTTTCCTGAATCATCTTCTTCTGAGATTATTCAAAAAAAAAAAAAATCCCATATACAAAAATATATTTTCTACGAAGAAGTGCAACATTTTTAGCATCTTTAAAACTATGACATGCAAGAAGAGTGATATATTTCTTTTTCAAATTCTAGATGTCAGTTTAGAAATTTAATGAAAAGGTTAGTATTTCTTTTAAGTTCTAAACTTCTATAATTTTTTTTTGAAAACAATTTGTCTTAATTCTATTAAGTTCAGTATTTTCTTTCCATAATATTTGTCGTTTGCAAATCTTGTACATATAGAATGACTATATCCAAATCAACTCAAAATATATGTTTAACAGATATGAAAATTAAACTTCATGGGAGTTTTGCAGTCAGCTTAGCTACTGATTTTGTATAGCTTAATACAAAACAGAACATCTACCATGTATGTACATATTTATTTACTATGTTTTCGATACAAGGCAAAAGAATTCAGGGAATCTATGCTACTAAGAGAATACAATAAGGGAGTTTCATCATTTAAGAGTATCTTCATTTGTATTACAAACATTTTTGACCAGGCTGTACAATTAGGTGGTTGTTGATTTAGTATTTTTTTGCCAATTGATTCCAGAATTATTTTTTAATCTTCTAATTTAGCGAAGAAGAAGAAGAAGAAGAAGAAGAAGAAGAAGAAGAAGAAGAAAAGAAGAAGAAGAAAAGAAGAAGAAAAGAAGAAGAAAAGAAGAAGAAGAAAAGAAGAAGAAAAGAAGAAGAAGAAAAGAAAAGAAGAAGAAGAAAAGAAGAAGAAAAGAAGAAAAGAAGAAGAAGAAAAGAAGAAAAGAAGAAGAAGAAAAGAAGAAGAAAAGAAGAAAAGAAGAAGAAGAAAAGAAGAAGAAGAAGAAAAGAAGAAGAAAAGAAAAGAAGAAGAAGAAGAAGAAGAAGAAGAAAAGAAGAAAAGAAGAAGAGAAGAAGAAAAGAAGAGAAGAAGAAGAAGAAGAAGAAGAAGAAGAAGAAGAAGAAGAAGAAGAAGAAGAAGAAGAAGAAGAAGAAGAAGAAAGAAGAACTCATGCATAGTCTAATCTTTTTCATATTAGAGCAAAAGGCTGTGGTTCCCTACATAACATCTCCACAGATACAGTATTCCCATTCATAAAGATACGCTAGAGATATACAAAAAGAATGACTTGTGGAACATATTTTAGCATTTTTACCAATGAGGAGGAGGCCATTAAGCATGGAAGGATGCCAGATACTGATAATCATCAGTTCTTCTGGGCTGTTTCATAATAAATTTGCTGTAATGCTGGCTACGCTTTGCAGTCCCAGAGATACTGCTTAGTTTTTTGTTGTTACTGGTGTGGTGTTGTTGTTGTTGTTGTTGTTTTTGTTGTTTGTTCTTTTCCTTGTTGGATGGGATAGGAGGGAATTTTATATTAAATTAAAAAACAAACAAAAAACTTTTTTTTTTGGAGGGGGGGGGGGAACACGGGGATGGACAACTGTTGCGCTGTTGCATCTTTCAGTCACTGTAATGTCAACACCACTTAGGACACATTTCAGGCATTCACCATTCTCAGACTCTTCCAGCTGCCTTCCCTGTGAGCTGTTAAAAGACCAGAGTATGAGCCATAAAATGTGTCTGTGGGTGTTAGCTAACAATTTGCAGGTGCATATCATCCCAGTAAAGCTTTCAAATTATATGCAATTTATAAGCTATGTTTGAAGCTCATAATGGTTATGTCTGAGCAAATTAGTATCTTTTTTTGGCTTCAGTTTTTCAGAGTCAGATATAGTTGGTGGGGGAGGAGACAAAAAGGAAAGGGTATTGTTTCAAACATGCAAAAGTCAGACAAAAAGTTTTTTCCACTCAGTTTTTGGTAAATAAATTGGGGCAGGAATAAATATTGTTCAAAAGACTTTAATTTTACATGTTTAGTAGTGCATCTGGAAGGAGTGAGGCAAGCAATTCTTTTCTGAATAAAAACTGAAATTAGGGATGAGTAATGATTTGAGTAAAAAGAGGAACAATCTATAAATGTTCACCAGTTGTGAACCCATACTTTAGCGAGATTACCCCACTTATTCTTTTTCTTACATGTCTCTATATTTCAATCTTTAAAATTGATTCAAATACAGAAATGAGGACCAGAAGTTCTAATTGTTAAACCTGTCCTGGTTTTGCAGTTCTGCTTTGAAGAAACATTTTAACCTGCTTCTTTCTTCACATGAGACTCCCATGTCATGGAGGTGCTCATGGCTGTTACCAGTCAGTTATAAATTGCACAGTTGATAAAGTCTTATAGTAGAGGTAGCTTGACATAACGGAACTCTAGAATCTTGCCTTTTAACCCCAAAGTGCCCCAAATATCCAAGTGGCAAACTCCGTATGCTTAATGTTTAGACCAAGCTTTATATTAATGATGGTAAGTGCTCTTGTAGGCATATTGGGTAGGATTCATTCAGCTGTATGTGGACAGCTACAGTGCAGGTGTCTGTGTCGAAATTAGGCACTACCCATACACATTGCATACTAAGGGTGTAGCATACACCATTAGATTAACTATTGACCACAGGTGGGAAAAAAAGCAAGGCAAGGTGGGAAGGGGAGGGGAGGGGAGGGGAGGGGAGGGGAGGGGAGGGGAGGGGATTCCCACACATTTATTTAATATTTAAAGACAGAGACTAGATGTTTTCTAGGCTCTAGAGAAGAATTAAATGGTAAATTAATTTTTCAGCATGTACAAAATATACGTAAAGGCAAGAGGGATTCAGGATTCTTGCACAGAATCCCAAATAGAATATGAGAACATAACACACTAGGCATACGGGCAATTTAGACTGTAAAACAATGATTTTCTTAAATTAGTGAAAACTTTAAAAAAATGGTTTTATATTTCTGCATAGACATAACTGACTACATTTGGCCACTGATCAGTATTTAAATGACAATTATATTCAGTTCAATGCCATATTAACTTATCATGAATAGAATTATGATAGTGAATTCTAATTACTCACTGCTGGCTAGTTATGCAATCATAATGGATTGCTACCATTCTTTTCAGTCTAGTATTTAAATAAGACAGAAAGAATTACATGGCAAAGGAAGGTAGGTATGCACGTGTTGATATGGAATCTGAACTACCACAAGAGTAATACTGAACTGTAAGAGCAGGTCCATAAGAAAATACCACACAACTTTAAAGATGTTTCAAGTATATTTAGTGATGATAGTTAAAGTCCAATTATCTCCAAACAGATTAGTCCTAAGATAAATGTGCCATCAAAGATAGCAGGGTATATACAATGTAATCACCTGTTTTATATATATATATATTTATTTATATATAAATATATATACATATATATTGCCCCAATGGAGCAATATAAAATATTTGATGCATGAGGAAATAAAATTAAAGTAGATCACAAATAATTTTTGGGGAAAAAAAAATTCTCTTTGGAATGGTGTGAAGAATTCTATTCTCTTTTCACAGAATTGTTAAAAAATCTACTTTCCTATTGTGAAATATGGAAAAATGGAATAACAAACATATCAAAGCACAAGATCAAAATATTTGAATTGAATAACTGTTCTTATCCCTGAAATGTTCCTTCAAACAGTTCTAAAAAAAAAAAAAAAAAAAAAAAAAAAAAAAAAAAAAGCTAATTCACTTCAAATTAAATTAATTCCATTCTGATGAAGGAAAAGAGTAGTTGAAAAAACTGTTGATATGGAGTTTTATTGATTCATAACTTGGATTCTATAATTTAGAACTCTTCTGGAAGTGGTAGGGCTTTTGTTTCATCACATTTTTAAGGTATTCATTCTATGCATCAAAACTGAAGTAAAGTTAAATTAGCAGAATAATACTTACCAAGTAATTATGAAAGTACATTTTGACTTTTATTCCGGTCGCTTCAAATAAACATTTTTATTCTTAAACTTGGGGATGTATCACTGTAAAAAAAATTACCTGAGATTTTCTTTTAAAGTTTCTCTGTCATCTGAAATTTTGCCATAAGAAAATTTGAATATTACATGTTTTGTGAAACAACTTAAATATTCCAAGCTGCACTGTATCATTTTTAGACATATTTATGGTAGTACTGACTGGCAATATTATTAAAGCAAAAGAGAAGACAAAAAATGTTATAATAAATGATAACATAAAACAAATTTTCCCTTCTGGTCTATGTATAGTGTTCACTTTGAAGCATAAATAGGTTATTTGAAAGAAACACTTATTTGAAAGCTGGAGATAGCCCTAAGAAAGGAACTAAAAAGAGCAGCAAAATGTCAACTTTTTTTTTTCTCAGTTTTTTTCCTGTGCCTGGTTATTTTATTTTATTTTATTTTATTTTATTTTATTTTATTTCTGTTTTATTAAAATAGTTAACCCCAGAACTCCAGTGAGAAACAGCCTTTTCATTTCTGAGGAGGCCTGGGGACATGGAATGGAACAGCAAAAGGCAATCTTTCTTAAAAACCATCATACAACAGACTGAAAACACAACACGTGAGAAACATGCACCAATTTTCATTCCACAAGAAGACTGAAATGTAACGTAGTTAACCTCAGTGCACTTCTTGGAGACTGGAGACAGGATTAGCTGTCTTTGTAAAGCACTTGAGACATATGTGTGAAAAGAGAAATACAAGTTCAAAGCATTGTTTTTACATTACTGTAGAAAGCCAGAAGAAAGTTCCAGGACTATGTGTCTTAATAGAAAGAAAACAGAATGAAAGAAAAACTTGCAACAGTACAATTACCAACAACAACATAGAAGAGACAACAGTAATTATTTGTATTATGGGACAGCTAACCTAGTGTACAGTATCAAGGAACTTCAAAGTGGATGAAAATGCAGTTTTTATCCTTTCTGAGGCCTTACCTCTTTCCTAAAATGTTCTTCCAGCACTTCAGTGTAAATGAAAATCAGACAAAATATTTCCCCAAAGTTTTCTATTACTTGAAACAGATAACATAGAAAAGAACAGTTTATTATTGTTGTTGTTTATATTATTTATGTTTGCTATTTTGTAATCAACTGTTTGATTTTGTTTTGATTTTTGTTTACAGCATTAAACAACCCTGGCAAGGTAAGAATAAAAATTTGAGGAGTGTTCAAAAAGCATGGATACTTGTTTAAAAATCCTTTTACCCACTCCAGAAAAATAATGCAACAGAGAATAGTCTTTGTTATAAGAAATTGGGCACTTTTATTTTTTTTACTTGGGTTAATATATGAAAGGTTGATGGCTCCTGAGGTAAGACTGAGAACAGCTTGGCAGAGTACTCTTTAGGCTCCCCCTTCCAACACTGTGTCTGGGTTTCTTTGTAGGTGTGCAGAGCCCAAACACAGGAGCATGGTTCCAGTGCACCCACAGTACAGACACATGACTTTACTTAGCTACATAATACTTTGTAAATGTTTAGGTTTCCATTTATCTACATGTATGCAAAAAAAAGAAAAGGTGTTTTCTGTGAGACTGATGATTATTGAATCATCAAATTAACGTTGTTTTTACAAAAGACTGATATTTCTCCAGACAGCAAAGTTGGAAAGCAAATACTTTCAGGTTTTCCCTGCTATTTTATTTTCATTCCAGCTTGCTATGATCTTACCATTCTAGAAACTGATTCAACAGGGTGGGGATTATTCTGTGCCCAGCAGCCCAGTAGCTGAGAAACCAAGGAATAACAGCCTTAAGGAGAGCCAAGTCCCAGCTCCATCTTGGAAAGAATCTGCTATTTGTTTGTATAATCCTTTAGATTTTGCCTCTCTCTCTGTTGTTTTTTTTTTGTTTTTTTTTTTTTTTTTAATCCCCTGCTATTTATTTCCTGTAGTTGTCGCATTGGCACTAAGTGAGCATAAAGGCCTGTATTCATTCTGTTTAGCTAAAAAATTTAATTACCATGCCAAAATTAATCCAAGCTTCAGCACCTAAGAAATAAACTGCCTGCTGGAGGTGGCAGTCATACTAGTGGCTTTGTTAAGAGGCCTGAACTCAGATGTTGCACTGTAGTTCTGCAACCCAGAAGAAAGTATTTTGCTAGGCCTCGGGACTGCGATTTATCAGGCTTGCTTTTTCCAAGATTTTCTTGTCCTGCCTGGAACTCTGTTAAGATTTCAATTATGCTAGCAATAGCCTCTTGGCTTTTCAAGTAAGATATTTCCTCTTTTTCTCATAACAAGATTTTATGTAGCAGACAGTTTTCCAGGCCTCTGTCACAGGCAAATAAACAGGAAGGTCATGGGACTCCCTTCTGGGGATACTTTGGTGAGCGATAAGAGGTGGTAACACCTGTGGAGAGGCGACATCACCTATTAGGTGATGAGAACTGCCTGCTTTGCTAAGACTTAAATGTGCCTTATGTAATATAAGGTGTGAAGAGCTGGTTTCTGTCTCTGGACACTTAATGCATCCTGCAATACTGTTAAAAATATTAATTAATTTATTGATTTATTTATTTATTTATTAAAGGCTGTTGTTAAATGTTATCTCATCCATAAAAGGCTGCCTTAGACATAACACAGTGGAGAATCTGAATGACAAATTCGGTAGATGATCTTTGGAAAGGCAAAGTCCTCCATGTTGTTTATACATGAAGATGAAAGAAAAAGAATTTGAACCCATGTTTTTAATGCTATTTGACCACATTGAACTCCCCTCTTCTTGGTACAGTATGTTACCCCTTCATTACGAAGTTAGGGTGTACATTTTAATAGCTCAATGAGAAGTTCATAAGAGGATCATATGCCTAAATATTATTTTGAGCATTATTTTTAATGCTTTCCAGCTCATTTCCTCTTTTCTGCTGATACCACTAAAAAGTCTGCCAAGAACACACTGGCAAATGGTAACTACTCAAACAATGAACATCTCTTCCAATGTTTTGTGGATAATTAGGGGATTACATGTCTTCAAGAATAAGGCCACCTTTTATTACACATAAATTGTTTGCTTGTATGGATTTTTATTACCTCATGTCACCATTATTTTTAAAGCTTTTAAAATCACATAGATATGTCTATTTTGAACATTTAGAGCTCCAACATAAGAATAAAACAACCTTCCATCACAACCCTCTGAAGTTATTCTTATCATTCATGAGCAATGTCTTAGTTTTGTAAATACAGATACATCTGATAGTTTTTTTGGCCACTGCCAGCTGTTGGTTTGCTTCCTATTCCAGTAGAAATAAGAGCAAAATTAACAGGAGATACTTTGTTATTTATTTACTAGAAAGGTTCCATAGATTTTTGTGGGGGGAAAAAAAAAAAAAAAAGATCTGTGCAAGTTTCCATAGCTTGGCATCATTTTGTGTCATGGTACTTGGCAAATCTTTCATGAACTACAGAGTAGTTTACAGAGAAAATTACAGAGTAGTTTATCATGTTTGGGTATCTGTATAATGATCTATTTTATATAGTCTCTTTCTTAGACTATTCTGCCTTAGATTAGAGCAAGAAAAACAAAACAATAATTCTTTTCCCTCAAACATATAACATTTTAAATTTCATTATCACTTTGGACTTTTATTTGGACTAGTCTTTTTGGAGATTATAACTTGATTTTCTTGGTAGAAAACAACAAATAAAAATCAGGTGAACATGGAAGGTCAAATAGCTATGACACTTGAGATTCACTTTTTCCCCTAGCCCTAGTGAATGTTTAAATACCAAGCAGTTAGTGTGGTTGAAATATTCATCACACATAAGGACATCTGACAGCCCATGATCAGGATCAATTGATAATGTATATACATCCCTCAAAGAAAAATGTCCTGTGGATCACCAAAATTTTGCAATGTTCTTCCTTCAGCTTTTTCATTCAAGTGAAGTGTAACAGACTTTTCCAGGCAGTTTGTCTGAAAGATTTTTTTGTTTGGTTGGTTGGTTTGGTTTGGTTTGGTTTTAATTCAATGTTTTTGTCTTGGGTGGATCCTCAGTTGTCAATCTGCATTACACTAGGAATATCCAGGGAGCTGTGCTGATATCTCCCAGCTGTGAAAATGGCCTGTTTTTCGGAATTTGATCAACTGCAAGTTGATCAAAACATCATAGTCAAACATAAATAAATGTCTATTCAGTCTATGTACAACACCAAAATTTATCGAATGTATCCAACATAATCAAAATAAGTGATACAACTTACTGGACTTTTACATTTTCAGTGCCACAGGAAATATGGACTGTTGTTATTTCTTGTAAGAAATTCTGATTCATAAGTTATTATGGGACCATTTAGAGTAAGAATTTGTGTTTAAGAAGTGCTTCAAAAAGGATCAACCATATTCCAGGGTGCATCAAGCATGGCATTGCTAGCTGATCAAGGGAAGTAATTGTCCTACTATACTCCGCACTGTTGCAGCGTCACCTTGAGTACTATGTGCAGTTTTGGGCATTGCAATATAAGGGCATAAAACTATTAAAGAGTGTCCAAAGGAAGGCAAAAAATATGGTGAAGGGTCTAGAAGACAAGACATATGAGGAGCAGCTGAAGTCACTTGGTTTGTTCAGCCTAAAGAAGAGGAGACAGGGGAGGCCTTGTGGCAGCCTACAGCTTCCTCATGAGGGGAGCAGAGGGGCAGGCACTGAGCTCTGCTCTCTGGGAACAGCGACAGGACGCAAGGGAAGAGCATGAAGCTGTGACAGGGGAGGGTCAGGCTGTGAGTTAGGAAACAGTTCTTCACTGAGAGGGTGGTCGGGCACTGGAACAGGCTCCCCAGGGAAGTGGTCATGGCACCGAGCTTGCCGGAGTTCAAGAAGCATTTGGACAACACTCTCTGACATATGATCTGATTTTTAGGAGGTCCTGTATGGACCCAGGAGTTGGACTAGATGATCCATGTGGCTCCCTTCCTACTCAGGTATTTCTATGATTCTGTGATTCAGTGTTTTCAGGGTAAAGAAAAGGGGAGAAAAGAAGAGTAAAGAATTATAAGAAGGAGGAAAGCAATTAAAATATTAAGTAGGCAAAGTCCAATCTCAATAGCATAAAACAAGAAATTAACAGCATGGAATAAAACTGCCTCTGTTTGGATCTCAATTTTGATCTGTAACATTTAGGATCAAAACTCTTTTAATTTCCTTGTGGTAGAGACTGAGTAGCAACTGCACCTAAAAAGCTGAAAACCATAGGCTGGGTGGGAATGTCATAAACATTTTAAAATTTCAAATGCTGTTTTGTTGTTTTTTTTTCTGTTTTGTTTTGTTTTTTTTTTTCACAGAAAAATCAGAGATGAACTAAACCTCTATATGACTGTCTTTATTTTTCTTTCTTTTTTTTTTTTCCAAAGTTTGTATTATACACTATACAATGATATGTCTATAAATGGAAATTAGAAGAAAATACAATTCTGAAAATCTCACAGAATTCACTGAGAACGGACTTTAATGTACCTGACAACACTGAACTGACTGTTCAAAAACTGGTTTTAACCATATTTCTATTGTCATTCCTCCATATATATATGTATGTATATTGGGTCCACTGGTGGTATTATGCCTCTTAACTTTGTGTATTTCAGGGGTATATAAATATTCCAACCGATCTAAGGGCTATTTTAGATACTTAGAAATCTTTTCATGCTATTCCTCACAGTATCCTTCTGGACAACTTCTCCAAGTGTGAGATAAACAGATTCATGCTACGCTGGGTGATGAACTGGCTGAATGGTAGAGCTCAATATTTCATCATGAATGGGGCTGCATCTGGCTGGCAGTCAGTCACTAGCAGTGTTCCCCAGGGTTCCATTCTAGGGTCAGTTTTATTCAACTTTTTAATCAACATTTTTATGAATGCATCCTTAGCAAGTTTGCTGATGATACTAAATTGGGAGGTGTTGTTGACTCTCTCAAGGTACAAGAGGTCTTGCACAGGGATCTAGATAGATTGAAGCATTGGGCAATCATGCCTAAAAGGTCAAATATCTTACCCCTGAGGGGTTTACTCTGGCTCAGATCCTTGTCCCCACATCATCTCCATTACATAGACAACTTAACTCCCAGTCTCTCTTGGGAAGAAAAAAAAAAAAAAAGGTTTTCTCCAGGATGAAATGAAGCGTTCTTCTTGTTCTGGAAAAGACTCATCCCCAGACTACATGTGGGAAGTGGAGGGGAGTTTTGCACCTCTGCTCAAGCAGTTATCCAACATCATCATTAGCAGGTCTTTCTGATTCCAAAACACACAGATGTGTGTTCTACATGCAAATAGCTTAACAAGTCAATAGTACAAGAAAGAATATGTCTGATTTATATGGAAGCAAGTTGGCCTAGAAGTTCATGGAAATTTTTTAAGTATGCTCTTTCCTAGCCTCAAAAGAAAAGCGGTATCTTTAATAAAAGTCAACTTTCTCCTATGAAACTGGATTTAAAAGCAAATGTAATTTGTAGAAATAAGCCTTCCTTATTAATAATGGCAAAGCTCTGTATGTATATGTAGAATTTAGGTTATTCTTTTATGTCCTGTTATTAATGTAACTTTGTAAAACATTTTTTTGTATAGCAGGAGAATACAAGTCAATATGTAAGGGAAAATGTGATGAAAGAGGGAAATGATATTATCTATATTAAAAAATATGTAAACACATTAAAGAACTGTATCCACCTAAGAAGAACAGCATACGTACAATTTCCTGATTCTCTGCTATGGATTATATTCTGTTAGGAAACGAATTGTTGGTCTCGTTCTTGCAAAGACTCGTATAAATTAAGATGAAGGCACTAGGAATTCCTCTACTACTTCTATGCATGTAATATGTTCAGTAAGGAACAAAGAGAAGCAAACAGAAAAGTCTCATGGCATAAAACATTTTATCTTGCAAGAGAACATTATAGTTGATCCAATTTAGTGCTGGCCATTCAATCGCTTTTCTGTTCAATACAGGTGCAAGTTATAAGAATCTAAGATAGGATAAGAATCTAAAATTAAGACATCTAAAAATTAGAAATGTAAGTCTGAACAAATTCTGTATGTTCCCTGTAATAGGTAATTCCAAATCACAGTTAGTTCATCCTAAAAAAGACTTAAAGATCTAACAACCACCCTTTCCTATTTCACTCCAGTCACCATATAGGGAACCTAGGGAGATGAGCTCAGTCTTAAATGCTTAGATTGAAGCATTGGAATAAATTCCATAAATTTGGAAGAGAGAAATCCCACTCTAAACTAACACCCACTATGGGAACATACCCACTATAGGATTATATACTGTTGTATATGGTCTACTTCAGTAATTAACACCTGCAAATATTTAAAATTTATTTCATAAAATCATAGAATATCCTGAGTTAGAAGGAACCCACATGGATCATCTAGTCCAACTCCTGGGTCCATACAGGACCTCCTAAAAATCAGATCATATGTCAGAGCATTGTCTAAATGCTTCTTGAACTCTGGCAAGCTCGGTGCCATGACCACTTCCCTGGGGAGCCTGTTCCAGTGCCCGACCACCCTCTCAGTGAAGAACCTTTCCTAACTCACAGCCTGACCCTCCCCTGTCACAGCTTCATGCTCTTCCCTTGGGTCCTGTCGCTGTTCCCAGAGAGCAGAGCTCAGTGCCTGCCCCTCTGCTCCCTCATGAGGAAGCTGTAGGCTGCCACAAGGCCTCCCGTCTCC
Source organism: Anser brachyrhynchus (assembly GCF_964034855.1). Lineage (NCBI taxonomy): Eukaryota > Metazoa > Chordata > Aves > Anseriformes > Anatidae > Anser > Anser brachyrhynchus. Next base: position 165,030,594 of record NC_137694.1, read on the forward strand.
TTTTCTTTAGGCTGAACAAACCAAGTGACTTCAGCTGCTCCTCATATGTCTTGCCCTCTAGACCTTTCACCATCTTTAGGGCTTTAAGAGTTCCACAGGCACACATCCACTATTTGCATATATCACAAAATGCAAGAGACAAAGAACTAGAAGGTACAAATCAAAGCTGTCATAGTAACTTAATAGCTGCTGCTTATAATTCCACCAATGCAAAGAAATCAAAAACTTGGCTTTACATGTTAGTTAAAACACATTTATGACTACTTTGCATTGCTAAAGTGGCACAAAGAATCTAGAAGGTACCACCTTATCAGTTAATCAGACAGTATATGTATAAACTACCATACTGGTAGAGGTAATTCATCCAGTTTGTTGTCCAGATTCCCTCTCTAGTGCTGGTATGTGACTAAAAAGTTATTGCAGTTCTTATTTCTAATTAATTTCAAATGTTATTTGAACATGATTCAAGTATTTTTTTATCTAACTTGTACTTCACTGGATAGCTAGAAATGTTATCTGAGTAAGAGAGGTGCCAAGCCTCTTCTAGTATTGGAAGGGGTACTGCTGTTACTTACATACTGCCAAATCAACTATATATGAAAGTTCATTCCTTTGTTTTCAATATTGTAATAAAATCTACATACAAAGAACCATAAAACCATGCAGACTATATTCAGAATTAAGGCCCAAATCTTTAACAGCACTATTGAATTATGTCAATTTTTACTGTATATTTTGAATGAGTTAGAATGCTTTGAGCAATGAACCCATGAAACTTTTCTCAGCCTCTTACCTGGCAAAGTTAGTAACCTGTTTCAGTGATGAAGAAATGTGACTAAGATACTGCTTGCAGACTGATACACCATTTTTCACCTTCTTGAAGCAGTATAAGAAAATGCATATTAGCTTTCAGCCCGTGAAAACAAAGAAGTCCAATAAAGAAAAAATGGCCTACTGATCAATCTGTGTTATAAAAGAAAGTCTTTGAATTAGCAAAAGCATTTTCCCTTCAGGGAAATATTATGATAAATTATTCAACCATGTAGCTGAACTTGTGTTGAACCAGTTTCCTTTTCCTTCCCTTTTAAAGGTTTTGCAGAAGCTCAAGAAACAGTCAAAACTTCCTTGCTCCTGAATAATGAATGTAGAGTGTTCCTCACTCCTGTAAACACTGAATTTTTGCAAAGAAAGAAAACAGCTGGTGCATGAAATCAAGCTTACTCACACATTTCAAGAAAACTTCTCTCAGGTTACATCTTCAGATAAACATCAGTCTACAGCCCCTCCTCTCCCCTCCTTTTTTTTTTTTTTTTTTTCCATCAATATAAAACCTTTTAAACAGTAATGGCAGGAATATTTGTTTTATGTGAGTGAGGCGGTGTGTTCGGCCTAGCAGAAAGGCTTCTTATTCCTCTAGGCTCCCATAGCTCTGTGGAATAAAAGTGGTCTGTGCATCAGTGGTTTTCTGTGGGCTCCCAGACCATATCAAGCAGCCTATGACATGCTCTGCATTCAGTATATGGGGAATATAGCTATGCAAGCCAGTGCCAGGAAGGGAATGTAGCTGGGAGCGGAGAATATGAGGACTTAAAGATGCAGACAGTAAATGTACATTCCAGAGTGTGGTTAATGGTCAAGAAAATCAGGAGTTCATTGAGGCAAGACAGAGAGGAATGTCCAACTTCTTTTGATTGATGGTCAGCAGAATGCCAAGGATCAAGAGAAAATAAGCACCAAAAGACATTTCAGTAGGGAAAACAAGGCATTAACAGTGAATATCGTGCCTAACACTGACGATGATTTATAGTCTGGCTTGCAGACAAAACCACCAATCTGGTACTGCTAATAACACACGAGGTATGGAAAACTCCAATGCCTTTTTCAAAAATGATGGAGTACACAACAGCCACAAAGTTTCTCTTGGAGGTTTGTTTCCTTTTCAGAATCTCCTGTAATCATTGAATTTGCAAGGCTATCAATCCAGAAAAGGTTATAATGTGGCAGTTTAAGACTGAAACTGAGAATATTTCTGGTCAAGCAATACCATTCTAGCTTCTTCTGTGAGGCAGAGTAAATCTAACTTCATGATGTGAGGTAATTGGGTATGAGGCATTTACACCTGTAGGAAAACATTTATATGACAGGTTTATGTTCTGACAGTAAACATATTACAAAAGCTGTTTTGTTTTGTTTTTCAGGGAGCATATGGTTTTAAAATGAGAATTTATTTTCCTAAAAAGAAATTGATTGCAAAAGAACCTTAATATCTCTGTTTTTTTCTTAACCATGTTAAAATGTGTATTACAAAATGCCCTGCTCAGCAGCTCAGTTCTTCCTTTGCCCAAGGAGATTTGAATAGCTGTCTCTTAGTTATGAAATATTCCAACTATCAGGTAACAGAGTCATTCTGTTACATATTATCTCAATTTATATTTAAGTAATTTATAAAAAGCTACTCCAGAAAGAGAGAGTGAGGGAAGCATTTCAAAATCCTGCTGATGATTATGTAATTTACCTGAAAGGTTACTTATGATGTTTCAATACTCATTCTGTATTGGACAACAATGCGAACAGTTAGGCTGCAGGATATTCTTAGGATGCTTATTTCAACTTTTCCTGTTGACACTGTTCCACTTTAGATAAAAATCTCAAAAGGTCATTGAAATGGAGAACTAAAATAGCTCTCCAGCCTTCTAGCTAGGACAGTCTCCCAGGAGATGGGAACACATGGACCACCTCTCTCCAGTAAATATTTAATTGTGTATATCCAGTGGAACAGTGTCAACATGAGACCCTGAGAGAGCCCTTTTATGTTAGTTTAAAGTTAAGGGCAAGCATTTAGAAGTGTGAGATGTGGGTTTGAAACCATTCATGCAGAGTAGCAAACTAAATCTAGTTTTTTTTCACATCCTCCATACTGTTGCTTGAGTCCTTGAGCATATAACAGCTTCATCTTCTTCTAGATATCTGAGTTTTGGATTGGATTTATTTTTATCTTAATGACATAAACAGCCAGAATTTATTCATGGATTTATTTATTAGGTATCACTATTGCTTCTTCCATTGTTACTATAAACTGAGCTATACAACTGGAAAGTGATGTTGAATTTCTAATTACAGCCATGAATATCTAGACCAGAACAGCAAGTTATGTTTAGTAAAAAGAAAATGGAATTGCTGGTTTTGCTATACCTAAAACAAACTAAATTCACTGGATTTTTAAGGGAGTATTCATAGATGCTACCTAAATACGGGGGAAGCACCTGATGCACTAGAGAACAGGGCTTCTATTCGGAGAGTATTCAATAGATTGTAGAAATGGGCTGACGGGAACCTCATAAAGTTTAATAAAAGCAAATGCAGAATACTGAATCTGGGAAGACAGAACTCTATGCATCACTACAGCTGGAAAGCAGCTTTGAATAAAAACACCTGGGAGTCCTGCTGGGCAACCAGCTGAACATGAGCTATTGAAGCGCTGTGCTATGGAGAGAATTAAAATAGCACAGTACTAGCATGAGTGTGGCCAACATGTTGAAGGAACTGATTCTTCCCTCTGTTCAGCATGTGTGAGACTGCTTTTGCAGTACTTTGTACAATTTTGGGCACCTAAGTACAGGAAAGACTTGGACATACTGGACAAGGACAGCCACCAAGCTAATCAGGGACTTGATGGAGCACAGGTCATAGACTTAGAGAGCAAGGCCTTGTGGGCCTGGAGAAGTCAAAGGTCGGGGGGTGGGGGGCATTATGGCTCTCTGTAGCTACCTACTATGCAGCAGTAAAACAGGGAATGAGTAGAAGTTGGAACAAGAGGAATACTGGTTGTATGTAAACAAATTAAGTATATATATATATTGCGGAGAGAATTTTCACACCGTATAACAGATTATCCAAAGCGATTCTGGAACAGCTACCACCGGAGACTTTACTTGAACTCAACTGTATATGGTATAGAACAACCTGATTTAAGTAGGCTCGTCTCTGAGCTGGGGGTTGAACCAGATGATTTGCAGAGGTTTGTTCTGACCTCAGCCAGCCTATGCTTCTGTGGTTTTATTTTCCAATGCAAAGAGTTGTAGTCAATGCTTTAGTAATAGCACTACTTAGATTTTCTTGCTATTCTTTAAAGATCTATAAAGGATCTCTTTGTTCCTGCCCTTTTCACCCTCTATGTTCTCTAGCAAATACATTCAGAGTGTCCTGTATTTTCTTGTATACACCTAGTATCTTCACATTGTATAGGGTAATAACCAAGGTGACATGTATTACATGCTGTTCCTTCCTTCTTTCTTCCACCAAATTGCTGCAAAATTCTTAATGTTCCTAAAAATGACATATATTCTTATTCAAAAAAAAAAAAAAAAAAAAAAAAAGCCTGGTTTCTTTTTTGCGCATTTTTGTTTTCAACATATTTACATTAAATCATTTTGGAAATGCATATATATTAAACTGAGAAATATGTGTATATGTGTTTAAGAGAAGAGTGATCTATCACCAGTTAACTGAAATGCTCAGTTCAAGGTGGGATAACTTTTTTTTCATTACCATTCAGACATGAATACAAAAATATATCATAAATAGATGTGTATATACATATATATTCAGACACATAAGTATATATGTACATAAACATTTCAGAAGACAAATGAACCTCTCAAGCTCAGTAGTAAATGTGAATACTAATAGTTTATTTGGGTTTTAGGTGGATAATGTTCTTTTTGGCTTTTATATTGAAGAAAATAAAATGTGTTTATATTGGCAACAGTTGTTTGCATGTATCGAGCTACACATACTGCTTCTGAAATTGAGAGGCCCATTTTAAAAGGACACACTTGAAAAACATTTTGCTCTTACATGTACAGTTTCAAATGGGACGAGCATTGTCTTCTGCCACAACCTTTCACACAGGTATTTTACCTTAGGATATTACCTTGTTCTATATTTGGAAAGTATCAGACAAATGTCATTACACTGCTTTTCATTCTTTTTTTTAACTGTTTCTCCTGTCCTCTCCTGGAAGATAGGCAACATCCTTTAAAGTACATGATTACTGTTATCATATGCCCTCACCTTTTTGTCTTCAGCCTGCAAGATCTTTCAGTCCTACACTATGGACCACTCTTGCACTTGAAGAATCACCTATCATGTTAATATAGTACATTATCTATATTCACTTCCAGACCTATTTCTGAGTTGAAATTTCTCTGAATCTTGATGTATCATAATTCATTATATTGTTTCAACTGACTGAGAGACACCTCGCTAGGAAGCCTGTTCCAGTGTTTGACCATTCTCAAAAAAATGAAATTTTTCCTAATGTCCAGTCTGAACAGCTTTGTGCCATTCCTGCACATCCTGTCATCAGCTACCAGGGACAAGAGACAGGCACCTCCCTCTCCACTTCCCCCGCTCAGGAAGTAGTAGAGAGCATGAGGTCACCTCTTAGCCTCCTTTCCTCCAGGCTAGATAGCTCAAGTGTCCTCAGCCTCTCCTCATAGGACATGCCTTCCAGACCTTTTACCAGTGTTGTTGCCCTCCTCTGTATGCTTTCAGGTATCTTAATATCCTTTTTATATTGTGGAGACCAGAACTGCACAAAATATTCAAGGTGAGGGTGCACCAATGGTAAATATAGAGGGAGAATTACCTTTTCTGACTGGCTGGTTATGCTGTGTTTAATGCATCCCCAAATATGGTTTGCCGCCTTGGCTGCCAGGGCACACTGCTGACGCATGTTAACCCTACATGTTGAATCAGCATCCACTTTCTTCAGTGCTGCTCTCGAACCACTCATCTCTCAGTCTGTACCTGTGTCCAGCTCTTGTCCTTCCCAGTTGCAGAATCTGGCATTTTCCTTTGTTGAACTTCATGCCATTGGGGATTGCCCAATGCTCTAATGCATCTAGATCCCACTGCAAGGCCTTTCGTACCTCCAGGGGACAGCACCTCCCAAACTTGCTGTGGATGCCTTCCTCTCCTGCATCCAGATCCCTGATAATATTGAACAGAACCGGCCCTAGAATTAACCCTTGGGGAACACCACTAGTGACTGGCTACCAGGCAAATGTAGCTCCATTCACTACAACCTTTTGAGTTCCATCATTCAGCCTGTTCATCATCCAGTGTAGTATAAACCTGTTTATCTCACACTTGGAGACTTTGTCCAGAAGGATACTCTGAGAGTCTGTATCAAAGGCCCAAGAGATGAGAAATCTCATCTCTTCTGTACATACACACACAAAATCAGATGAGGATTTGTTTTTATTTTTTTTTCATACACACACAAAATCAGATGAGGATGATTTTTCTTCCAAATAAAGGCAAAATATATTCCCTAAAGATGACAGTGAAATAAGGTGGATATCATTCACTTTCTTCATAGTCTGATTAATTAGATTTCATGTGTTTCATGCATATAAAATCTACACACGTACACATACAGACATGAAACCAGTCATTCAGGAAGTTGCTCTCAACCCATTCTACGGAGTCCTATGAATATACTTTTTTGTCTTTTGTAAAATCCATACTTCAAAACAAAACAAAACAAAACAAAACAAAACAAAACACCATATGTGTGTTACAACCAACAAGCAGGATACAGAGCAAAACTATTAAAAACATTCAAATATTCTTACTATAGTAATTCTCATCTTTCTTTCCTTGGTAACTGGTTCCCTAATGTTACCAGTTTTGGATTCCTGCTCCTTTCCAACCCTTTTCTCTTTATCAAGGCCTTTCTTGAAAAAGCTGACAATGACAGTTCCAAAAAGTGACATCACATTGAAAAAATTTGGGGGGTATTTTTTGTGATTAAACTAATGTCATTTACATTGTTGCATGTAGCATAGGCATAAACATGGATCTATGTGATGTGAATAAAACTATTAAATATTCAAATTCTCCCTTTGTTGCAGCTACCACTTAGAAAGTATTCAGAATTTGCAGTTCTTAGAACATGAAGACAATGGAATGTTTCTCATGAACCTGATGCTGCAGAAATACAATAAATCATTTAGATAAAGTTACAACACAGGTTGAAATATCCTTCACCTGAGTCAGTTTTATTCAGTCAAATTCATTAATGCCCCCATACCCCAAATCAATTCCACTGAAAACTCTGAGACAGAAATATATATATGTATGTATATATATTAATTTAAAATAAAACAGTAAGATCTTTGAGTACCAGTTCTCATGAAGCTTGACTTCATATGAATTTGCTTCTCAAAGTTTACTGAAAGCTTTAATCAAAACTTTTCCTGCAAAGGTATTTTTTTGTTTTGTTTTGTTTTGTTTTGTTGGGGGGGGGGCTTCTTTGCTGTTTGATAATGGGGAAAGTTAACTGCAGTCAACAACTGCCCAGAATCATCAACATTTCTAACATCACGTTTTTGTTATTTTAACTGTATACTTTTTAAAGAAACATCTTTGTCAGTGAGAGCCCTCCCATATGAGCCCTCACATTTTGACTGAATCCAGTTATAGTTTTTCAGGTTGTCAATTATGTCTTGTTTGATTATAGGAGAGGAGGAAAGAACAGAATGGGACAAATACAGAGACAGAGAGAAAATACAGAATAATTACATAAGTTTTGCCTTCTTAGGAAATAATGCTTGTTTTCTTAGGAAACTACTCAAATCTTCAAAAACAGAATAAAAGTCTTCCATAGTTTCTTCCATAGTCTCCAGGAATCTCCTCCCACCACCTGTTGTCTAAGGTGATGTCCACAGACTAGAGAACAAGAAAAAAAAAAAGATTACTTTAGTTTTTAGAAGCATTTTTAAAGTGAGAACCAGTGTTTCTAGAGATATAAATCAGCATGGCTTCTTTGACAAGATAATTCGAATAGCTTTTTATGCACTATGAAGACAAAATCAGAAACTAAACCAGATACTTTCTACCATGAGTAATTACTGAATATTAAAAAGAAGGAAAGAAGAAACTGGTATAGAAAACCCACAGATTCCAGTCTCTGAAATAGTACCTATGGCATATTTGAAGGAATAAGATAAACTCTTCAGGAATGATTCATTGCCACAGTACTGCAATATATAAGGATCAACACTTGTACAAACAGTTATGTATACAGTTCATTGATTCTCAAGTGCATTTACAATACTCTCCCGGGCCTACCAAGAACTTCATATGCTGCCACTATGTGAAAGCATGCTTTTTCAAATAATCACAGTATTTCACCTTACTTGTCAAAATTATGATCACCAGGAACAAGTTTGAATACAATGTGGACCAAAGAAAGACTAATTTGAAAAACGCTGATATAGCTCCATGGCCTATGACATATTGAAAATTCATTGGCTTTCAATCTCCCATACCTTTTTTATACTAATTTCCATTGCTACACAAAGCAGAAATGGCATTAAATAAACTTTTAGTCAAGAAGGATATAAATGGGCCAAATACATATACAGGAAATTATACAATTTTCACCTTCCTTGATAATGGTATCTAAATATCCTACCTGGCTACTCCTAATCCTTTTTGACCTTACCAGGGTGTTATTTTACAATTACAGAAATATTTTAAGATGTGTTTTCCAAAATCCAGGATAATCCAAGAGTGTGTGTATGCACTGAGAGTATACATGTGCTACTCAGGCTAATTGACCCTGATCCCTCACAATAAAGACATTGAATGAAGTTTTATTTCTTATGAATACTCTGACTTGCATGGCTTATTTGCTAACCATGGGAGGTGGGCATTTAATCTGTCAAACATTTGTAAAACACCAAAAGCAATGCAACCTTTGACCTGGGTCACTGAAAATGCACCCACTTGTGATTTGCCTGTTCACCCAGCCTGTTTCATATATTTGTCCTTATGTCCATGCCTTATGAACCATGCAGACAGAGTACGATCTTTGACATTCAGCCACCTGTGTCCCATACTTTTTGTGTGAAAGAAATAAATGACAGGCCTGGACATTAAGGCCAGAACTTTCTGTCTCTCTTTCTCTGTCTCTTTTTTTTTTTTTCCCTTTTTTTTTTTTTTTAATTCAGGTGTTTTGTCAGATGATCTACAAGACCTGTAGTTGTTTTAAGTTATAAAGGCTTCTTGCTTTTTCCACTAAACTTTCCTAGGTATGCATTATGCATCTTTAAATGGCCAACTATCTTTATATTTTGTGTAAATAATTGAGATTGGATCATTCAAGAAATTTACGGTAAAGCCATCATTGGATTCAACATGAAGTAAGTGACATTGCTTTTTCCCAGTACATCAAAGAGAGGATTTGTGTGGTTTGTTTTTTGTTTTTGTTTTTGTTTTTTTCATTTGAAATGTATTCTAACTCTTTTGTTCCTAGACTTAATGCTGCAGCATGACTTGTTCCTACTTCAGTATAAGGATATTGTTAATTTCAGACATACTTTCTGAATGAACACATTTCTGAATTAAAAAAAAAAAAGTGTAAACTGTGTCATTTTATCTTTGCAGCATTCACTTGTGCTTATCACTAAGTGATATTATCTTAATTAAGGTAAGAATGATCTTGCTTAACTTCAATGTTTCAGAGTTAGACATCTTGTCCAAGGTACCTCTTGTTGGTTCCCCTATGGTCAGCATAGACACACTGTAGACAGAATCTTCTTTGGTTTGGATGAATCATTCTCATTCACCAAGATTGAGAATATCTTCATAGAGAGAGGAATTTTAATCTGAGCAACTTCAGGCATATGTATCTAGTGTCATTGACACTCTCTTGGGTATCCTCACTGGCATCCATATGCTCTTTTGGAAGGACACGTGTCTGTCATAGTTCATGTCTGTTGGCTAAATGTTGATGTGCAGATGACATCAGAGTTGTGTCTCAAATGATAAAATATGCCTACATTTAGGAAACTGAAGCGTATCTCTACACTGGACAGATAATTTGGTGAAATGAACCCTACCTATGCTCTTCAAATACCACAGTTAATTTCAGTAGAACCACTTTTAGGTTAGGTGGAGTATTTCATTGTATGACCCTGAGTGAGTGCAGTAGACTCCAAGTGCTGATATCAGTTTAGACTAACATTAAGTCAGTGGAACTCTGTTGACCCTAATATTTTACTGATACAATTAAAAGCAAAAACTGAGCCTTGTGTCTTCAACATAGTAGCTGAATATCGCATTACTTGTTACACTTTCCCATTTAAGTCATATTCAGTAGATGAATGCTGTCAAGTTAATGCAGAAGTAAACTTCAGTAATGAAATTTGCCTGTCCCTGAAACATAGAAGAGACATTTTAATTATGCAATTTACAGATCACCCTCTTTAAATAATCAGTACCATGTTCAGCTTATTCAGGCCTGTTTATATTTTAATAGGTGTCCAACATTAAGACGAAAACCAAGTCCAGTAAAATGTTAGAGGTATACATAAGAAAGTTCTGTAATTCTCTGTATATAAATCAATGTAATAAGATAAAAAGTATGGTTATAAACAAATAAAATAATGACAGTGTAATATTGCAGTTGATAATTTCATATGTCCATTACCATGGTGCAAGGAGGTAAGAAGAAGTCAAAAATCTAGCCACAGCTGCAAGAGTAATTTAAATGAAGGCAATGGCAGAATCAGTGGTTTGCAGAGCTGGGAGGAAGCCATTAAAAAAAATAAAACAGCAGTATCTCCTCACACTGCTGCTGCCAGATGGCTTTAATCCTTCCATTCTTCAGCTTCTGGTCAGATGGCTGAGCCAAAATTAAAAAATATACCAGATGCACTTCTTTTTTTGGGCCATGTCCCATTTTATGTTCTCCTAATCAAGCCTGGGGGAAAAGGGAGGGAGTATGGGTCAGATATGTGGTGGTAGGTTTAAAGAGAATAGAAACGAAAATGCAAGAAAGAGTATGAAACATCCAAGCAGGTCACAGGAAGTAGAAAAGACTTCAGTTGCAGGAAGCATATTGGAATGTAAGTAAATAAATAAATAAATACAAATCTTTCAGCGGAAGACTAGCTAGAAAGAAAGAAAAAAAAAGTAATATGTAGGCATGAGCTGGCAGTAGGGAATAACCATAGCTATTTCACCCTAGAGAGGTAGAAATGTATAGGTCACCATTCTAACAAAATGCTGATGTTAGCTTTTGTACAGGGACCAAAAGGTAAAGCAAAAGTGTACCTAGCCTAAAATATAATGCATCTCAATGAACACTTTGTTGTGCAAAATTAGTTTTCCATTATCCAAAAGACTGATGGACTTGAATAATATAAATTCCCAACAATGCAGGTGCTATATGATTCAGTGAGCAACATGGGTCAGAAATAACTCAGCATGAATCCAGCCAGATTTACTGACTCCGTTTCTGACTACGCACAACCAAGCAGGTTTTTGAAAAGTTAGGAAGGTATCTGTGAACTATAAGGTCCAGTACCCCAAGATATGGGAGACTTATTTAATTCAGACAAAAATCAGTGTGAATTCAATGCTAAAGTAGTGAAAACAGCGTGGTGCCAAAACTGTACTAAACCAAAAACCACTCCAGGACTCTGGAAGGTATGGTGCTATTTGTTGACAGAGCAGAGACTTTCCAGGCCAATCCATATTAAGTCGGTATATATCTAAGAGCTTGTTAATTTTGGCACAAAGTCAGATGGATCAGTTTAAAAGTTGGCTAGTTGGAAATACAAAGAAGTCCTGAATAGCTCCTTAACAGTAGTCAGGAATCTGTAGTGTCTTCTGCAGGCAGAGTAAGTAACAGAAATGAATATAAGTTTTGAAAGAGAAGGGTTCCCAGAGAGGTTATGGGGTCCCCATTGTTGGAGATACTCAAAACCCTGCTGAATATGGTCCTGGACAACTTAGTCTAGCTGACTCTGCTCAGGCAGGGAAGTTGGACTAGCTGATCTCTAGACGTCCCTACTGAATTCAACTATTCTAGGATTTTGGGAAGGAGAAGCAGTGCTTCCCAACTCTGACTCTCGAAAGGTAGCTCTCTCAACTGTAAGCTATCTCTTTCAGTTTTTCCTGCTAGCTTTCTGTCCAGATCTGCTCTTCCCACTGAAAAAGCTCATCTTCTGTTTTTCCTTCACCAGATTACTACATTCCACCTCTCCTTTCTGCTTCCATCTCATCAAAACTGTATCCAATGTAAATCTGACCACCTTCTCGCAATGATTTTTTTGCTGTCTGTACTCTACCTACCTATTCTCTTGATATCATGTGGTGAACATCCAGATTTCTTCTTTTTGTGTATGTCCCTGGTAGCTGATGACAAGACATGCAGGAACGGCACAAAGCTGTGCCAAGTGATGTTCAGACTGGACATCGGAAAAAATTCATTTCTGTGAGAGTGGTCAAACACTGCAACAGGCTTCCTAGCAAGGTGGTTGCTGTCCCATGCCTATCATTGTTCAAGTAGTCCCGCAGAGAGGGATCTGGGGGTTATGTTGATAGCAAGCTGAATATGAGCCAGCAGTGTGCCCTGGCAGCCAGGAGGGCCAACTGTATCCTGGGGTGCATTAAGCATGGCATTGCTAGTCGGTCGAGGGAGGTGATTGTCCCACTCTACTCCACACTGGTGCGGCCTCCCCTCGAGTACTGTGTGCAGTTCTGGGCAACACAGTACAAAAAGGACGCAAAACTGTTGGAGAGTGTCCAGAGAAGGGTGACAAAGATGGTGAAGGGCCTAGAGGAGAAGACATATGAGAAGCGCCTGAGGTCACTTGGCCTGTTCAGCCTGGAAAAGAGGAGGCTGAGGGGAGACCTCATCACAGTCTACAGCTTCCTCATGAGGGGGAGTGGAGGGGAAGTTGCCAATCTATTCTCCTTAGTCACCAGTGATAGGACCCGTGGGAATGGTGTTAAGCTGAGGCAGGGGAGGTTTAGGCTAGACGTCAGAAAGAGGTTCTTCACTGAGGGGGTGGTTGCACACTGGAACAGGCTCCCCAGTGAAGTAGTCACTGCACCGAGCCTGTCTGAATTTAAGAAGCGTTTGGACTGTGCACTTAGTCACATGGTCTGAATTTTTGGTTAGACCTGTGTGGTGCCAGGGGTTGGACTTGATGATCCTTATGGGTCCCTTCCAACTTGGGATATTCTATGATTCTATATGATTCTGTATGTATTTGTATAATACCCTTAAACATTTTTTCTTTTCTTTTTTTAACTTTTGTTTAGCCCCGAAGTGACTTTACGTCAATGAAATACACGTCCAAAAATTCAATAAACCCTTTTTTGTTGTTGTTGTTTGTTTTTAAGTGGAGTTTTGCTGGTTTTCAGGTCTGATTGTTTTATATCTCTTTGAAGAAACTGTATATTTGATGAAAGAAAAAAAAATCGTATTTGCATGACTTACTATACTTTCGCTTTAGTCACAGCATATAATTTTGGGTTAATAGATGAAAATATTTAAAGTTGTATTTGTAATTGTTTTCTTCACCTACCTAATCCATTAAAAATAGTATAATGAACAGTGAGAGGCAAATTCTATTTAAAATGTGCTTTCAAGAATATAACAGAAATGACAATATCAAGAAATCATTCTTAATTTTTATTATCATATTTTACCATAAAGATTTAAGATTTCTGAAAAGACCAGCTCTGATTCTGACCATTACTGGAAGTGTAGAACAGAATACTCTTCATGTTTGACCACACTGTTTCATTCCACTTTCATTCCAAATGACTTGCAGCTTGAAAGCTTGAAATATCTAATCATTTCTTTTTAAAAAAAAAAAAAAAAGACAATAACAAAAAACTCATATCAAAGAAGTATATAGACATCTGAGAATTCCAAAATTATTGTATTTGCTATTTTCAAAACTAGTAAAAAGTACAAAATTGTATACATGTTTTTGAAATATAAATCTGTAGTTAATCTGCAAAGTCAACCAAAACAAAAGTAATATGTTTAATTTATTATGTTTTACAAACAAAAAGTAGTTGACTTCTGCTAAAAACATTCTAGCTGATGTCAATGGAGATACAAGGTAAGCGGGCATGCAACTTTCATGACTGCAGAGTTAGGCACGTCTTGAATAATTTGGAAATCTTGTGACAAATCTTTCCATCATAAGCTTGATTTTTCTTATCCTGATCAGATTTCATATGTGGTCTGAAAGTCACTCACCTTTGCAGAAGTCATTGAAGTTATTTTATATGGATTCTCATACTGCCTGCGTTACCACAGCATCAAAATTTCTTTCTTGCTATGTCTGTTAGTGGTATACACTGAAGAACATGTGTTTACATTAGAAAACGCAGGCCAAAGTGAGCACTACACTAGTCCTTTTTTCTTGTAGGAACTCATCCCAAAGTCTGGGATAGCCACTTGGAAAACACTTTTTATTCCATAGCTTATCTATTTGTAGACATTTTCTTTATTGTGTCATCCTAAAACCATAGCCCCAACACATGAAATGCTTTGAAAATAGACCCTGTATTCAATTCACCATGGTGTGGAAAGTTGAGTTCACAGAAGGAAGGTTTGATGTGGTCATGAGAATCCAATCCAGTGACAAGATGTGCTATTACAAGCTGGAGATGTAGTAAATGTTCCAGTACATTCATAATTTTTGCAATAATATAGTATATTTCTGTTTCGTTGAATAAAATGGTCATTTATGTTAACGACAAATATTTCAGAAATAAGTCACCAGGATTTCAAATTGAATTAGTACAGTTATGAAAGATGTGATTTGTAACTGGTTGGCAGCTGCTTTCAGTTAGAATGTTTTTAATCTCTTTAGCATAGGAATGTGCTTCCCATAGTTAACGGATGTGTTATTGGCAAAGGATGATGAAATAAATTCCAGACTCAATTCATCCTCCACAGTGATGTTCCTTATCATGAAAAACAATTACTTCACTTGTTTTATTGTAGTCTTGATAAAAATCAAGGCCTCATTTGACCCCATGCTACAGGCAAGTAGAGTGTTCTCCTCTAATGGAAATGATTTCTTATTTCCTATCTTTGATCTTTGTGAGCCAACCAACCGTATGAGGCCACAAACTCAGAGGTTACTTTAAATCATGTCTTTTGATTTTTGCTTCATAATAATGTCCACAAGCAAAGCTGTTTTGTTGTTGTTATTTGTTTGTTGTTTATATACCCAATTTTCTTTATTGCTAGCTTTAATGAGTTTGGGTGAAAGCTGTAAAGCAGTTTTAAGATATAGTGCTGTTAAAAAGAGACATTCTTATCTAGAAAAAATTTTGGGTGCTTCGTCAAGGCTAACTGAACTGCACTGATTAACATGGGCAAATAACAAGGATAATCCCTGATTTTGGAGACAGCAGTACATTTAGCAAAATTCATAAAATCTCTGCAAGTCAGGCACACCCTTCAACTGAGAGAAATTAGAAAATTCCATAAGTGACCAAATGAAAATTGAGTGAGTTCTTGATCCACTAAGTGGCGGTATAACTGTACTTTGCACTTTTAAACACTTACGGTAAACTATCAAATATTTTGCATTGCTAATCTTAGCACTTTGCCTGATTTTGTATTAATTTGAAATGATTGTTGGCAGCCTAACTGCTTTAACTCTGAAAAAGGAAGAAAAAAAAAAAAGAGAGAGTTAAATTATAAAAATAAGGGTATAAAATGCAGAACTGCACTTTGGTCAGTTATCAAATTAATATCATAACTTTGATAAAATCATTCCACTAGTCCTCAGAATATAAGATTTTACAAATGTCTGTGAATAACTGTGTACTGATTTTAGTGCTGATAAACTGAGGGACATGGTTTAGTGGGTGACATTGGTAGGAGGGTGATGGTTGGACCAGATGATCTTGAAGGTCTTTTCCAACCTTAATGGTTCTATGATTCTAAGCACCAGGTCCAACCTTTCTTTAAATACCCCGAGGGATGGCGACTCCACCACCTCCCTGGGCAACCCGTTCCAATGCCTGACTGCTCTTTCTGAGAAGAAATGTCTCCTAATTTCCAACTTAAACCTCCCCTGGTGCAACTTGAGGACACTCCCTCTAGTCCTATCATTAGTTATCTGCAAGAAGAGGCTGACCCCCAGCTCCCCACCACTTCCTTGCAGGTAGTTGTAGAGAGGAATAAGGTCTCCCCGAGCCTCCTCTTCTCCAGACTAAACAAGCCCAGATCCTCATAAAACTTGTGTCCTAGGCCCTTCACCAGCTTCATAGCCCTTCTCTGGACACACTCCAGGGCCTCAATGTCATTCTTGTAATGAGGGTCCCAAAACTGAACACAGTACTTGAGGTGCGGCCTCACCAGAGCAGAAAACAAGGGGACGATCACCTCCCTGGTCCTGCTGGCTACACTATTCCTGATACAAGCCATTGGCCTTCTGGGTCTGGGTGAAAATCAGGTTCAACATAGGTGAAAAAACAGGTTCAAACGCATTTTTCTTTAATGCTTTCTGGACTTGTCAGTACTAGGTTAAAGGTTGGACTAGATGATCTTAGAGGTCTTTTTCAACCTGAATGATTCTACAGTTCTATGATTCTATGATTCTATGATTCTGCTGTTTGACTTAGACCTCTCTTCCCTCAGCAGGCTGACTATCTCAAATCACAATCCAATGTGACTGATTCTTTTCCTTTTATGGGGTATTTAGGTGAGTAACTCAGCACTGTAAACTCTTAAAAACAACAGCCCAACTTTTAAATGTTGTAAACTTCTCTTTGATGCCCTTGCTGGAACTAGCAAGATAAAAATATGTAAAAACTAAAAAGTCATACAACTTTGGTTGGGTCAGTTCTATTAAACAGTATCATTGATACATAATTTCTAGAAAAGTGGATCCATTTTAAGATGGGAGCTTATTCATCTGAGGACTGCAATGGTTTTTTGTTCTCTTTTGGGGTTCTGCTGAAAGTATTCAAAAAGGCACCTAGTAAGTTATAGAAGGAAATTTAAAAAATTTATGCAAATCAATTTCCATTTTACTGTCAAAGCTCAATATTTTTTCTACAGAAGACAGTAGGATTCTGGGGGCAACAAGAGAATATTTCTTAATTCAAGCAGTATGATTCATTTGTCCCCACTTTAAAATTTAGTGCCAGTGGAGATGCCCTAGGCATCTAAGAAATCTACACAGGTCTATGAAATACGACACAATACTGATGGGAAACTACTTTTTCCTACAGTGGCAGCTGGAGGCCAGACAGGATATCTTTGCACAAGGGGCATTTGACAGCAATGAGTGAACAAATTAATCATTGCCTTCCTGTCTAAAAGTTACACACCTAACACTTGGTATGGTTTTATAAAGATTGCATTGATGCTATGTAAATTTAAATCCTTAGCTGAAATGTAAACATCTACATTGTGCATTTCTAAATTTAGATATCTCAGTGTGTCTGAACTGGAAACTGAATTTCACCCCTAACTTTGAGATGGATAAAATAAACCATATAAATATTAATATAAATATTCATTTTCTCACCCCTAACAACGTAAGAAAATATGCACTGAAAAAATAGAGCTATGTATTTATTGCATTTGTGAAACAGAATTAGTTCAAGATCAAAAGGTTGAATCAGAAAACATCTCAGTTTTGGTATGATTCTAAACTTTTCACCATCTCAAAACTGCCTTCTTAGTCACTGACTGCTTCCACTTTCCACTACATTTCCACACATTCAGCCTACAGGGAAACTATAGTAAGTTGTACACGACTAATATGAAAAGTTTACCATAACATTTTTTTGTTTCATAATGTCACTACAATGTGATATCATTAATATTTTAAGTTATTGTTTTTAAGCTGATCTCTTACTACCGTTCTAGTACTGGGGAGACACCTTCTGCTCACAAATGTTTCTTTTTTTTTTTTCTTTCAGTTGCTTTACTCTTAAGATTTAAGTGGTCCTAGACTAGCAACATACCATAAAACATAAATGCAAATTTATGCATATATTTTTAATGTCTTATTGTTAAATTCCTGTCATACTCATAAAGTTTCTGACTGTTCTTATGGTCATAGTCTACCTTTAAATGAGAAGTGTTTTGATCACATCACAGCTGGAGGTTAGCACACTACGCTTTCACCTCCAGATCCTGTTCAAACACTGGTTTGTGGGTTTGTGTGGTCCACGTGAGTAATTTTTGGGTAGTTTTAGTTGTGTTTCTGTTACTGGCAACAAAGCAAAAACAACACAGGATATGACATTATTCAGGAATATTGTCAGTTCTTCACAGTTAGCAGAAGACTGGCTCAGCGTAGAAAAGACATTTAAGTGAAGGACTAGCATGACATTGTCAGAGTTACACAAGAAAGGTTTTACCAAAGTCTGAAATTGTTGAGTCGGACATATGGGGAAAGCCTCTCTTCTTACAACCAGGTAAAATTCAAATCATTGTTAACTCAGTTTATTCAGTGTTCACAAAGTATCAAACCACATTCCGAGTTTTCCTACTTGCATACAACAGGGTATGAAAATCCAGACCTGCTCCTCACCCCTGAGAACCTTGAATGTCAGGAGTAATGTTCAGTTTTAACACTTGTTCACTGGCCATCTCAGAAATTGCCTTAAGAGAATGTTGCTCTGAAGTGGTGTGGTTCCATTCATTTCATTTCATTTAAGTAACTCCAGGCATGATCTCATATTGTGTATCCATAAGAAAGACTTTCAGTCTGATAATATGAGAATCCAAATGACTTACAGAAGGTCACAGCTATTTGCTACCCCAAATTCTTGTCAATGCCAAAATTGTCATTGAGAAGTCTTTTGTATGATCATAGAATAGTTTGGATTAGAAGGGACCTTAACGTTCATCTAGTTCCATCCCCCACCCCCGCCATGGGCAAGCACACCTTCTCTGTGCAGGTTGCTCTAAGGTTCGTCCAACCTGGCCTTAAACACTTCCAGGGATGAAGCATCTCAAATGATCTCAAATTATCTCAAATTTTAAAGTGGGTCATGGCTTAAGAGACAAACACTTAGAGTCTAGAAAAGAGATGAAGTTGGGTGATCTAATCCTTTAAATGAACACTTTATGACAAGGTCAAATATGAAGAAGTTGAAAGCAATAAGTCAGTCTTGAGGAGAATAAACTTGCAGGAACCATACCTAGCAGGTCTCAGAGAGCCTGTTAGCACATTTCCTTTCATGTTGGAGCAAGCAACACCTGTTTCTTAAGTGAAAGAGCATGAAGAACTTGAGTACACATAGCCATGCAAAGAGACATGCAGGTGAAGGAAGTGATTTATTATATTTCAAAAAGATTGTTTCTGCTGCAAAAACAGAAGCAGTGCCTAAATGTGCTTCTGTAAAATGATTTGTCACTTTTTTTTAATTTTCCTTTTTTTCCTTTTATTATTATTTTTTCTCTTTTTGTGGGATGGAGGAAAACTTGTAATAATTTTATTAAAGCAAAATACAAACATACAGAATGGAGAAAAATCTAAATAACCCAGTGAATAACCCAGTTCATTAAGAAAGGAGCTCCTGTTTTTAATACAAGACCTTCTTGAGTTCAAGGATAATTTTTGCCAAAAACATTTCTACCTGTACGGAAGGACCTGCTATTGGATTACTTAGGGATATGGGGGCTGAAGAGTTGGGACTGTGCAATGGGAAAATATGTTCAATGATGGGAAAACTAGCAGAAACAAGCCAGCTGCAGTGAAATTTTCTGTGAGCTACTATGTCCAAGGCACCACTTCTCAAACTCAAGACAAAGAGGAACAACGTAAAATATTAAAATTCTTCTTTAAAAATATTTGAAAGTTAACAATTTTAAGAACCAGGCAGAATTGAATTGAATAACTAAAGATAGGCAATAGTATAGATTATTACAAAAACAAATTTGACTTTTTTGATGATGTAAAAAAAAATAGTGCTAAAATAGCAGATGTAATCAGCATTTGAATTTCAAGAAGGTTTGTGATACAGTACTGACTGGTGTAATCATTGTTTTAGATAATGTGATATTGATGGACAAATACTTAACTGATTTTAAAAACTGCTTAGAATCTGAGGCCATATCCTAAACAATGCTAGATAAACATCGAGAAGCTGACAAGCAAAGTGTTAAAAGACTGCTAGCACTAAATCTACTCTAGCTTATAAAATAAATGACTAACCTGATGGGGAAGGTGTTAAAATATGCATATGACATGCCAGTTAAAAAAAAAAAAAGATCAAATTGTACTAATTCTTTGATGGGACAGGCTCTAAGTCTGTTTATCTATTTCACAAACAGGAGCACAGAGACCCAAACAGGGAGAGCTGGTGCTCTAGTTCTGAGGTAACTCTTAAATTCTCTGAAAGGCCTAGATTTCATATCTCCAAACCAAATCAGCCATCACAGGGATTAGCTGAGGTATATTTGTGTGCTACAGGGCCTGGTCTAGGACACCAGTATGGCATGACACTGTCTGTCTCAGTTTCATCTTCAGTCTGCAGAACAGAAGCCTGTCGAAAAAAAAAATTCCTTGAAATGCCACCAAATTTCTGATGAATCAACTTTTTCTGAGGACAAATATTTTACTAAAAACTTTAAAGCTGTTCTACTAGTTTCTACTAAGACCTAATGAGGACATCAGGACTACATACATGCTTAAAGCTGGCTTATCAGTTGAATCCTCAATATCAACTGAATACCAGTTGTTTCGCACACTGTTTAGCCAAAGAGTAAAATCAGTACTTCATAGTCATCTCTTTGATCTGCTAGCTTGAAAACAGTCTTTGTTGTTTTGGTTTTATTTTTATTTTTTATTTTTTGGGTATTTTGGGTATTCTTTAATTCATGAATCCATTCTTCATTCTTCTTTTACTGTTACACTTATGTCTTCAGCATGTCCTTTCGATTAATTTTTTGTGTGCCTTCTCTAAAAAAGATAACTCATCTCTATCTTTGGGTAGTCTCACAAACACATGTAAATTGAATAGCAGGCTCTCAGAAGAACTCATTAATCTCTTCAGTTTAGTCCACACTGAAATGTTAATACTACTTTCTAATGCACTTTTTTCTAGCATCTAAAAAAGATCTCTTAATTTATTTCCTACCAAATATCTTTATTATCTTCTTTCTCAGTAACAACAGGCACCATCATTGTTGTGTCTGTTTTCCAAGTCCATAACCTCATCAGCATCTTCATCACAGACCTTTCTGCAAGTTCAACACCCAGCATGTGGCTGTCCTCGGAAATGCTGCTCTTCTGAAAGGTTTTCACGAGCATTACTGCAACAGACATTTGCTTGACTCTACAAAATATACTCATGCTCTACCCATTCTATCCCAGTAAAAAGGACTTTTTTTTCTTTTTCCATGACTGGTAAAACACTAGTTTTTGTATTGACTAAATAGTTCCAGGTCTCAAAACTTGCCTATATTTTTTCCTGTTATAAAACAGTTTTAGTTTCTTTTAGCTATAATAACTATTGCTTGCTGGTTAAGTTACTATCATCTAGCCTCTTTTAGCATAGTTCTGGAAATACAAAGATAAAGGTAATCAAAACCAAAGCTGGCTAATCACTTAAAAAACAAACAAACTACAACAACAACGAAAAACAGCAACCCTTTATGTTAAATGAAGTTGGGGTGGCTGTTGTGCAAGTTTAGTTGGGGTTGATGGGAAAGACAAGAACAACAAAAAACACAATAAGAATATATATAAAAATAGTGTCAAATAGACCAAATTCTACAGTGGAAGGGGTCTCCACCAACAACACTGAATTCCTGCTTGTGAAGAAGACAGGATGCACGTCTCACCTTTCTGCTTAAGGATGACTGATGCTGTCACCCTTAGGACTCAGAGGCTTTGAAAAGAAGATATGGCATCAGATGAAAGGGATAGATACATGTTAGTTTTCTAATATAACAAATTTTAATTTTAATTTAATGTGACTTTTCTGTATTAATTCAGCTAAAAGGGTCAATATTAATATAGCTACTATTAATAATGTCTATTGTCTTTTTTTGTTACAATGATAAAACTTTATTTGGATTAACATTAAATTTATAGGTCTGTATATGCATAACAAGACTTTTAGTCTTAACAAGATTATTTTAGTGTAACACAATGCCCATCTGGAATGCTTCTGCTAAAATGAAAACTCCCACCTCCCTTAAAGTATAGCTTGAACATCACCACTCTATGTATTCCCTGACTCATTCTTCACTCTCTCTGGCATCAAGAGTGATGATCTTGTCTTTGCTTCTCAAAGCCCTTCCTGTCTTAAACTTACATCACCTGATTCAGTACCAGGCAGTAAAGGTTTATTTTGTACATAATTCCAAGGTTTTTCACTTTCCTCTTAGATGCGGGTAAAGATATTTTTGTACTCATCCTTCTTCATATTTTTCCCTCAAACATAGTAAGAATACTGTCTAACAGTACATACTTCTTCTTAATCCCTCTTTAAAACTTGGTTGTTTTTTTTTTTGTCTAAAACATACTAAAATTGTACAGAGCTACAAAGCTGGTTTATAAATGCCGATGTCAATCTGACTGAATATTATGTTCTATTTTTCAGTCTGTATCAACAGATTAACTTATCTATATTGTATATAGCCTTAATGAGGACCATCTATTTTTAAGTGTTTGTTCAAGACCTTCTTTGTACATATGATTTCCATCCACTACACCTATGAATTTCCTCCTAATTAAAAGAGGGAATAGGATCTGATCCCCAGTACTCAGGCCAAATAACACCAACTGGCTTATGCACACACAGCTTAAAATTACTGTCTACTAGAGTGAAGTGAAAGCTTAATTAGTCTGAAAGAGAGAAGGGAATGAATACTTTAAGTACTGTGAGGAGCCAAACGGGTGCTTACGCTTCTTCTTGGCTCTGTTTTTCTTAAAAACACAGATGCACCCTCAAAATGTTAGAGTTAATAATTATAGTAGTAGGAAAGGTGGAATTATGGGGAACTTTCGTTTCCCTTCTCAAGAAACTGTGTACTGATTCTGTTTGGTCCTCTATAAAATGGAAGTTTGGAAATAGCCAGTGAAATGACTCCTACTATCCCCTAGGTTTACTGCAGCATTTTCCACACTTTTTCTTCCCCGAGTTTCTTTGATTTCTGAGTTTAAAAATACAGGTAAGATACTTTGTTCTATTATTTCATTTTGCTTGCTCCAAATTTATACCCATTACCACACGTACATACATATTATCAATTTTTAAAACTGTGTTCAACAGGATGGCCTCTTCAAAGGAAAAAAATCATTTCTAAATAGTTTTGGGGGACATAATTCACAATATTCTGGAGAAAATGCACAGTCAAGATAGGTTAACCACAAAGCTTAAACAGTAAAATGTTCACTCAAAGAAACCTATATTTTTTTAGAAGATTTTACCCTTTTAGAGGCCATTATGAGTTTGTTTTGTTTTAAAATGTCTTTTCAGAAAGCAATTAAGAATGAGAAAAAAGTAAAACTGGACCACTGAACAAAGAAATTTTTCCAGTATTACTCTGTCAATTACAATTTAAGTATAGCAGTTCAACAGATATGAAGAAAATAACCACAGAACCAAACAGTGATCCCTTCCTGCAAACATTCCTGTAGATTCTGAACCATTAACTTAAAAAAGCCTCTTAAATGAAAGACATAAAATGTGTATTATAAGAAAAAATGGATCAAGGCAAAACTGCTGTTCTCAGTCCATCCTTAATTCCACTTATTTTGCAA
Organism: Anser brachyrhynchus; assembly: GCF_964034855.1. Lineage (NCBI taxonomy): Eukaryota > Metazoa > Chordata > Aves > Anseriformes > Anatidae > Anser > Anser brachyrhynchus. The sequence goes on from NC_137694.1 coordinate 165,054,173, forward strand.
AATACAGTGCAATAAAGCAAGAAGGGCATGTTCTGAATTATTTCTTCAGCAGGCTACATACCTCTATAAAACAATAATATATGTTAAGTATTCTGATTTCTGGAAAACTCCACTCTTCCTAGCTATTTTAATCTTATTGAAACTGTTTGTTTCATTTAAATTTGAAAATAACTTCTGAAAAACTCTACATGTGGTATTGCGTAATTAGTACTCACAGCTTCTCACAGTCCTCTGAAATTGTGTAATTAACTTACACATAAGTAATTGGATCAATTTTTACCCTCAGAAAGTGTGAATAATTGTTAGCATTACTATATACCTAATGTAAGCAATCACAATTTAAATGTATTCATAACAATAATACTGTTTTGTTTTGTTTGTTTGTTTTAATCTAATAAAGTATATAATGATTTATGACCATGAAAAACTGCTCTGTTGCTTAAAGACTAGCTGAAAGATTTAAGGAACAAACCTTGATTTTGATGTAGTTCAGCTGAATTTAGAAGAACAAAATTAGGGACATAAAGGAACAAATCATAGTTTCCTAGTCAGCACAATCTGACAGCAAGATCTTGAGTCTGATGGTCATCTCAGATCTCTTCACTGCTATCAACTTTCTTCATTGTACAGTAGTCAGAAGTGAGTCAAAACTTTGGCTTTGCCTTAGTTGAAACATCACCTTACCATCAAATCTTTAAAGTGAGGATCGCTGTAAACATATGTAAAAGAATATGTGAGGCAGCTCATGTAGTTAAAATGCCTTGCTGAATGATGACATTACCTCTTCCATGTTTTTATATTTGGGAGAGCGAGAGCAGTTACTGAGAGCATTGTCTGATATGCAAGGGAGGCTTCTCTTACCTCCATTTTTGTACTTTGCCATCCCCCGGGCCAGCTATGAGCAAGCATGAGCTCTGCAGCTTTGCAAATGATTCTGACTGCTGCTCTGTGATTATGCGTATGCCCTATGCACCATAAAAGGATAGAAGAAACACTTAAAGCTCTAAACATGCAACTATGCACTCTCCCACCCTAAATGTACTAAAACAAGCTTCAAACATGGTGTTTCCTTTGACTATTCGAAGTTCAGGATTTTTTGTTGTTGTTGTTGTTGCTTTGTTGTTTTGTTTGTTTGTTTGTTTTGTTTTGTTTGTTTGTTTGTTTTGTTTTGTTTTTTCCTACAGCGATCAGGAATAAGCTACAATCTGTCTTTGGCAATACACACTCTAGATCTTAATCATCTATTTATAAAGACATTTCCTCTTTACAAATAAATGTAGAGTGAAATAGAATAAATATTCCTTTTAAAACCAAATGTTTATGTTTTGGAAAATGCCTGTTTACCAGGAATTCCTTAAACAGAATGATGTTCTCCAGCTGTAGGAAAGGTTTCCATTAAAGTGCTTTTATATTCATTGCATTCACTACTGTAACAGTGACCCTCTGCTGGGTAATGAGTGAGTTAGGGTTTCAGGTTACATCAAATCCTTCCTTCTATCTGTAACAGGAAGCCTGTGGTGGTGTAAGTTAGCTGGTTAGCTGATGAAAGGGCATGATAACACCACAAGGAATGCAAAACCTGTTGATCTCTATATGCAACGTAATGACGGATATTTCCTTTAGAAAAAGCTTTCTTAAAAAAAGAAAAAAAAAAAAAGTGATGGATTAGAGTACAGCAGCATGCAAGATAAGAAGCATGCTTCCTAACTCCTTTGCACTGTTTCTCCTGACAGCGGTCTAGAAGCATATCCAGAGCACTGCCTGACAGCAGTATCCTAAGATGATCACTCATATTGCATGATTTTCACATGATTGATTTCTAAACAGGCTGCCTTGCCATATAGTTGAATCACTCCCTACTAAGATCATCCTGAATGAGGCTAATATGAAAAAAAAGCAGTCTGTTACTTCACTGTTGCTCAGCAATTCAGAGGAGACTAAAACAGAGTTACAGATTCACTAGAATATTTGCCATCTTTCCTGCCTAGACTCACTTCAGGCTCCAACTCTACCTCCTCCAGTTCCTTGATCTTTCTCTTAAACCTACCTCAGAGTTAATCTCTCCCTTTGCCACCAATCATTAATACTTTAATCTCTTCTCAGCACCCCAGACACGCATGGATTCTTCTTGACTAAGTGGTCTCCATGGCCCTCTAATACCTTATCTCCTTATCCAAGGACCTATCCACAGTCTGTTGTGAAATACACCAGACTCACACACATGACCCATTATGACACCAAAAGCTGGAATTCATTTGATGATTTAAATTATTTCTTGCTGATAAAATATTTAACAGGAGATTACTGAGATAATATTTGGCATATTTCCTTGAAACACTAGGGGTCCATTCTTAAAATATGTAAATTATTAATGATACTTTATAAAGCACTGATTAGTGAAACTTTCATACCACTCAGTACATTGATATGAGGTCAGCTTTTCCAATTCAGACCAAGATCTGTATCACACAGAGAACAATAATAAATACAGGTCTTCTTCCTCTGGCACAACCACAGCAAAGTTAAGACAAGCACTTTACATTTTTCAAGCCAAAGTATGATGGATTTAGCTATTTTCTTTCATGGCTAAACCAAATTGAGGTATGCTTTGGGTAGTGATAAACTGATTTTTTTTGAGCAACAGTATGAATGGAAAGAAAAATCTAATGATAGTCAAAGATGTACAAGTGAAAATAATTTTGTGAAATTACTTGTGATTACTTGTTTACTATGAGGAAGTAAAATATCAAGCTACAAAATGAGTTATGTGTGACTGTCTCAGAAACTCCCTTTTGCTACTTACAGTTGATTAAGCAATATTTTAATCTTAGTGAAAACTGTAAGGACATTAATCATGGAAGTAACTCAGAATAAGCACTTCTGGCTTTAAAATGTTATACTTTTTCATTTAACACAAAGATTATAAAATAAATTCTCCAGGCAATAAACTAAGGTATGAATCTTCCTATTTACTCTTTAGTCATTTTATCTCAAGGTTATTTAGATTTGTCCACCTCCTACATGTTACAAGTAACTCATTGGCCAAAATCCAGCATTTTTCAGACCATTCTAATCTATTGATTAGAACTCTGAACTATTCAATTTTATATATCCATTCTACACTTGTATCCATAATGTAATTTTAGTAGTTATTGTCGTGAGTCAAGGTACAATAATGTACTTTTATTGCCATTATCAGAATTTCTCACTCTATTTTAAGATTTGTAATTAAATATATTTTGATTAAAAATATTTTTGTTAAAGATTATGTTTGTATAAATTGTTTTTGGGTTGCCCTAGAAAAGATATAGGTAGGTGGTCATGTATTCAGCTCATGACAGGGCTGACAATCTAGATTTAATTCAGATGTCTGAATTGGAGCTAAATTTTCTTTGCATGACTCCCAGGAAAAAGCAATCAATTTAGGCTCTTGAAGGATGCAGGCAGATAATGTGACAAACAAGGACTCACCAAAGGCTGTTCTTAAATGGGCAGGCGAAAGGAACATAAGAATAAACATAAGAAACACCTGTTGTCTAAACACAACTAATTCTTCTCAGCTGTCCTTCTCACAGGGAATTCTCTGTTCTGCAGGCTGGGCTTTCCTTCTCTAGATGGACCCTTCTCTGCCCAAAGAGGTGTAGCTCCAAGTTCTCCCCCTAAACTAACAAATCTGAATAGAGCCATAACACCGGGTCAGGGGCAGGGCAAGACAAGCATGACAGTGGGGGAGAGGCTTCAGGTTTCATCTTTTTGAAAAGACAGTTTAGACAGTTTTTGAAAGGGAAAGAAACTGTCACATGGATTGGTATTGGGTAGTTGCTGCTCAAGGAGCTGCAGAGATAAAAAGTTGTTAAGGTGTAAACAGCTGTTGCACAAGTGGGTTTGTTTGATTTATTTGTTTTTCTACAGTCAGTTCTGTCTTGACCTTCTCGCTACACAGCTACGTGGTCTGTCTTTATTGCAATTCTGGTCATATGCAGAAATCTATGTAAAGTGACCACCCAAGACACGGGCAAAACTAATTCACTTCTAAGAGCTGGACTTTATAAAAAGATAAAAAAGAAGTGGTTATGGAAACCCTGATAGACCACTTGAAAATAATGGCTTAATAACAAGCTAATTTAATATTTCAGTTAAAATTTAACTGTGACTGCGTAACAAAAGCTAGAAAAGATTTTTCCAAGCAGACTAGTACAATAACTTTCCAGAAAACAATGTTTCTTAATAACTAAACCTTACCCCATGATATGACAAGCCAGGTACCCGAAAATGGAGACACATAAAATTGCTGGTTATTTTAATTCAACCGACATAAATGAGCCCTATACTTGAGAGAAAATCTTTTCAACCCAGCATGTCAACTACTTAACTATAAAATTGAAGTCTTAAAAAGGTAAGAATTATTCTGATGTTTTTATTGAGTACTTACAGTTTTCTACCTTTAGATCCATGCTATGAGCTCTCCAGTGGTAGTAGTGTAGGCATAGCTCCTCTTAAGCAAATGTCTGAATGAATATAAAACCTCTCTATTTTTAATCTTTGAACCTGAAAGGTTAATTATTTAACATTACAAAAGATAAATAAAAGAGTATGCAAAATACTTTTTATTTTATGTTAGGAGTAAGTAGTGAGCGTAGATGCTACATGCTATCAGTTTATTATTTCTTCTTTAGAAAATGTTCATTCTTTTAAAACTTAAAAAAAAAAAAAACTTATCGTAGAAAAGCTATCAAAGTCCTAAAATATAAATGTTTTCTTAACTTTCTCAAAGAAAAGAAAGACATTTTCTGAATAGTCAGTGTTCATTAAATCCACTAAACTTTTGCTACTCAGAGTGCTTCCTACAAGATCTTTTTTTGTTGGTGGTGGTTTTGCTGTTTTGTTTTGTTGTTTTTACTAAGCAACTGAAGATCTGCATTTTTGGTCATTTACTATGGTCTATGTCTTTTTTTTTTTGTCTTTTTTTTTTTCTTTTTTATTTCTCTCATAACTCACAAACCCAGTACTTGCTGAAAAATGTCCCTCAAATCCCCTTTACTATGTCCCTTTCATTTCCCTTCTATCCTTTTGCAAACTGGTATTCCAAGTGGGCTCCTTCTTGATTACTATTTTCTGGGTGGTGCAGAAATTGCAATCAAATATATGCAACTCACTTCAGCTGCCTGGTCACTAGACCACAAAGCTATCAGCTCTGAAAGATCACTTGTGTGTGTAGCATGCTCCCAGCAATAGGTGAAATGTGTCTTTCAGGTCTGTTACTAACAATTCTTGTAATGAACAAGGTAGTGATTGGAGCTGAGCCTATCAACATCAAGCAAATTATCTGTGATTATATTTCCAACCTTAAATGTAAGGACCCAGAACAATCACTAAATCTTTGATGCCCTCACATTCCTCGATTATCTGTGTTGGGAGGAAAAAAATAAATCAGATGACTCTTCTTTTCACTGATAATTATTTAATGTACTCTCTTCTAAAGTTCTTTTCTCTTAACTCATATTCATCTTTTTGCTGTTAGACTAAAGCACAAATTAGGAAGTCTAGTTGCTTTCAGATGGGTTTTCTAAGACTGAGATCAATTACTGCCTTTTCATACTACATGTTTACTGTAAGTGCTTCACAGCCTAGACCTGAGAGAAAGACAGCTCAGTTACTGTGGAGACCTAAATGCATGCAGGAAAGGGATTAGGTGCTGATTGATACAGACAGTCAATTAGTACTTCAAAGGGAAGCTGACTCCTTGCTTTATATACACAGAACATGGGATAAAAGGTTGTAGTTTGATTTCTTGTAATCTTTGTTGCTTCTGTGTTGACCAGGACAGCATGATATTGGAAGGTTTCTCGGAAGTTAGAAGAGTCCTGCATTGGTTCCTAATGGAATGGAAGCACTAAGAGAAACAATGACATTGTGTGATCTGTACACACTAGCTTTTCTAAAGTTTTTCAGGCTGCAATGACTCTCTGGGACTCTGTCTGTTCAAGTTAAAAGTATTCTTAATCGCTGTGATGTGCTGATCAAACCTTGAAATGTCTGGTCAAGTTATTTCCACTAAAGCAGTTCTATTTATGATTAATTAAAATTTCTTCTTGATTGCATACAGTCATTTTTTTTAATGTATAATCCCTCCATTGTGTAGTGATTGGAATTGGCCCAATCCCTAAAATATAGAACATATTATTTCAGTACATGTTATGCCTATGCTGAGATGTATTAAGTTCACCCATTTGATAAAGAAAACCAAAGGTGGAAATCTATGCTGATAACAAGTAAAGCAGTATACTCTAAAAGAATAGTTTTTTTTTTCATGGTGTTCATTTTTTCATGCAACTAAATTTATTTATTTTTTATACTGGAATAATACTTTTGCCTGTAAAAGGACTGACTGTGTGTCAGTTTTGTAATACACTGATGTTTGTGGATATGTTTTCACTTTCTGGTCTTCATTCTTCTGAAAGCAGCAAAACATCAGATTAATATGTAACTGCAAACAGCAACAATCAAGAAAAACATTTGTCTTTTGTATACAGTACACATTATTTTGTTCAAATAAAGAATATAAAATATGAATTGAAATATTTAAGGACACAACAGCTAAAGAATATAGGAAATCATTCCTAAAATATTATTACTCTGAAATTATTCCTAAATTATTTTTTTCTCTTCTCCTTCCTCTTCTTCTTCTCCTCCTTCTTCTCCTTCTTCTTCTCCTTCTTTGTCCATCCCCTGATAAAATCTTGAATTTCTTTCTTTATGTTATTTATCTGTTAGACCTAATTGTTCTGTTTCTCCTCAGAAATAAATATAAGGGAATTCCTGTCCAAATGACTATAAAAATGAAAAATATATTATCTAGGATGGAGCTCTAGACCCATCCAATTTTAAATGTTCAATTAAAGCATCCTCTAACTGAGGAGGCAAGGAGATATATTCATCTCACCTAAGTTTAGACAATTAAAGTTTAGATGCTTACACATGAGTCAGTCATTCTTTATGAAAAGTGGAAGGCAGTGGAAGAAATAAACACTTTTAGAGAATGATTACACTGATATATTTTAGATATCTGTATCAGAATGAGAAGAAATAATCTCTGAGGTGCTAAGATATTTTATCACATAAAGTCTACCAGAATCTGATTACTGTTAACTTTGTATATAGTAAATGAAGGAGAAAGATGCTACTCCTAAGTGTAATTTACCCAATTTATTTTTTTTTTGTCTGCCTTCCACACAGAGTAGTCTCTTTCCGAATTGCTTATCAGAGCAACGTACAACAGATAAGCTTTTTCATTTGCATGTTTCCTATTTTTGTACTGGTCATAAGGGATTTTATTGGAATTATGTATATAGAAAAAATTTTGTATCGCAGATTGCTCACAGGATGTTACAAAAGTGTGGTTAAACAAATAAATATGAAAGAACACAAGATTTTTTATTTGTTGTGTATCCATTAATCTAGAACAATGAAAGAAAAATATATTTTTCATCAAATCTACAAGCTAGATCTTAAAATTTCATAGTCTTGATATTGTTTTGCTCTGATCATACTAAACATCATTGATGCTGATGTACTATGGTTCATGAATGCTCCTATCAGCTTTACCCACACACAGTATTACATCACTTCTACAGGCTTTCTTCCTATGAAACTCCGTGGGGAAGGAAAAAAATTCCTTTTTAGTTTATAGTTAACCAACATGACATCTTAGCGGTTTCCATGTCTTCATATGCATATTTTCTAGCCTAGCCCAAGGGAAACTATTCCACGGTATAGCAGCCAGAGTGATACTACAGCACAGATAATGTTGTTAAGAATTATACCCTAGAACACCAAGTGGAATAGACATTTTGATGCTTTCTGGTTTTCAGTGCCATGTCACACTGAGTGCATTATGTTACTGTGTTTTGTTTCTTTCACTATGTAACAGTATAACTTGGAATTTTGATTGATCCCAAATCCTACTGTTACCTATATCCAGTGCCTGTGTTGAGATAGCACGGTGATAACATGTTCTAAAGGGTAGATAGGGTAGAAACAAATAAGCACCTTTTCACTGATGAAAAGCTAAACTGTACATCAACACTCTTCTTGTGATGCTGATACCAACTGTCAGAGAATTTTATCTAGAAGATATGTCTCACTATACAATATAGAAACAATTCTTTACATAAATAGTGCAACCAGCTATTAGAATAACTACGGAACCTAAAGAACTATCTCACATTCAGTATATTTATCTCTATCTGTGATAAATGTAATTTTCTTTCTCTTTCATCCTTGTTTATTTAGGATAGATTCAGGTCTGCTGAAAGAAGAGAATAATAAGGTGTGCCAAATGCTTTAAATTAGCAATTTTCCCTGTGGTTCTAAAAGGGAAAAACATCTTGAAATTATTCAAAAAGCACTTCCTAAAACATGTTGAACAATAAAAATCTCTTTGAAAAGAAATGTTAGAAAGCTATACTGTAGTTAAATTGAGTCTCATTTCAAACCCTTAGATTGAGAAGTAGTCATATAAATCTCAAAAAAAAAAAAATCCTAAAGAACTGAAGAGAATTGTGAGGCTGTTGACACTTTTTCACTCAATCCAGAAACATTAATTTTGGTAATACACTAAATCCACTAGGACTTGTATCTGAATTTCCCATGTTGCTCCACAGCTCTTACGGTATCTGCACCATAGTCTGCACCATAGCTAAGTAATATGCCAATATCATAGCAGTACCACTAGGCCTATACTATACTGGACAATACTACACAGACACTTGTGCTACAGTGCCATTGCAGTACCAGTCTTGCCTTTCATCCTGCATTAATGTACACAGACCAAACACTTCCTCTTCTGTGCTTCCAGCCCCTGCAAGCAATGTCAACAGTGCTAAAATTCTGAAGACCGGGGAAGAAGATGCCTGACCATTCACACTGGCAAATAATCAGCTCTCTCCTCCATCTCTGCCTTGGCCCGTTCACTCCTAGGAATGCTTCCAAAAGGCAGTATGAACAAGACTAAAGGGATGTGTGTCCTGTGAACAAGAAGCCCAGAGGATGGGCTTAGGGTCCTGGAGGACCCTAATGACATCCCTGCCTATGGCAGGGGGTTGATACTAAATGATTTTTGAGGTCCCTTCCAACCCAAACCATTCTATGATTCTCTGATTCTTGATGCAACATAGCATAGACACAGCCAGTGTGTGCTTGAGGGCCAAGCATCCCAAGGTGTCTATCTACCATGAGGTATCAAATTTGAGGATCAGACCTAGCTTGCTGTTATTTAGCAGCATCTTCACCACTCTTCTCTTCTCACTTCCTCAGCCCAAGGTAAACATATTAATTGTACCACCTTCCTGTTTTCAGGCCACAATCTTCTTTGCCATCCCTTGCCACTGCTCCTTCATAAGAAAGTAATGTAGCAGAATTGCTGTGCACATCAGGACTGTGAGAATTTCCTCTCCTGAGAGATTAAGTATGAGTGGAGATTGTGCTGAGTTAAGGAAGTTCATATTGAAAGAGAATCAGAAAGGGGTAATGCAAACACCATTTGTACTTTGAAGAGCACAGACTACAGAGCTGCCATGGGGTTAGATCAGTACTTGAATAAGAAATTATTGCAGGAAGGGAAACTCCTTCTCTCACATACTGTCCACTAAGATTTTGATGATTATATGACCACAGAGCTTGGGCTTGTACCTAAACTATTATACAAATGATTCAGACCTCTTAACAAGCTGTTCTCCTTAAATGTGTTCAGACTTAATGTGCTTATATCTATTTTGTTTCATTTCTGGGTCTGGCTCTCTTTTCATGGACTAGCAGGGCACACTAAGACACAACTTCTGTCATATCCTCTTGTAATTCTTCTTCATGACACAGAGAGATAACAGTGCCCAAGTTTCATCTCAAAATAAAGTTGGGACCTGGCTGGAGTGCACACCCAGTCCTGTGAAGCCAGAACTCCTACCTGGTCTAGTAATTAAACTTACGTAAGAGGATTGTAATGCTAGTAATTGCTTTCTGAATCTGAAGCAGTTTCAACCAGGAGTTTTCAGCTGAGAAATAAATGCTGATGAGATGTTGAGTGGTATGATTTTAGTACAATGCCTAAAAAGACAACTTCTACCTACATGCTTTGTTGCATACTGTTGTGCAGAAAAGATTCATCTGGATAATTTTTATTATTTATTTTATTTTATTTTATTTTATTTTATTTTATTTTATTTTATTTTATTTTATTTTATTATTTTATTTTATTTTATTTTATTATTTTATTTTATTTTATTTTATTTTATTTTATTTAGAATGTATTCACTTGTAAGTCCATTCTGCCTGCACAATTACATTTATGTGTTTATTCAGTTTTCCTGAATCAACTGTTTCTTCCATAGCTTGATGTATTTTCAGAAGACAATCAGAGGTTTTTTCAGATGGTTGCTAACTCATAAAACACAAGTGTTGAAGGACCACTAGCCCTTCCACTACAGAACTCTACACCCAACGCCACTTAGTTCATCCATCAATCTCATGGCAGCTCAACTAAGAATCCAGTTGGATAGTTTTTGTCTCTTCTCATATAAAGGAGACCCTATAATAAACAATAGTTGTTTCAGGATCAGAGGAACATTTGTCTACAACTAGTTTCATTCTACCGTCTTCTAAATTCCTATAAAAAGCTACACAGCAGCCTGCACTTGTAACATCCCCCCCAAAGATCCAAGCATCTTACAAATTATGCTCCCCATAGTTCTCAATAGTTTTTCATATACTGTCCTACAACTTTTACCTACACACCTCATATTAACTGCTGTTTCTAGGGAAACAATTAACAGCAAATTAATTATATATCTGATTAGATAAAATTATTCTTGTCTTCACCCCCCCCCCAAAAAAAAAGAAAAGATAGTCGTGCAAGTAAATAAAACTAAAATTGATGTCTATCTGTTAGAAAACTTATCTGTTGTGTACTGCTTTAAAGTAATTTTTTATTGAAAAGATGTAAAGGTCATGCAAAGCATGCTTAATGTTTTAATCCTGTTATCATGAAAAATGGGTTTGTATTTAAAGCACAGGCAGGTAAACTGGGAAGTCCAGTTTACATGCTAAATTATTCATAGTATTTCTTTGTGTCCTATGGGTTTAGAGTGTATCAATACCCTTGCTGCAGAGATACCAGCCCTGGCTCCACAGAGGCAAAAAATTGAAATTAAGGAAAGGCATGCTGCAGAGACAACTCTTCTGGCTCTGCTTGAGACTATTTGGGATTGAAAGCATTATGGCTGCATCTGTGCACTGTTAACTGCCTGAGTCTGCGTTAATTTAGGGTTCTTAAAACTGTGCAATAATCTCTGGTAGATATGATCTTTGACCTTTCCATTTGTTTTAAGTTTAACATTCAGTTGTCTTGGTATTCATTAGATCCCTGGCTAGACCGCTGAGCACCAAAATTTACTTTTTTTTTTTCTTTTTTTTTTTCTGATTGTCATATCTATACCAGTCTATACCAGTCTGAACTGCTGTACTGCTCAGAATCACTCTCACAAACAAGCCCCAGCAGGATTATCAAAACAGATATTTCTGTAAGTTACTTGATTTTCGAAAAGAATCAGTGAGCACTTTCATGTCTCATACAACAACCATGAGAGCAGACTGCTCAAGAAACAATCAGACTTTAGTCCCCAGGCCATGTAAAGAATAAGTCTCTTCCACTTCAAGTTGGGACTAGAAATGTTAGCATTAGTATGGACTACTTGTCTAGTAAAATAAGAAAAAGTTTTCCATAAGGTGTGGATGGGACCCTGTAACACACAGGCAAGAGTCCAACATGCATTGCAGATGAACTCCTTTGTTTACATGTCTGGCTGTTTCCACTACTTGGCACCTAGCATTGTAGTCTTAAACCCTTGCACATGTTGCGTCAGTTAGGGGACCCACTGTGCTGATGTTTTGGGGCATATAACCTAACAAAACAGGAGCCTGTGAGATCTGTCAGTGAAAGAATCACATAACCTGATAGAACTTCATAATCAGATACTCCATTATACAAACACTCACCTCAGCTTGCCCCAGATGTTCCACTTTATAGGTACGCAGGCACGTGACCTTTCCTGCATGTAGGTTAGATGATACAAAAGGGAAGAAGACTGAGATCACCATGTGCTCTTTTACATGCAGCACTGGGTCTTGGATGAACACTCAGTGAACTGCCCCCAAGTGAATATATTCTGCTAAAATTTCCTTTTCTTTTTCAGTACTAAAAAACAAATAGTCATCTGAATTAGATGGGATACATTCTCCTGCAATACAGCCTTTGGGTCATTATCAGAATCAGAAAATTCAGTCAGATTGTGTTGTGTTGTAATTCAAGAAAGATCTCTGTCTCAGATAGTTTCACGGTGTCTTGTTAATTCATTTTATTAGGAAAAAAACATAAAAATGTTTAACACCTCAACACATTGGGCTTTATTTTCTGCAAGCGCCCTTTACCATTACATCATTGCTGTTAGTGGAATTTGTTGTTCTTATGCAAGAAAATGGAAATACATTTTGAGCTGGGGGTCCTTTTCTTTTCTTTTCTTTTCTTCCCTTTCCTTCCCTTTCCTTCCCTTCCCCTTCCCTTCCCTTCCCTTCCCTTCCCTTCCCTTCCCTTCCCTTCCCTTCCCTTCCCTTCCCTTCCCTTCCCTTCCCTTCCCTTCCCTTCCCTTCCCTTCCCCTTCCCTTCCCTTCCCTTCCCTTCCCTTCCCTTCCCTTCCCTTCCCTTCCCTTCCCTTCCCTTCCCTTCCCTTCTTCCCTTCCCTTCCCTTCCCTTCCCTTCCTTCCCTTCCCTTCCCTTCCTTCCCTTCCCTTCCCTTCCCTTTCCTTCCCTTCCCTTTCCTTTCCTTCCCTTTCCTTTCCTTCCCTTTCCTTTCCTTCCCTTTCCTTTCCTTTCCTTCCCTTTCCTTTCCTTCCCTTTCCTTTCCTTCCCTTTCCTTTCCTTCCCTTTCCTTTCCTTTCCTTCCCTTTCCCTTCCCTTCCCTTCCCTTCCCTTCCCTTCCCTTCCCTTCCCTTCCCTTCCTTCCCTTCCCTTCCTTCCCTTCCCTTCCCTTCCCTTCCCTTCCCTTCCCTTCCCTTCCCTTCCCTTCCACTCCCTTCCCTCCACTCCCTTCCCTTCCACTCCCTTCCCTTCCACTCCCTTCCCTTCCACTCCTTCCCTTCCACTCCCTTCCCTTCCACTCCCTTCCCTTCCACTCCCTTCCCTTCCACTCCCTTCCTTCCCTTTCCTTTCCTTCCCTTTCCTTTCCTTCCCTTTTTCCTTTCCTTCCCTTTTTCCTTTCCTTCCCTTTTTCCTTTCCTTCCCTTTTTCCTTTCCTTTCCTTTCCTTTCCTTTCCTTTCCTTTCCTTTCCTTTCCTTTCCTTTCCTTTCCTTTCCTTTCCTTTCCTTTCCTTTCCTTGCCTTGCCTTGCCTTGCCTTGCCTTGCCTTGCCTTGCCTTGCCTTGCCTTCCCTTCCCTTCCCTTCCCTTCCCTTCCCTTCCCTTCCCTTCCCTTCCCTTCCCTTCCCTTCCCTTCCCTTCCCTTCCCTTCCCTTCCCTTCCCTTCCCTTCCCTTCCCTTTTCCCTTCCCTTCCCTTTTCCCTTCCCTTCCCTTTTCCCTTCCCTTCCCTTTTCCCTTCCCTTCCCTTTTCCCTTCCCTTCCCTTTTCCCTTCCCTTCCCTTTTCCCTTCCCTTCCCTTTTCCCTTCCCTTCCCTTTTCCCTTCCCTTCCCTTTTCCCTTCCCTTCCCTTTTCCCTTCCCTTCCCTTTTCCCTTCCCTTCCCTTTTCCCTTCCCTTCCCTTTTCCCTTCCCTTCCCTTTTCCCTTCCCTTCCCTTTTCCCTTCCCTTCCCTTTTCCCTTCCCTTCCCTTTTCCCTTCCCTTCCCTTTTCCCTTCCCTTCCCTTTTCCCTTCCCTTCCCTTTTCCCTTCCCTTCCCTTTTCCCTTCCCTTCCCTTTTCCCTTCCCTTCCCTTTTCCCTTCCCTTCCCTTTTCCCTTCCCTTCCCTTTTCCCTTCCCTTCCCTTTTCCCTTCCCTTCCCTTTTCCCTTCCCTTCCCTTCCCTTCCCTTCCCTTCCCTTCCCTTCCCTTCCCTTCCCTTCTCTTTCCTTTCCTTATTTTCACTGAGTCATGTATTTGTAACTGAAAAACAGGTTTTTTTCCTCTTCTGCACTTGAACCATTTCTGTACTCATGATGCAAAATAAGTGTTTCCAAAGGACTGAACTTAAATTTAACTGTACAGATTCCTTTTGATTGAATGGGAAGCATGCAGCTTAATCCCATGCAACCCTTTTAACATTAAGAACAGGTTTTTCACCCAGTTAGCATTTCAGTGAAGCAGATTTTGGAACAACTTTGTGACAATCTTTGTAAATCCTAGCAACCAATTCTTAGTTAAGCAGATGCTTTCTCAATAGGTTCTTTAAAACTTTCCTAAAACTTTTATGTACTTCCTCTATGGGTTTTCATATTTTTAAAATTGAGAAATACTGGTGTTTATTTGTCACCTGCTTAACATTCATTTCTGATTCAGAATCTCTCTACACATAACAGGTTTATTGATTATAAAACTTCCCGCAGGGCTTTTTTGCCAGTGTGGGTGTTTTTATTAAAATTAAAAAAAAAAAAAAAAACTCCTGAAAAATGGTGACTTGGAAATGAGCCACCTTTAACGTTTTTTTTTGCAGTCAACTTGTTTCCCTAGCAACGTAGGTTCTTGCTGTCTGGCGGAAGACAGATTTCTTTGGTTCCATCATGACGCAAAGCTGAAAGAAGGAACAGAGAGACAAGCAATGAAAATTCACTATTTCATTATTTGAATATGTGAATTACCCTGAGCTGCAGTCAAGCCATGGGTCTTATCCAGTGTCCTTCAACAGTTATTCAATCTCTTCAGTGCTGCAATGCTTCATTTCCATTAATTAAATAATTACACCAAACTCTGTGTAAAGTTAGCATTCAACTGAATTCAGGCATTCCGAAATAGTCATTATGTAAAGCCGAAGCTTGTATTATTATGCTATGAATTGACAATGATTTTGTTTATTTCCCTTACTAGAGATTTTAAAAACTTCCCTTCCCAAAATAAAAATAAAGAAATAAGAAAGAGAGAGAGAGAGAAAGAAATTGTTGATATTTCACAAAAGTAAAAAATGGAAGTTAGTGTCCCACAGTCTTAGTTCTTTATTTAATATCATGAGAATAACATTATAATCTATTACAGCTAGTACACATTAAAGATTAATTTCTATGAAGTTGATTAAAAAAGGATTGTTCTTCCTTACCTAAGATGAAGTGCGTTGATATTAGTGGGGGAAAAAAATAGTGCTTGAACAGCTTTATATAATCAGATTATATCTTGGCCTTTTTTGACTATAGAGAATGATTGTGTTTCATGATCCATGTTTGGTACACATAGTCACAAAACACCTAGAGTCAGTTACGTGGCTCAGGAGAAGAAAGTAACGGAGGCTGAGTGAAAAGGCAGTATAAAGCAACTCATTGGATAACCAATTTTAAAGAGTTGACAAGAAAAATAAGAAAATACGTTCAACTACAAATACACTCAACAGTTTTTTGACAGAGGTGTATTCTTCTGCTAAAGAAGTGTCAGCTTTCATCTCTGTGAGGTCATTATAGGCAAAATTTGGAGGTGTAAAAGAGCACAGGCAAGAAAAAAAAAGAAAAAAAAAGTATTAATTATACTGGCATAGAATGGTTTGGATTGGAAGGGAACTTAAAGATCATCTAATTCCAAACCTGTGCCATGGGCAGGGGCAACTCACATTTGACCACGTTGCTCAAAGTCCCATCCAACCTGGCCTTGAACACTTCCAGGAATGAAGCATCCACAATTTCTCTGTGCAATCTGTTCCAGTGCCTCACCACACTCAGAGTAAACAATTTCTTCCAAATATCTAATCTAAATCTACCCTCTTTCAGTTTAAAACCATTACTCCTTTTCCTATCACTACACTCATTGCCTGACAGAGTCCTTCCCCAGCTTTCCTGTAGGCCCTCTTTAGCTATTGGAAAGTTGCTATAAGGTCTCCCCAGAGCCTTCCCTTCTCCAGGCTGAACATCCCCAACTCCCTCAGCCTGTCTTCATAGGAGAGGTGCTCCAGCCCTCTGATTATCTTTGCAGCCCTCCTCTGGACTCATTCTAACACTTTCATGTCCTTCTTGTGCTGGGAGTCCTGGAGCTGAACAGAGTACTCCAGGTAGGGTCTCAGGAGAGCAGAGTAGAGAGAGAGAATCGCCTCCCTCGACCTGCTGGTCACCCTTGTTTTGATGCAACCCAGGAAACAGTTGGTTTCTGGGCTGCAAGCACATGTTGTGAGCTCATGTTGAGCCTCTCATCAACCAGTGATCACAGAAGAGACATAAGAGGGACAGACTTTCCCCTAGCATGCAGATCATAAGACATTTGCAAACTCTTGGTACTAAGAGAAAACTGGAGGCTTGGGCATATATCTCACACGATATCCATCAAGAAGCTGACATGTGGCCCACAATTTACAGATTAATGAATTGGGGTGTGTTTTTTTTTTTTTTTTATGATTAATTGAAGCAATCAAAATGTTTTCTGCAACAGCTTAATGTGAGTTAGACACTCTACAAACGTTTCACTTTACATTTTCAGTGAGTCAGATGCAAAAGCAAACAGTCTGCTCAGTGGATATCTATGTTTGGTTTTGACATAACCTACACTTAACTCTTACCTTCAATATAGTTTAATGTGCAGTCTAATGTTGTTCAAAAAGTTTTCTTGAGGCAAGCTCAGTGAAGTTGGACATCTTTTAAGATTACAAAATAGGACAGAAAGGATGGGTGATAAGCTGGAGCACTGGGAATAATTAAGTGCATGAGAAGATAAGAAAATCCCTAAGATTATCTCTGCCACAGACGTGGAATAGAGCAGGAGCATATATATGACCACAAGTGAGAAGTTACAGATTTTGACCCTGCTGTAGGGGAGAAAACTGAGGCTTTTTTATACCAGGGAAGAGGTTCATCATTCTTCACTTTCCCTCTTTTGTGAGAGCCATTTCATGCTTCTCCCCAAACACACGCATTATGCCTTACACACAGTAATCTGTGTAAGGGTAGGGGCAAAAATAGATTTTGTATGTATTTTGCAATTACATCCTAAATTAAAAGCTATCTGTACTAACTTATGTTCTGTACAAATTAGGATTGAAAAAGGTGACGATATCTACATGACAATTCTCAACAATCAGGCATGAACATTGGGACAGTTTACACCTCTCTAACACCAATCTCCTTAACTCAGATACTTTAAAAAGGTGTCTCTTCACTGTAAGTTTCCTTTGTAACTGAAGGAAAGAGATGGACACTTTGAGGTTGGGCCAAACTCAGATGAAAGCAGGTCACTATGTACCCTGTATTCAGCTCATCTGAAGGCTTAAGAAAGTAGCGTTGAACATATCAGCCCTCCAAATATTAATAAAACATAGTCTTCCTAAAAATAATAATAGATATATAAGGATTTAAATACATAGGTTCCAACTTTATCTTTCTGTACAGATAGCAATAAACATAAATTGACTTATTGCCATTAGTGAACACCCACATTAGTTATTAAATAAGCAATGTATGGACCAGTATAAGTCTCGATGCTTAAGAATACTGATCTTTTATGAGGAAAAGTTTGGACTGGAAACTTATTCATATTCAGCCTTCACTTTAAAAGGCCAGTTATACAGCAATGTATCATAGAACTGATCATTACCATTGATGCAGTTTGGTTTTGAGTTATAGATCTGTAAACAACAAAAATCCCAGGGGTATGATTGGAAAAATTATATGAAAGTTCTTAGCATTTCTAGATTTTTTGAATTTATAAGTAGTTTTATAATGGAAACAAGGTAAAAAAAAAAAAAAAGGCAAAATCTTTTCAATATGGAAGACACTGAAAAATGCATGAATCTTTCTGTTCCTTAAGAGAATTTTATTTGTATTTTAAAAATCACTTAGGCCTTCTGGTCTATGAAAAACCAACATTTGGAGAGGCTGACTAATTTTGTATTTCTTGAATCTTTGATAAAATATTATGCAGTATAAATGCCCTATTCAGTATATTATTTATTGATGTAGGTACATTTTCTTCCTTTGAATACTTACTAAACAGAACTCTTGTCTTCTGAATTGATTTTGCTGTCTCAGCGACATTGAGGCATAGACGCTTTTTTGGCTTCCATCTGAATGAACAATTTCCTAGTTAGACACACTGGATTTGGAGTTGGGTCAATAAAAGCTTAACTGTGTCCTTTCTCTTTCCTCACACAGCTCACAAAAGAGAACTAAATTCCATTCATCCTTTCACTGGCCACTGTGGAATCTTTAGCAATGCAGTTCTGGCTGGGATGAGGAAACATGGCAAGAAATTGGAAGAAACACAAATAAGAATTCTTTATTTTCCATGCTCACTGCCCTGAAGATCTGTTGCCACTGGGGATGCATGTGAATTTCCTGCACTTTAACTATTTGTCTCTGCCACTGAATTGCTTTGGAAGTATAGCACATTAGATATCAAAAGAAGATTTAGCTTAATCCTGCTGAATCTGATGTGGTTAACTGTAAGTTATTTTTAAAAGGACCATTTTGAGTGTTTCTTGGCAATATGAACATAAAAGTTCATTGAACAGGTCACATGTGAAGAGTATTTTTAAACTTCTGAATAACATAACCATAGATTAATAAAGTGCTTTTACTTTAATCTTTGTGGACAGATGCAAATTTCTCTTCAAATATTTTACAAATATTTATTGTTTTCAACAATACAGTTAATGCATTTAATTTATGTTGCTGTTGTTTGCTTGCTTTGTAATGTTATACTGCTCTTATAGATATCCTATTTACATTACACTGCTAAGATAGGGAGATATCAACAATTTAAATTGCAGACATTTCCAAATAATTTCTGATGTCTTTGATTTCAGGCTTCTCCAGAAGCTTCTGCATGTATTATATTGCTGTGGTCTACCAGTCTTTAAGGCTTCCTCTTTCATTAATTCTATGTTGACATCCCATGAACATAAATATGAAACATTAAAAAAGAGTTCTTAGAATAGAAATATTTTTATTATTATTATTAGTTTAATCATGGTCATAATTTCTCCTTAAGGCTTCATGTGTGCACGTGTGAGACATGCAGATACATATGAGCATGACTTTTTAGGCATAAATCCAGGACCCATATAAGGCCAGACTGTTATGTTCATATGTGACACAGTAAAGTAGTCCAGTAATACTACTGGTAGGAAGAAGCACAAACTAAAAGCACCAGCTTTTCCTGAGCTCTGAGAGTACATCAGGGAAGCAATTTTCTGTATCAGTTTCTGTACAGAATTATACTAGACAACAGAGGGGCTACTAGTGTACTTAAATTATTCTGGCCTACAAGTCCTTCATGACAAGCTACCTATTTACAGAAGGGTTGAGCAGTGACAGTCAATTCATGTTCTGTATCCACAAGAAGACATGGAACTTACTTAATTCCACAGGGGGGAAAAAAATAATAATAATAACAACAAAAAAAAAATAGTGCAAATATGAAGTGCTGCTAAATATTCAAAGACTATCCGCTTTTAAATGTTCATAGCTGAGCTACATTTAAACAGCACTTCTTCCAAGCTCAGGATCGGTGCATCCCTAAGAGTAGGAAATCAGGGAAGGGGGGCAGGAAACCTGCGTGGATGAGCAAGGAGCTCATCGATAAGATCAAAAGGAAGAGGAAGGTCTATGAAATGTGGAGAAAGGGCCTGTCCTCTTGGGAGGAGTATAGAAGTGTTGTCAGGGCCTGCAGGGACGTGACGAGGAAGGCTAAAGCCCACCTGGAGATGAGGCTTGCAAAAGAGATAAAAGATAATAAGAAGAGTTTTTTTTTTTAAGTATGTAAACAGTAAAAGGAAGACTAGGGATAATGTGGGTCCCTTGCTGAACGAGGGGGGTGTCCTGGTAATGGGAGATGCCGAGAAGGCGGAGATACTGAATGCTTTCTTCGCTTCAGTCTTTGCTTCAGGGATTCTCCCCTGGGACTCCTTGACCCTGGCGGGAGGACAAAGGGGCTGGGAAATGGAGGGCTCCCCCCTGGTTGACGAGAGAGTGGTTCGGGAGCATCTGAGTGGGCTCAACGCACACAAATCCATGGGTCCCGATGGGATGCATCCACGTGTGCTAAGGGAGTTGGCAGAGGTGATCGCCGAACCGCTCTCTATCATCTTTGAAAGGTCCTGGAGAACAGGAGAGGTGCCTGAAGACTGGAGGATAGCCAATGTCTCTCCGGTCTTCAAGAAGGGCAAGAAGGAGGTTCCGGGAAATTACAGGCCAGTCAGTCTCAACTCTGTCCCTGGAAAGGTGTTGGAACAGCTCGTTCTGGATGTCATCTCCAAGCAATTGGAAGAGAAGAACGTTATGAGGAGTAGTCAGCATGGATTCATCAAGGGGAAGTCGTGCTCGACCAACCTCGTTGCCTTCTATGATGGCATCACCAGCTGGGTAGATGGGGGGAGAGCAGTGGATGTCATCTACCTTGACTTTAGCAAGACTTTTGATACTGTCTCCCATGACATCCTGCTAGCAAAGCTGAGAAAGTGTGGGATAGAAGAGTGGACAGTAAGGTGGGTTGAGAACTGGCTGACTGGCCGAGCTCAGAGGGTGGTGATCAGTGACGCAGAGTCCGGCTGGAGACTTGTGACTAGTGGCGTTCCCCAGGGGTCAGTGCTGGGTCCAGTCTTGTTCAACATCTTCATCGACGACCTTGATGAGGGAATAGTGTCTGCCCTCAGCAAGTAAGTCGATGACACAAAGCTGGGAGAAATGGCTGACACACCAGAAGGCTGTGCCGCCATTCAGTGAGACCTAGACCAGCTGGAGAGATGGGCAGGAAGAAACCAAATGAGGTTTAATAAGAGCAGGTGTAGAGTCCTGCACCTGGGAAGGAACAACCGCATGTATCAGTACAGGCTGGGGGACGACCTTCTGGAGAGGAGCTCTGAGGAGAAGGACCTGGGGGTCCTGGTGGACGACAGGTTGACCGTGAGCCAGCAGTGTGCCCTCATGGCCAAGAGGGCCAATGGGATCCTGGCGTGCATTCAAAGGAGTGTGGCCAGCAGGTCAAGGGAGGTGATCCTCCCCCTCTACTCTGCCCTGGTCAGGCCTCACCTGGAGTACTGTGTCCAGTTCTGGGCTCCCCAGTACAAAAAAGACAGGGATCTCCTGGAAAGAGTCCAGCAGAGGGCCACAAAGTTGATACGGGGCCTGGAGCATCTTCCCTATGAAGAAAGGCTGAGAGACCTAGGTCTGTTCTGCCTGGAGAAAAGAAGACTGAGAGGGGATCTTATCAATGTGTATAAATATCTGAGGTGTGGGAGACAGAGGGATTCGGCCAACCTCTTTTCAGTGGTTTGTGGGGACAGGACAAGGGGCAATGGCCACAAGACAGAGCACAGGAAGTTCTGCACCGACATGCGAAAGAACTTCTTCACAGTGAGGGTGACGGAGCACTGGAACAGGGAGGTTGTGGAGTCTCCTTCTCTGGAGATATTCAAGGCCCGTCTGGATGCCTACCTGGGCAGCCTGCTCTAAGGAACCTGCTTTGGCAGGGGGATTGGATCTGATGATCTTTCAAGCTCCCTTCCAACCCCTTCAATTCTGTGATTCTGTGATTCTGTGATATATTTCCACTTCATACAAATCCAGCTCAGGTGTCATTTGCAGAGCCAAACACAAACACACACACACACACACACACACACACAGAAAAAAAAAAAAAAAAAAAAAAAGCTTTGGAATTTGCCAAAGGATTCCAGGAATGAATATGCAGCCAGTTTATTCACTGAGAGATTTTATCCATTTGCAACATCCCAACTTACATCTCTAGTCCCCTGACTAGGAAAGACAAAAAAGCCAGGAGTCTTTTTGAATACTTTCTTTCAGCACCTTTCATATGAACTCTATTTCAGTGGGATTTTCAATCCATTAGATAGAACACCAAGTGATGTCTGCCTCACAAGAGTTCTGCTGAGTGAAGACTATTTAATATGTAACTTGTTAAACTATGTATCTCAGGTTTTATCTCCCCTTCTTTTTCACTATTTCGTAACAGTATAAACCCTCTGAATTTGAAGAGGACATTGAGAGGCTTCTGCAAGGTTATCTTCTGCTTCAGAGCTTGAATTAATACTACTTTTAGCATCAGCAGCACAGTTCATAATTGGAATAGAAGATGATTTAAAATTTCAAGGAAGGAGGCAGGAATAGAAAATACAGTTGTTTTGGTTTTACAACAATTTATTTTATTTTATTTTCGTGCATTACACCTCAATAACTACTTTTCTGCACAAATAATAATAATATGAACTTTTTTTTTTTTTTCCTTTTGGGGGGATAGCGAAGTAAATATTCAAATTCTTACATAGCCAGAATGCATGAAAGCTGAGGTTTAACGACCTTTAAAATGTGAGATCACATATTGATTATGATCTGGATTTTATTTCAATTGTTTTTGAATTGTATACATATCACAGAAGAAACAACTACACGTGGGTAATGGGAAGAACAGGGGTTCCAAGAGTTTCCTCATCTTAAGAATGGAAGGACAACACGATCTGCAAGAGCAGTACATTTTCTGCATAGATAATGGTTTTCTGTGACTTGGGACTCTGTCTTTCTAAAGATAGAGAGGATAAAAATCATGCTGATGCATCTCATGTTATGCATCGCATATACACACTCTATTCCAAAAATAAAATAAAATAAAATAAAATAAAATAAAATAAAATAAAATAAAATAAAATAAAATAAAATAAAAGGTATAATGCAAACCAAAATGTTTTACACAACAAAACATAAAAAACAATGATATCTTAGAATGTATGCCCAGACGTGGTGAGAACCTAACATAACTGGATAAAGAAAAATTCTCCTGAATTAATTGATGATGAGCAGACCATGTTAAATTTAGGTTTCAAAAGGAAATAAAAGCAAGTCTGTTATTAAGGATATTTATTTTAATAACTTAAGCAATAAAAGAAATCAGTGAAATTTCAATGGATTTAGAAAGTTTAAATGCTTGTCTGAAAAAGAAGATTGGAACCACTTTAAACCACAGATGAAAAACCAACTACAAGTAAAAGAAAATGATGAAGACGAAAAGACCCAAGACCTAAATAAATATCTAATCACCTCATGCTGAGAATCATGTAGTATTCAATTAAGGAGTAAATAAACTCCTCTGCGTTTCACTGCAGCTGTTGAGATGTGGGTAAATGCTATATTGCCCATATTATAAACCCATTTACCCATTTCTGACTTTGATCACATCAGTGCAAAAAAAAAGGATTTTGCAGAGGTAAGCTGGGAGTGTATAAGGACTAGCATGAACAGACTGACTGAACAGATAGTTATGTCTTCAAGGTATAGGAGACGTAGGTAAAAAGTGAGACTTACCAACTCTCAAACTGAACTGGACCTTGCAAAGGAAATTAAAACAAATGGTAAAAAATTTGTACCTTCCCCTTCCCCCCCCCCAAAAAAAAAAAAAAGGAAGTGAAGGAGGTAAGGAAGTGATGTGATGTGGTAATTAACTAAGTAATGTGGTAATTCACTAGGTATAAGTGCAAAGATTACAGGTAGTTTAGATACAGCCAAAAAAAAAAAAAAAAACCTTTGACAAATTTTTCAATACCATAGATGCAAGGTCAAAGAGGCTAATGAAAAGAAGGGTATGAAAATGGAAATCACTATAAATGAGAATGAAACAACACTGAAATAATTTAATGCAGTGAAGCTAGGGAGCAAATAACACCAAGTTCTGGTTCATGTAATTACAAATCTAGTAGCAAAGCTCATTTATGCATTTACTGTGGTATGCTGATATAATAAAATAAATAAATAAATAAATAAATAAAGTTCCATTAGCAGATTTTCAGGAAGTAGGCATTTTGGTACCTGAAGTGTAAAGATATGAGCTTGAGAACTTCAGGAACTGAAAAATATTCAGCACAATATACTGAGAAATAGAAGCCAGTGGAAAACAGAAAGAAGACATCATATTACTTGAAGGACTGCAAAGAAAGGTGGACCACAAATACTAACAAAAACTATCCAACAAACAAACAAACAAACAAACAGAATAAAAAACTAACAAAACAAGCAAACTCTACTCATACAGGAACTTTCAGGCAGAAGACCTGAGGACCCAGGGAACCCTGGGGAACTACAGACAGCTGAACCTCACCTCTCTGCCTGGAAAGATCATGGAACAGAACCTCCTCAAGGTAATGTCAAGGCACATGAAGGACAAGGCATTTCCAGCCAGCATGGCTTCACCACGGACAAATTGTGCCTGACCAATCTGGTGGACTTCTATGATGGAGCGACTGCATCAGTTGACAAGGGAAGACCAACCGATGTCTTCTACCTGTATTTCTGCAATGTCTTTGACACATTCCCTCATGACATCCTGGTCTCCAAGTTGGAGACATATGGATTTGAAGGATGGACCATTCAGAGGATAAGGAGTTGGCTTGAAGATGACACCCAGAGAATGGTGGTCAATGTCTCTATGTCCAGGTGGAGGCCAATGACAAGTGGTGTCCCTCAGGGGTCTGGTTTTGGACTGGTACTGTTTAATGTCTTTATCAGTGACGTAGGCAGCTGGATAAAGTGCACCCTCAGCAAGTTTGCAGATGACAATAAGCTGAGTGGTGCAGTCGATACAACTGAATGAAGGGATGCTGTCCAAAGGAACCTGGACAACCTTGTGGGCCCATGTGAAACTAATGAGGTTCAACAAGTCCAAGTACAAGGTACTGCACCTGGGTTGGAGCAATCCTGGACAGGAGTACAGACTGGGAGAACTCATTGAGAGCAGCCCTGCAGAGAAGGACTTGGGGGTTCTGATGGATGAAAAGCTCAACAGGAGCCAGCAGTGGATACTTGCAGCCCAGAAGGCCAACTGCATCCTGGGCTGCATCAACAGAGGCAGCCCAGGAGGTCGAGAGAGGTGATTGTCCCCCTCTTCTCTGTCTTTGTGAGGTCCCACTTGGAGTGCTGCATCCAGGTCTGGGGTCCTCAGCACTAGAAAGATGTGGACCTGTTAGAGCAAGTCCAGAGGAGGGCCACAGTGATGATCTGAGGGCTGGAGTACCTCTCCTATGAAGAAAGACTGAGAGAGCCAAGGATGTTCATCCTGGAGAAGAGAAGGCTTCAGGGTAACTTTATTGCAGCTTTTTAATGCTTAAAGGGAACTTGTAAAAAAGATGGAGAGCAACTGAGCTCAGTCAGATAATGACAAGACCAGGGGGAATGGTTTTAAACTAAAAGAGGATAGATTTAGAATCATAGAATCGTAGAATCATAGAATATCCTGAGTTGGAAGGGACCCATAAGTATCATCAAGTCCAACCCCTGGCACCACACAGGTCTACCCAAAATTTTAGACCATGTGACTAAGCGCACAGTCCAAATGCTTCTTAAATTCAGACAGGCTTGGTGCAGTGACTACTTCACTGGGGAGCCTGTTCCAGTGTGCAACCACCCTCTCGGTGAAGAACCTCTTTCTGATGTCTAGCCTAAACCTCCCCTGCCTCAGCTTGACACCATTCCCACGGGTCCTATCACTGGTGACTAAGGAGAATAGATCGGCAACTTCCCCTCCACTCCCCCTCATGAGGAAGCTGTAGACTGTGATGAGGTCTCCCCTCAGCCTCCTCTTTTCCAGGCTGAACAGGCCAAATGACCTCAGCCGCTCCTCACACATCTTCCCCTCTAGGCCCTTCACCATCTTTGTCACCCTCCTCTGGACACTCTCCAACAGTTTTGCGTCCTTCTTGTATTGTGTTGCCCCGAACTGCACACAGTACTCAAGATGAGACCACATCAGCACAGAGTAGAGCAGGACAATCACTTCCATCGACCGACTAGCGATGCTGTGCTTGATACACCCCAGGATACAGTTGGCCCTCCTGGCTGCCATGGCACACTGCTGGCTCATATTCAGTTTGCTGTCAACCACAACCCCCAGATCCCTCTCTGCGGGGCTGCTCTTCAGCGTCTCGTCACCTAGTCTGTACGTATAGCCAGGGTTGCCCCGTCCCAGGTGCAGGACCCGGCACTTGCTTTTGTTAAACTTCATGTGGTTGGTGATCGCCCAGCTCTCCAATCTGTCCAGATCTCTTTGCAAGGCCTTTCTACTCTCATCCAAGTCCACAACTCCTCCAAGTTTGGTGTTGTCGGCAAATTTGCTCAAAACACTTTCTAGTCCTACATCCAAATCGTTTATAAAAACATTGAAGAGGACTGGCCCTAAAATGGAGCCTTGAGGGACCCCACTAGTGACCATCCGCCAGCCTGATCTGTCCCCATTTACCACAACCCTTTGAGCCCTGCCCGTCAGCCAATTGCTCACCCATCGTATGATGTTTCTGTTTAGTTGTATGCTGGACATTTTGTCCAGTAGGATCCTATGGGAAACCATGTCAAAAGCTTTGCTGAAGTCCAAAAAGATCACATCAGCTGGTTTCCCTTGATCAACTAGATGGGTGATCTTATCGTAAAAGGAAATCATATTTGTTAGGCAGGACCTACCCCTCGTGAACCCATGTTGGTTGTAACCAATGACTGCATTGTCCCCCAGGTGCGCTTCAGTAACTTCAAGGATCATCTTCTCCATAATTTTACCAGGCACTGACATGAGACTGACAGACCTGTAATTGCTAGGGTCTTCTTTCTTATCCTTCTTGAAAATTGGCACAACATTTGCCAGCTTCCAGTCTACAGGGACCTCTCCAGGTTCCCAAGACCATTGAAAAATAATTGAGAGAGGTCCTGTGATGATGTCAGCCAGCTCTCTGAGCACCCTGGGATGAATCCCATCTGGACCCATGGACTTGTACGGATCCAGGTTGAGCAGCAAATCCTGCACAGGTTCAGGGTCGGTTGAGAGTTTATCATTCCCACTGTCATGGTCCTCCAGCTCAGGGCACCCTGGGTCCCGAAGCGCATCATCAGCACTGAAGACGGAGGCAAAGAAGGCATTTAATGTCTCTGCTTTGCCTATGTCCTTGTCTGTGAGGTGACCTTCCCCATCAGGTAGCGGACCTATGTTTTCTTTGGTTCTCCTTTTTCTGTTCACATAACTAAAAAACACGCTTTTTATTGTCTCCCACAGACATGGCCAGCTTCAACTCTAGTTGGGCTTTGGTCACACGAACTTTCTCCCTACAAATGCGAACAGTGTCCCTGTATTCCTTCTACGTCACCTGACCCTCCTTCCAGCAGCTGTACATCTTTTTTCACCTAAGCTCTAGAAGAAGATCCCTGGTCAGCCAGGCCAGCCTTCTGCCCCGCTTGCCTGACTTCCGATATTTCGGAATTGCCCGACCCTGTGCTTTTAGGAGGCAGTGCCTAAAGACTGACCAGCACTGATGGACACCAATGCCTTCAAAAGCAGTTTCCCAGGGGACCTTGCTGACTAGTTCCCTGAGCAGCCTGAAGTCTGCTTTCCCCATATCCAGGGCTGAAGTTTTGGTGGATTAGAATTCACTCTTTCCTTCCAAGGCTGCCCAAAAATATTCACATGACAGTTCAGAGGACAATATCATTTGTGATGAAGAATTTCTGGTCCTAAAGTGACAAGGGCCAAAGTCATGTATGTTTACCTATGCTTCAGAAGAAAAAGAAACAACTTAAACAACATATAGGACTTTAATTCCATTTAAAAGTTACATGATTTTCTTTTTATGATGATGATATGAGTAAATATCATATTTCACTTTACTAAAGACGATCTTGACTTCTTTAGTGGAAATGCTGTGGAAAAAAAAATAAAGAAAAAAAATAAAAAACATCTGTCTGGCTGAGAGGAAGAAAAGTTTTTCTCTAGAGACAAATTTTAAATGAAGAGGAAATTAATTCCAAAGCATTAAGGTGGAGAAAGCCAACTTGATTGTATCTGAACCTATATAAAATAGTTCAAGCATCAAAGCAGAGGAAAAAGGAATGTCTCTAAGGACCAGAAGGCCACAGAAACCATCCAAAAAAGGCAAAAGTAAAAGAGAAACATAATGTAATCCTTATATAAATAAAAAGTTTCTATGTTTTCTTTTAAACTGTTATGCTATTTCTGTTATATCTGTTCTGCAACATATTTGCAACTTGTTTTTAGGACAGAACACAGAGCAACAAATACATATATATGTGTCCTGCAGTGCCAACTTTAGGGATCCAAAATGTCTAATCAATCCCAAACAAAACATTTTTTATAATCAAGGTAAGTAAAAATGCACTTCTAGACAAAATTCTTCATGCAACTATCTAAGTAGGTCAGATGATCTGCCCTTTGAACACATCCATTTCTCTCTATAATGTGAATGTAGTCTACCTTGCTAAGATTTATGTACCAAACTTTTAGTGGTCTAAAATCAGATTAGATTAAATTCATCTGAATAAAATAAGTCACTGAATTAGAGGATTTTTTATTTTTTTTATTTTTTTGTGTGTGTGTGTGTGTGTGAAATCCTAAATGTGCTAACGTAATGCAGGCTGACATGAGTCAGCAATGTGCCCTTGTGGCCAAGAAGGCCAATGGTATTCTGGGCTGCATTCAGAAGAGTGTTGCCAGCAGGTCAAGGAAGGTGATCCTCCCCCTCTACTCAGCCCTGGTGAGGCCACACCTGGAGTATTGTGTCCAGTTCTTGGCTCCCCAGTAAAAGAGGGGCTTAAAGCTACTGGAGTGAGTTCAGAGGAGGGCTACGAAGATGATTAGAGGACCGAAGCACCTGTCTTACAGGGACAGGATGAGAGAACTGGGCCTGTTTAGCCTGGAAAAAGAGAAGACAGAGGGGAGACCTTATTAATGTATGTAAATATCTGAGGGGAGGGTGTCAAGAGGGTGGAGCCAGTCTCTTTTCAGTTGTGTCCAGCAACAGGATGAGAGGCAACGAGCACAAACTGAAGCACAGGAGGTTCTGGCTGAATATGAGGGGGCACTTTACTGTGAGGGTGACAGAGCACTGGAACTAGTTGCACAGGCTGGGGAGTCTCCTTCTCTGGAGATATTCAAAACCCGCCTGGATGCCATCCTGTGCAATGTGCTTGGAAGGGGGGGTTGGACTAGATAATCTTCAGAGGTCCCTTCCAACCTTGGCCATTCTGTGATTCCATGAACCAATAGAAGAAGCAGCTAAAGACAGTTTATTAACCTTGAACACACAGAAATCAAAATTAAAAATCTTCAGAAATCAAAATCTTCAGAGAAAACAGTAATGGAAATGACATTGAGCAATCATCTAGCCCCTTCCTCCTTGTCCCAACACAGGTGTGGGCCATCTGAAATCATAAATGATAATCAATTAATCAATTGATTGATTTCTATGTCTATTAACCTCCAGATGTGTCACTGCAAAGGTAAAGTTCTTTCCATATTCTGTTATAGTGTCTCTGTGTACACCTCTCTTAGCTTTGCAGGTTGCTCCCTGATCTGATTTTGTGTATAAAATCTGCATCTAAGTCATTCCTAGGGTATTGTTTGAGGTACATCACATAATTTGTTGGAAACCAAACCCGGATGTACATCTCAGAATAGTTCACTTTAGGATGTTAGACAACATAGACAAGACCGAACGAGGCTGGGTTATTCCTATTGCTCTGTCCTGAAAGTCTCTCCTTGATATATTTCACTCAGACTCCTCCAGATATTCAGATTAAATGTCTGAGCATGCAAATCCTTTCATACTGTAAAATACCTCTTTCAAGAGCTCCATGAAAGCTCTTCCATAGTATCAATTTAAACTCAACACTAAAAAGGAAAAAAAAAAAAAAAAAAAAAAAAAAACAGACAATTGGTATATTGCACTGTGGCAGCCCAAAGGGGCTAATAGCTGTTATGCCATGTTGCTGTGGTGTATCTGCCCTGTAGCAATCTACACTTAAGCAGAATAGGTATAAACAGTTTGTAGCACTTTGGAGCTGGGGATCCTAGCTACATTTAGCAACATAGAAAGAGCTTATGTCTCCCTACACAACTGCAAAGAGAAATAAATGAAACTTTAAACGCAAAGATCTAAGCAGAATCAATATGGATGTCCCTTTGAAACAGCAGACAAGGGGAAAGATCTTTATAATTCTTAACTTTGTTATACATTCATTTCTTTCACGGATCATTAGAGAACAAGGAAGCTGGTTAATTTAATCCATATTTTATATTTTGCTTGTTAGCAACTTTCTGGTGTTTTTGGAAATGTTTCTTTTTCTTATATTTCACCTCTCCTCATTCTATACCCTCCCCAACCAATATCATTGTGGTGGTTGTTGTTGTTGTTGTTTTTGTTGTTGTTGTTTTTCTAATTTAAGCTGAATGAAAAACAGGACTTCGAGAAATTCCAATGTAGTATGCTACACTGGAAAAACTAAGTAGCAAGTGCTAAGGGGAAAAAAAAAAAAAAAAAGTCTTGGTAGTGCTTCTGTCCTTGTAGACAGTCACCAATGATTAAAACTGTCATTATGCCTCCCTTAGCAAAGAAAATTACTTTTATAGATGTCTTTTTAGATATCTAATTAATTAAATGATAATAGTGATCTGGTTATATGCTTTAGAAGCTTTATGTAACAACAGCTGATGTTCAAATTCACTGAAAAATATAGAACAATAAGCTACAATCAAAATTATTTGGCCTGATTCTTCTATTACATCAGCGTATGTTAAGATTAATTCCATGGAGACAGCAAAATTACAATGATACAAAATCAGTAAAGAGCAACCTTCAGATTCAAGTTCCTTAAGATTTAGAGTGTAACTTTCTGTGTTATAAGTGGTTTATAAGTTATTGTGCTAACACTAGGGATTGTGTTTTACTAATTTGAACAAGCCACATATAAAATTACTAAAGATTGTTGTCTACTTTTCCATCAGTGCAGAAACCCTGTTCTTTCAAAGACGTTTGAAAACATCTATCAATAAGGCTTCATATTCTACATTTCCATTCTGAGCTTTTGCATTCTTAAAAATGTGGACTCTTCTTGCCAATACTGTACACTTTTTCCATGCCTTACATTGAAATCAAGATGTTCACAATGAATGGTAATTAGTCAAGCTCAAGAAAATAAAAAAAATGTCCTCATGTATGCAGCATCTTTTTTGTCTTCAGCAATTCAAAATCGAAATCTAAATGACAGATCAATACTTTGGAGCTAGGTTTTGTCATTAAGACAATTTGTGTGACTCTTGAGAGGAAGACAAATGTTTTAGAAAAAAAAAAAAGCATTAGTATCTTGAATAAAAGACTCGGTCATTTTTAATTGTCATTACTCTAGACAGACATGAGTATTTTCTTCAGACTGAGTAATATCCTGGACACAGACATTTTCCTTCAAACAGAACAGCTTTATTATTACTATATTGTATCTTCCTCTTTTGCACATGCAATATCTGTACAGTAGAAAGTGCTTCACATTGTGAGAAACTAAGTCATATGAAAATGGACATTACTTTCACTTCAAAAATCAAGTTGTTCTTAATTTGTATATTTAAGTCTGATTAATGTATTCTTTTACAATATAACATATTAGATAGTGATACTGTAGCTGCTGATTCCTATTCTTTTTTTTTTCTTCCCTGTCATTAATATTCTTCTGTAAGCAGATATGATCTTCCCTTAATATTCAGGTACAAAGTCAAACTATCACTGATAACAATAATAATTTTTTCTCTTGGTGGATTTAAAGAGAACATGAAAACATAGCTATAAGTATTCAGGATTTCTTTTCAATACTAACTAGAAACATATGAAATAATACAGGGAAAAAAGTAAAAAAGTTCTCTTCTTTTTAAAATGTCTTTCTAATGGGGTTCATTAAGAATTTGTCTACTGGTTAATAAAATAGAGTCAGGATGAGACCTTAATGACATATAAAGAAGAACTTCCCACTCCAACTCATTTAAATAAATACATACATACATAATATATGCATGTGTGTATGCATATTTATATTTATTTATATTTTATATAAATTCATGGATAACTCCATAATGGACAAAGCATAAAATATAATCTTGTATAGCATATTGATTCAGTAATTTCAGATAGAATATATTTAAATAGATTTCAATTTTAAATAGATTTTAAAGTTATTTATTTATTTATTTATTTATTTATATTTTATACAGATGGAATGAAAAATTGTGTATCTTTTACCACCTGAGTATCAATAACTCCTTAAGGTAGGATGCAGCTCACAGACTAAGAAATCTAAGTTTAGGATTGATTCAGATTTACTGATACAGGTGTTTAATGCCAGTTGAGATGATCCATATCATCCAAGATATGTCTTGGCATAGGATATGACAGAGGAAATGTCAAACTTTTCAATCAGAATAATAATATCCAGTAGATCTAGTGACTATATTCAAGAAATTCTGGAGAGCTATTCAGCTTGCTGAATTTAAGTTTCCATTTTATGAAGATGCATTGTTTTCTAGACTTCTCTGGTGTTTCATTTATGACTCTGCTGACTAGATCTCCACTGACTATAAAGAGAGCTTAGATTTAATGAAATATAGATGTTTTCAATCACAAGCTGAATTCCATCTGTAGCGCAGGATCCAGTTGTCTAAACATAAGCATCAAGATAGAAATTGATTTACCTGAATCCAGACTTTTATATTCAGGAAATATAAAAAAATATATATATTGCTATTTTTTATCCCAAGACATCTTAAATGGTACTGGACACTTACGTTTAGGCAACTGGATCCTGTCCTGAGTTAATTTAGATTTGTTTTGATTCTTTGTTTTTTGATTTTTAATATTTTAAATAATTATAGCTTATATAAAAATATCAGTAGTAGAAAACAATGCGCTTTAACTGTATTAGAATATATCCTATAGTTTTAAAGCTTATAGACTAAGGTATGGGATATGAAGGTTAGAAATCCTCTTACCTAGCTAGATCTCTTCACTCTGAAAATGTAGATCTGAGCTCCTTATTCTGTGTTGTATTCACAGCATTGGAGAAAAACAGAATGAGATCAAATGTTTCCTAAAATATATTCCTCCATTGATGGAAGGCTTTCTACATCTTTCCACAGATCTAATATAGATGATTACATTTGGTTTGATGAATCTCTCCTGAGCTTACTAGTCATAAAAAAAACTACTACTGCCTTCCACATTAATCAAGGTTCTAGGAAGAGAAGAGTCTTTAAGAGGTGGTCAAGAGTAAGCAGAAAGAAATGTTCATTTGGCACGCTGAAGATCAGAAAGAAAACAAATAAATAAATAATCAAAACCAATCTCTCTCTCAAAAAAAAAAAAAATCTCTAATAAAATCTCTAGTAAGTTTTTCTCAGTGCCCTACAGCTATGGCTCATAAAGTCCTTCGCCTTGTCAGTTGCTCATATAAATTCACTCCTTGTCGAGTATCCCATGAAGAAAGAATTCAGACCTCATTCTCTAAAAACTTTTCCTACCCCTAAGAACATGAATTTGTTAAAAATATCAAAACTTTTTTTTCTTTTTTAGCATAGTTGTTACAAGACAGCCATGTTTGAGTCACATCGTCTGTCTGAATGCCATCTCAGTTTAAACTTTTACAGAAAACATTTTCCCAGACATCTAGTTTTGCCAGTGTATGGACAGCCTCCGTTAGACATAAGGATGAAGAAAGTATGTTCTTTTACAACTCTAAATC
Organism: Anser brachyrhynchus; assembly: GCF_964034855.1. NCBI lineage: Eukaryota > Metazoa > Chordata > Aves > Anseriformes > Anatidae > Anser > Anser brachyrhynchus. The sequence continues at coordinate 165,087,888 of NC_137694.1, forward strand.
ACCTTGTTGTGAATAGTAAACCAAGAATTTCAGCTTGACTCTTTCAAAAAGTACCTCATTCACATATAAAATCAAAAGTAATTTACACAATCAAAAGTAATTTTGTAGACCTCCTTTGCAGTATACAAGAATGCTTCTTGCAAAGTCCTCAGACCTCACACCAGTGTTCTTCCAGCTCTCTGGGTAAAAGATATATTTGTTTGCACATTTCTACTCTGATGTTTACAATTAATTTCAAGGCAACATCAATGATCTTTTGCTATACCTTGAAACTTTATAGTAGGGAACCAATATTAAGTAATTCCAACACTGGAACCATTAGTTCCACACCTTGGTCAAATAATCTATAAAATGTGTTATTGTAGCCCCATTTCTTCTTTTCCTTTGGGTGCAGTTTCGTGTACAGTCCATCCCTACGGCTACTGTTTAATAGACTGACAGTTTATTTTATTTTATTGTTCCTGAAAACAACATTAGAGGTAAATAAACATGCATAGTATAAATGGATTCAGATTTCAGATCTCTTAACCAACACTTTTCAAGTGCTTACAAAAATCTGATTTATTTCATTAGAGGGAATTGAGGCTGAAAATTATGGTACACATTCAAATTTTAACATTCTCCACAGAGAAATGTGGGAGACCAGTGTTCTCCAGGAAAAATATAAACTTTTTTTTTTTAGTAGAAGACATAGGATGCACAAAATACACGAAAATATCAGCAAACTGAGAATAATGGAGACCTTTAAATGAAATTTGTCTTTTATAGCAATGTCCTTTTCAGTCTTTGATTAGCAGAGTAAATCTTTGCCTGAGGCAGAAGAATCTTTACTGCTTGCTTATTGTTTTTTGTCTGCCTCAAGAAAACTATCTACAGTAACATCTGTTAATTTTAGCAGGGAAGCTTTTTCTACTATAATTGTATCCAGGTAGGATGCGTGTTAAATCATTACATAAATTACTGATGTCATGCTGAATGCTCTGAAAGTTTGAGGCTTCATTTAGTGAGAATCTGTGGGAGAGATGTTCCATTTTTTCTAAAATGTTAAGGCATCAAATATCCTTAAAAACAAATACTTCTGAAAGCTTCAGAGTGGTAGATTAGTTTTCTAATACTAATTCAATTCCTGAACTAATAAGTATTGTAATAGATTGATGTATTGTGTATGATTCAAAGAAAATTAGTTTTAAAACATCACTTTGCATTACTTAAAACATTAAAGAAACTGTAACCTGAGCTTTCTGAATTTGATCCATTCAATTATAATTTTCTTGAATAAATTTTTTGTTTGAAATAATTCAGCAGATATTTTTTTGAAACAAATTTAGGGTGTATAAATTATGAGAGCATTTCCTAATGGGCATTCAAACTTTGAACTGCAACGACTGGTTTGCATTAGACATTCACGTTACATTACTTGATTCTGTTATGTGGGTGCATAAATCTAATTCTTGCAGTAAGATTTCTAATATAAGCTATTTACCCATCTATAAGTAAATACATGTTCATCCACATACCATACTTCTCAGTAGATTCTGATGTCTGTATGGAAAATTTCACTCCTACTAATTTTCAACATCCAATTTTTGATTGCACCCACAGTGCAATGATATGATATGATGTATGGTTCCACATGCCAGAACAAACAAAGCAAGTGCTTGGAAACCATTTCTGTTAGAAAGAATTATGGTATTTGTGTATCTCTAGTGGACTAAACCAAATCTTTGGATTAGCTCACTTCTGAAATCAGCAGGTTGAAGTCAAAAACTCATTTCTAAAGCCATTGAAGCTCAGACCCATTTTCAGTTAACATGTGTTGGTCAAATCATACTCCAGAGAGAAATCTAGCCACAGTTACAAAAGGAAACAGTCATTAACATTTACCCTAATAATATGTTTTTATTCTTTTATTAATGTTAGTTAATTTAGAATGAGGCTACAAGGATCCTGAACATCCTTGTGTGAGTCAAAAGCGGCAACTGGATTGCAGGTTCAGCCACAGGCACAGTTTTTTGCTTTTAAAGTATCTCATGGCTGGCACAAGCTGAACCTGCTGCCAAGGGAAAGTGCATATCTGAAAAACAATAAACCCTAAATATGCTTGGTGTTTGACTCTAAATATATTAACTTTTTTTTTTCCATTACAGATTTTTTTTTTTTTTGGCAAAAGTAATTTTTGTTTCCAAATATCAGAGCTTGCAAACTCTGTGCCTACTGGTGGATCAGGATTTGCTCTAAAATAAAATATAAATAAATAAATAAATATTTTTTATATATATATTTTTTATTTTTTAATAAAAATATTTAAAAATGAATACAAATAAAAAGGCGGGTTCTGTTGCCATTGAGGATTTTATGCTCTTAAAAATGATTTAAATGTACTTTAATCAAATGAAGAACAATAATGACCTTATATGAAATTGTACAGTGCTGTCCTGAAACAGAAAATATTTATCTTGAAAGAAATGAGTTTTCTTTCCTATATCAAAAATGTTTGTTTGTTCTTGTCTTTTTCTCATCAGTGGATACCGTTTTTGCTAAAGCTGTGTTGACCAGCTGTTCCCTGCTCAGCTCTTTCTCTTTAAGTTGAACAGAGGGATACATGCAGAAGCCATTGCCATGGACTTGGTCAAGGCAGCCAGATGGGTATACCTGTATAAATAGGCATACTCTGCCCCTTGACCTCTTGGTCATGCCCCATTATGATTCTTGTGTCTTGTGTCATGGAGACCCTGTAGAGAAGATTTTCTATCTGTCTACTGCTGTGTGCTCTTGCAAATCATGATTTATTTTCTTTCCTGCTATTCATATACATACAAAGGAAATCAGGTCTTGGTCTTGTAAATGAAAGCCACCTCATATATACTATGAGATACTAGCACAGCTTGAGTGTTAGAGCCAGTGTTCCACCTATATGCTTCAATGCTTTTATAATTACTTGCAAAATCAAATTTTAGATGGATAATTATAACCACTAATGATGCTTTCGTAAAATAACTAGTGAAAAGACCTGTATTTTTTTAATAATATTAACTATTATTTGTTATTTAACCACCTCAAATTAAAGATCTGTTCTACATCGTTGTAATAAGGAGGGTACACTGTAATCTCTTAACAATAGATGTGATTTAGAATCCTATTGTGATGTAAATAATGCCCAGATCTCTGCCTACACTGGAATGAAATTATCCCAATGGGTAGCATAATTTTTTTCTGGAGGAAACTGCAAGCTTTGCTGAAAATTTCAATCTAATTGTGAGTGACACTTAATTTTTCTTCCTGTATACAAGGTTTACAAGCTCTTTGGTTATCTCCTTGGCATCCAAGAGAACAAAAAAAAAAAAAAAAAAAAAAGTCAGTTTCTGTTCTCCAGAAGGATTTGTCCCTTTTCTTCTTACAGGATTTTTTTTTTAATTACTTTTTTTTAATTCTAATTTAGCATTATCTCATTTTCCGAATATTAAACCATTTTCACAGGGCAAAACCTTCCCTTCCCTTCCCTTCCCTTCCCTTCCCTTCCCTTCCCTTCCCTTCCCTTCCCTTCCCTTCCCTTCCCTTCCCTTCCCTTCCCTTCCCTTCCCTTCCCTTCCCTTCCCTTCCCTTCCCTTCCCTTCCCTTCCCTTCCCTTCCCTTCCCTTCCCTTCCCTTCCCTTCCCTTCCCTTCCCTTCCCTTCCCTTCCCTTCCCTTCCCTTCCCTTCCCTTCCCTTCCCTTCCCTTCCCTTCCCTTCCCTCCCCTCCCCTCCCCTCCCCTCCCCTCCCCTCCCCTCCCCTCCCCTCCCCTCCCCTCCCCTCCCCTCCCCTCCCCTCCCCTCCCCTCCCCTCCCCTCCCCTCCCCTCCCCTCCCCTCCCCTTCCCTCCCCTCCCCTCCCCTCCCCTCCCCTCCCCTCCCCTCCCCTCCCCTCCCCTCCCCTCCCCTCCCCTCCCCTCCCCTCCCCTCCCCTCCCCTCCCCTCCCCTCCCCTCCCCTCCCCTCCCCTTCCCTTCCCTTCCCTTCCCTTCCCTTCCCTTCCCTTCCCTTCCCTTCCCTTCCCTTCCCTTCCCTTCCCTTCCCTTCCCTTCCCTTCCCTTCCCTTCCCTTCCCTTCCCTTCCCTTCCCTTCCCTTCCCTTCCCTTCCCTTCCCTTCCCTTCCCTTCTTTCTATGGTAATGATGCTCCATAGGCATGATGGAGAATTTTTTTGAAGAACATTAAACCTCAAATGTTTACAATAAATGTTCATTGTAACTTCTGATAATTAATTTCTCTCAGAGAAACATTTCAACAAACTGTAATTCTCTCAAGAAAAGAATATCCATGTTTTAGTGGCTGCGAGCATACTGACTGGGATAATGAACTATTCCCTATCTTTCTAGCATCTTACACTTCAGAAAGCAATATACTTTTCTCTCTCTGCACATGCTTACTTTAAAAAGTACACATTTGGATGTGAGGGAATTAACATGTCTTCTTTCATACTTTCCTATCCCTAGTTGCACTGCTGCCTTCCTTTTACATGGGTGCTCAAGGCTTTATATATTCAAAAAAAGTGGTTTGGTTTAGAAAGCATGGAAGCAATAGAGTGATAGTGGGAGCTTGAATTAGAAACAGTGTAGAAAACAGTGTAGATGAACAATGAGGGTGAGCAGATACACAGATCTGACTAAATTAAGTTTAGAAGAGTCTTGGGCCTCCTCCATCTCCTATGTTTCTAAATCTATGTAGTAGGGAGCATAATAGAACTTGCACACGTCCCAAGCAATAAATTACCATGACATGCAGAAAACACACAGAGAGATAGTACAGGAACAGTGGCAAAAATGTTGTCCATTTGGTATAATTGAGATAATAGTAACTACAGAACAAGGCATAACGGAACAGGAAACAGCTTTGTTAAGTCAGGATACAAATCTGAGAAACTTAAAAGCCAAAAATCTTGCTTATGCAGTAACACAAACAAAATCTCTGTAACTATTGTATTGGGTTTACGTGTCAAGGTTTTGGTAGCCAGGGGCTGCAGAGGTGTCCTCTGTGAGCAGAGTCCAGAAGTTGCCCCATGTTATGTAGGGGACAGTTTCAGGCAGCTCCAAAGGGCCCCACCGCTGGCCAGAGCAGAGCCAAAAATCAATGTTGTTTGTGCCTATTTAAGAAAGAGTGTGGTTGCATGTAAATAAATAGAACTGCTGGGCCACAGCAGCTGGGAGAGTGAGGAGTGAGAAACAACTCAGCAGTGGTCCAGGCCCGTGATGGAGCAGGCTGTCACCCTGAAGCCCATGGGTCCCACTGCGGAGCAAATCCCCAAGCTGCGGCCCATGGAGAGCCCCCACAGGAGCAGGCCCCGGGCCGGAGCTGCAGCCCGTGGAGAGGAGCCCACGCAGGAGCAGGGGGTCTGGGGGGAGCTGCTGCCCACTGGGGACCCATGCTGGAGCAGTCTGCTCCTGACAGATGGACCCCATGGTACGGAGCCATGTGGGAGCTGTTCCTGAAGAGCTGCTGCCTGTGGGCAGCCCCCGCAAGATCAGTTCGGGAAGGACGGCATCCCGTGGGAGGGACCCCATATGGAGCAGGGGCAGAGAGTGACTGTGAAGGAGCAGTGGAGACGGAGTGTTAGGGACTGACCACAACCCCCATTCCCTGTTCCCCTTCGCTGCTCAGGAGGAGGACATAAAAGATGGCAGGAGGGTGTTTTTAGTTTGCTTTTAGTTTCTCACTGCTCTAGCTTGTTAGTAACAGGTAATAAATTATATTAATATCACTATGCTAAATCTATTTTGCCTGTGATTATAATTGTTGAGTGAGCTCCCTGTCCTTATCTCAACCCCTTGAGCCCTTTCTATAGTATCTTCTTCTTTCCCTTTGAGGATGGGAATTGAGAGAGTGGTGTCGTGGAGTTCAGCTGCTGTTGTGGTTTAACCCGGCTGGCAGCTAAACACCACACAGCCGTTCGCTCACCCTCCCCCCTCCCTCTCTGGGATGGGGGAGAGAAACGGGAAAGTGAAGCCGGTGAGTTGAGATAAAGACACTTTATTAAGACAGGAATATAATAATAACAATAATAATAATAATAGTGATAATGATAATAGTATTAATAATAATAATGTGTAAGAAAACAAGTGATGCACAATGCAATTGCTCACCACCCGCTGACCGATGCCCAGCCTATCCCCGAGCAGCCGGCCCCCCACCCCGGCCAGCCACCCCTATATATTGTTTAGCATGACGTCAGATGGTATGGAATACCCCTTTGGCCAGTTTGGGTCAGCTGTCCTGGGTCTGTCCCCTCCCAGCTCCTGCTGCACCCCCAGCCTGCTCGCTGGCAGGACAGAGCGAGAAGCCGAAAAGTCCTTGGCCTGGTGTAAACACTGCTCTGCAACAATTAAAACATCAGCATGTTATCAGCGCTCTTCTCATCCTAATCCAAAACATAGCACCCTACCAGCTACTAGGAGGGAAAATTAATTCTGTCCTAACTGGAACCAGGACAAGCTGCCCAGCTGGGTAAAACCACCACATCTACAATACACAAAATTAAGGTATTTGTCACCCAGCATGGACTAGCATTCTCCTCTATGGGAACAGGGCGCAAGAGTGGATGGAATCAAGCTCATCATCTGTTCTTTGTTAAGAAAAAACATCAGCATTCTCCAGACACCAAATAGATGTAGCTTCCTCTTGAACATTGGCTTGTTCCCTGCAAACTACTCCAAACCTGTAATGAGTTATAAGTCTTTGCATTTGATTATTATATTATCAGCAGATTGCATGCAATGGGATGTAACGTGGTGACAGGTAGGTATCACCTTTGATACAGCCCAATGTTTTCAGAGTTAAACGAGGCATACTTGATCTTCTGAAGGATTTACATACCTCTATTATTATGGTGACTGTAACAGTATTTGGAAGGTGAGAGTATATACTTCAGTAAGGTTAGTCATCAAGGATCTTTTCAGTTGCAAAGAGAGTAACAAGTAAAGAGGTAAGTGGTAAACATGAGACAAAACAACTGATAAGGGAGACAATGGCAAGACCAAAAGTCTCCAGATACTGGTAGGTCCTTAAGAAACTCCAGGCTTTGGAGAGGGTCAGGCTGTTCCTTTTAACTGGTAAGAAGGGGGAAACAAGAGAAACATAATGGTTTAGGATATTTCAAAGGGGCCTGTGGAACTGTGTAAAGTTTATGAAGGGATGTTTATTGGAAGGGAGAGGAGGGAGAAACAAAGAAGGAATAGACAGAAGTATAAAAGGGTCTGGTCACATGTAAAACTGGTCTTGGTCAGTGTGCTTGTCTGACTGAGCTCTGCATCTGATCACTGCAGTCTGTTCTGTCTTCTTATTAAGCCTTTATTAACGTTATCTCTCAGTATAATCCCACTCACCAGCCTGTGTGTGTGTGTGCGCTGAAAAGACTTGTTGCCAGCTCCTGGGGGGACCAGCTTGAGGCATCTGGGTGCCAGCTTCTGGAGCCAGACCGAAGCTGTAGGTGCCCCCAGCCTGTGGAGCCAGCTACTGGAGTGAGTGGGATCCTAGCATCAGCTTACTGGAGAGAGTGGGGTCTTCTACTACCAGCCACTGGTGCAGAAACAATGTGTGTTCCCAAACCAGCTACTGGGGGGACTGAGGTGAGTGAGGTGTGTGGGGGGGGACACGGGTCATAGAGCCTGTGTGCCCAGTGCTGGCTGCTGGGGGCAGTTTCTCTCTGCCCCAAACCAGATGTGCACAGGGTATATGTGTGCTGCTGGAGCAGCTGGCAGGAAGGGGACACATAGGGCAGGTGAAAGGGGCTGGTATGAGGACAGGGGTGCTGGGTGGGCAGAGGGGCCCTACCTCAGGGCAACCATGAGTGTATGTGTGCAGTGGGCCTGGAGGGGTGTGTGTGTGCCTGCACCAGGGAGCTGCTGCCCATGCCAGCCCAAGGGGAGGAGGGGGCTGGGAAGTCTGTTCCTGTGCTTTATGTGAGTGCTGGGTGCAGATGCTGTTGAAGACAGCACCTGGTTTGTGGCAGTCTTGGCAATGTCCTATGTGACTGTGTGTCTACGTGTCTCTGGGATACATGCTCAGTTTTGGTATCGGTTGAACCTGCAAAGCGGAAAGTGGGAGATGCATACCTCAGCCTGGGCAGAGATCCTGGGTCTTCAAGTAGGCTCTAGCAGCCAGGCATAGCGAATCCCTAGGCTTGGTTGCTGTTAAGGGCCGTGAACATTCCATAAAACTAACAACCTGTTAAGTTACTCCAATTCATCCACCAACATTCAATATAACAGTAATTAGACCTGTGAATGGAGATTGAGCATATGCATCATTTTTCATAGCTGTTAATTATAGCACATTTCAACAAAGCAAAGTGCAAATCCCTGCACCTGGGTAGGAATAAACCCATACAACAGTACAGGCTTGGTATCAACAAGTTAGAAAACAGCTTTGTAGCAAAGGTTCTGGGAGTCCTGCTGGACGTCAAAGTGAACATAAGTCAGCATTGCTCCTCACAACAAAGAAGGCCAACAGCCTCTTGGGCTGCATTAGGAGTGTTTCCAGTAGGTCAGAGGAGGTGACCCTTCCCCATAGCACTGATGAGGCCACACCTGTAGTATTGTGTCCAGCTGTGGGCTCCACAGTTCAAGAAAGACATGGAGCTGCTGGAGAGAGTCTAATGAAGGGCCATAAAGACAATTAATGGCCTGGAGCATCCCACATATGACAGGCTGGGACTGTTTAGCCTGCAGAAGCAAAGGCTCAGGGGACAGAAATCTCATCAATGGGTGTAAACACTGGGGGGGGAGCGGGGGCAGGGAGGAGTAAAGAAGACAGTCATGCTCATCTCAGTGATATCCAGTGAGCTGACAAGATATAAGAAGAAAATTTTTGCTCTGAGAGTTGTTGAATACTGACACAGGTTGCCACCATCCTTGGAGATATTCAGCACACAACTGAATACAGTCATGAGCAGCCTGTGTTTAACAGAAGTGCTGGGCTCGATGATACCTGGTGGTCTCTTCCAGCCTCAACAATTCCATAATTTTGTGAATCTGTGATTTCCTGTACCATGCACTGTGGCTATTGTTAACTCTGCAGAACAGGGCAAAAGTTGAATTGCAATGGTAGCCAGTAGGTTAATTTCTGCATTTTTCAAATGATAATTTGAACTTTTCATTTCCTGGTCTGTTCAAGTTTGAACGCAGCTGGACTAAAAGTTCTGGCAGGGTGTGAGACACCACCCAGAAACCTCCAGGTCCTTCCACTTTTAGAATACCCATTTTTCCTGGATCATGCTGTGTAGTGTATTGTAAGTATTACTGAAAATATATCACAACATTTTTATTCTAAAAGCAATCTTTAGTTTATTTAATGGTAAAGATGTGGCAGAAAGTGTGTTTAAAATGACCTTTAAAACATACAGAAAAGTAAACTGTGTAAATGGTTTGGTGTTTTCTTGGCTGGCTAATTAGTTTCATCTAAATTTAACTGAAAATTAATTCAATTAAATTTAACTTAAAATTAATTAATCCCAATTTAACTTAAAAATTTATACTTTAGATCACCTATGTCATTCACAGAAAAAAGACATATACCCTTCATTAATAGCATTTGAGACTTCAAAATAACAACTGCTGACCAGAAATGAAATTATGCAATAAATGTTGCACAGAGAACAACTGTGCTATAAATATTGTAATAGATTATGAAAGGAAGTAATTTAAATGTGCAGTTGATTTACAGGCAGAAATATGCCTTCACATTGGCAGAATTTCTGACACTTCGATGTTTTTTGGCAGACCTTCAACTTTTCATTACACAGAGGAAGGAAGAGCTATCTTTTCAGTTATGTGTTGTTAATACATTTATATATTGAAGGCTAAGACCCTGTTTGCACTACTCTAGCAACACAGTATTCATCAAAATTGCTTTAAGTAGGCAGCTAAGTGTTCCCTCTGAAGGGGAAGATCTTTATAGGCCAACTTAACTTTAAAACGTTGGCCTAAAGCTGTTTTACATATAGTTTCTCCTTTCTTTATGAAAAATTTACTAGATATTTTGTGATACATTGCATTACTATATACATCCCTGGTCACAGGAGGCATCAAAGAGGTGACCACCACATATCTTACTCAGGAAGTCGTTAGTAAGCAAAGTAACCTCCAGGGAACCCTAATTATTCAATGCAAGTTTGAACAACCTTCAGACTTCACTGAATTATAGAGGAACCCTTAAATATATCAGTGAATGAGTTAGCAAAAAAGAAACTTGGAATTAATTTGTTTGTTTGTTTTCCTCAGTTGTGCTTTGCAAAGAGTCGTCAGATCAGAAAGCTACTTTTTAAAAAAGATTAACTAGCTGCAGCTCTGCAGCAATTCCCTACGTTGCTCTTCAGACCACTTACATATGTGTATACATATCTTCAGGTTTTATTCCAGCCGTTCATTTCTTTTTAGCTTTATTTTTCAGCTGTTTCTTGGAGAGATTTGACAAAATGTAGCTTAAGAGAGTAGTTAATTTTAAAATTAACCTCCTTTGTCTATTTAATAAGCTCTTCAGTATCCCATGGCTAGTTCAGGTTTTTACTGCAAGACTCCAGGCTGCAGGTTAAGTGACTTGCCCAAAATCTTAGAACTAGTCAATACTAAAAACATGATTTGCTTATCAGTAGTGCCATTCCACTGTAAGATAATCATATGTTGTAAATTGATGACAGAATAAATTCAAAACTAAAAATACACTTACGTGCTTATAAGCAGATCATACAAGTAGAGATTTCAATACAGCAGTTGTACTACATAATTGATGAGAATGAAATGAACAATATATAATTACCAAAAATTTATAAATTTCTAAAATGCTTTTATTGAAAAAAATTGTTTGTACAAAAGCATTTTTGCCTCAGGGAAAAAGACAAATATAAACATATTACCACTTCAAATGAAAAATTATCTATTTTTCTATTTCACATCAAATGATTGATTTAGAAAAATAAGATAATCATCTTAAACTTACCTGAATCTAGCCAGAATATTCACAGTTTTTGTCCAACTAGCTTAAGTGCTCTGAAATTTTTGGTATTTATACTTCTTCCCTACATTTTGAAAGCAGAAAATTTTCATGGTTGATGAAAACTGTTTTATGGCCAAGTTTACTATTTGCAAATGCATTAGGATGGACTAAGCTTTAGAAGACCATTTCTGAGTTACAAGAAGAAAATAGGAAACAGAATGTGATGTTTTTATTTTATTTTAGTTTTCCTAAAAATCTGACATCCCTGGTGTGTCTCTGTTGTTTCAAAGGACAAGCACTTTGAAAATTTATCACAAACAAAATGTAAGAATTTAGAGCCCTTTTGAAGTGGTATGTGGGCAAATCATGAGAAAGAACCACAAGTTCATATACATGTTCATAGCCTGCCACAAAAACAAGCTTCTCTTGGTAAAATGTTAAACTTTTTTTTTTTGTCTGCATAAAATGTTTAACTAGGGAAAAACAGCAAAAAAGAAAAAGTAATACTTTCTCCATAAACCAAAAACATCTTTTGTTTTGCTTTTGCTTTCATTTTCATTTTTCCAATCAGGTTTTATAAAGAAAGAAAATATTGAATTTGCAACAATGTGAATAATTTGTTTTATTAAATTAGAGAAAGACTGAATACCACCTGTGTGATTCTGTAATTACACCTGAAACAGCAGGGAAATCTGCTACTACTCATTGAACCTTGTTTCTGAGGAGAGCTGAATAGATCATTCATTCTATGATCCAGGAGAGTCATTTCAAATCTGTGTACCACATGTAAAATTAGTTCTGACCTTGTGCCTCAAGCATGTCCTTCAGATATGGATCATTAAATTCAATCCTTAATGCTCCAGGGAAAAGAGTTTAAAAATTGAGTTTTCCTTATATTGCATTCTATGATCTCTAACTAAAACTATATATTTGCTTTGATTTTCCAAGTGGAACCATCACTTATATTTATTCTTCAGCAGTATGAATACTAATCAATCCATGGTGATCAATCCATGATGATCAATACAAGCTTCAGAAAAAGGATGGATTTCTATAGGTAGGGAAATTACCCACCTCCCCAGCTTCAGTTGTGAGAAGCTGGGGTTGTGTTTGATGCTAATTGTCTTGGCTCTGATCACTGCAGAGAAACAAGTACTGCCAAGAAATGAATCTGTCAAGAGTGAGGCTCTTACCACTCAGGTACCTATAACGCTCAGAATAAACAGCTGTCTGAAGGGGCCCATCTCTCCTTGTTAACTATGAAAAGCAGTTAGGTTTGAGCAAGATATCTAATTTTCAGGCACCTAAATTTATGTGAATCTTACCAAAGAGACTTTAAGTAGGTACACCTACTCAGGGAGATGTAATCCTCGATAATTTAGTATAACATAAAAACTAAAGTAAAGTATTATCCAGACAAATCTTTAAAAAGCTGCTGTTATGACCAGTGATTTATGGGGGGAAAAAAAAAAAAAGTCCAGAATTAAAAAGAATAAAATCAATAAATAAAAGCAGTAAATTTGTCTGCTTCTAGCTTGCCCTCTGCTTCATAGTCCTGGTAGAGTTTCTGCAGCTGTACGTTCACCAGGCTAATGTGTTTGGGTTCCTCCATCCCAAGCCAAGACATTTTAACTTTTTTTTTTTTCCCTGTGAACAAACTGCAATGCTGGCTATTTAGCTTGACATCCTTGTCATATCTTCCCAGACAAACACACTTTACAGTCTGTCAGAAGCACCTACAACCAGTTGCTCTATAGTTCAAGCCTACATGTTCTGGAATTCCAATAACAATTCTCATCCTCCCCCACTCATACACACAAGTAGACACACGCACATAAACAAGCTGGAAAAAGAATTTAAAATTCCAACCCCCGAACATCGCATTTTCAGCAGTAACGAGATAACTACCTTTTAGTGTTGCACACTTACTGCACACAAGTTTGATGGAGCCACTGTAATATACTTAGCGATAGGCTATGGACAGCCCCTAATGATAGAGAAACACAAAGTCACATCTCCCTCTGTGTCCAGAAAATGGGAGACTGCGACATTGATAATATGCTGTGATAGTCTAAACTGAGAATCTCTGTAGTAAATTGCATATTCAGTTGTCTTACATAGACTGATCTTTTTACCAGCACAAACTCTGACCCTCCATGGACTTGGAGCAAAGGGTAAATACCGTCTGTTTATTTTCTGAAGGAGGTAGAAGGTCTACATTGGCTTCTTCTTGTTGATTCGTCTGTGTTAACCTAACTGGATGCTAAGCTGTAATATCTCCCTTTCTCTTTCTCTTCTTCTTCAGGGGAGAGGGGCTTCATTGTTTCACCGGGAAAGAAACAGAATTTATATGTTTGCTTTTTTTTTTCCCTTCAATAAGTAATTTCTAATTATTATTATTATTGTTATAAATCTATCAAATAAATTCATATTTGGTGGATTATTATTACCACAGACAACTGAAGAATACAGGTAACATCTGAAAAATGAGAGGGTCCATTTTAACAAGTAGCATATGAAATTTAAAAATTAAAAGAAAAAATACAGTACTTGGCTTTGCTTCAGTAGTACTGGAAGAATCATTTTATCATGTTTCTACCCTCCCCATGAGAGTACGTTGATTTATTTTATCATAAATCAAGACTCCCGCTGGCCTATGAATGAAGGATTTGTAAGGTTTTGGCCTTTAAAAGTGGTTAGGATCAAGGAGAGAACATGAAAGCTTGCTGTAAGGGAGGTAGAGAATCATGTTGGCCAATAAACACACAGAGCAAAATTAACAACTAGTACAAGAGAGTAAAATCAAGTAAAATGATGTTCATCTATGACGGCACTTCATCTTACTCTTCAACATAGAATTGAAAGGGAAAGCCCAGCTCATCCACTTCCATGACACAGTATCAAAGATAACAGCATCATATGGTCTCTTGTATTTAGCAAGGTGTCTCCAACTTATGAGTGAGCAAAAGTGTTTATCCTGAAATTCTAAAATCTTCAGCCCATAAACTGCTGTTTATATGAATGCAGTAAGCTTAAGAGAGGACCCAACAACATTTAAATATGAGGGAACAGTGTATTACAAAGCATGAATAAAATAATATGACAAAGAAATTAATAATGCATTTAAAATTGATGCTTCTATCCATTTTCTAAAAAGAAAAAAAAAAAAGAGCCTTTTCAAAAGCACATAGGTTAAGCTTTACTATCATATGTCATTCCTTAGCCCTTAATTATTATTGTTCGTTTTGTAATTATATCTTTTTGCTTGGTTCTTAGATCCTAGATAGATACTAATGCAGAACATAAGATTGAATTCCTCTGTTGCACAAACAGACCATCAGACATAAATTAGGTAATTCTCACCACAGATAATTTGCAAACTAAACAAAAATGACTAAGACTGATTTTCCCCTTGTGTCTTCCAGGTTTGCCACAGCTTTGATGGAAACATAGCACTCACATTCCTCCTATCCATTTTGATTTTCAAAATGTTTTAAGGAAAATGTTTTTCTTCAATGTCACAAGTACAAAAAGATGTTTGTTTTCTCAACAATTACAGTCCTTAAAGAATAATAATAGAAAATATGTGTTTGTTAGTGCCAGTGGGTTGTGTTTCATTAGTTTGCTTTTGTTTACTTCAAGGTCTCATTCAATAAATACAGAAAGGCCCAGAATTTAGAGCTGGTTGGCAATTTTCGGATGAAAATGTTGACTTGGCCAAACAACAGCAAAAATGTCAAATATGTTCTTAGGATTTCATGAAGGTATTTTCACTTCATATAATAAGATAGAGCGACTTCTATTGGAGAACCCAGTAAAAACAATTATGAAAAACTGTGTACCATAAAGAGGAATTTAAACTAGAACAGAAAGAGAGAAGGACAGATCAGGAAAAGAAAGATCAGGGAAGATAAGTCTTACCATATTGAAGGAGACTAAAATGAGCAGGATTGTTTATTCTAGCAAAACAAACGCTGAGTGTGGGTAAAATTACCCTCCATATATAAGTAAAAGGTAAAACAAAGATGAAGAAGAGATGAAAGAGAATTCTGGCACAGTGAGCAAGTAAATATGATCACAGATAAAATTACTTTGGAAATTAGAAGGTCTCAAACCATCTCTAACCATCTAATTGATATTAGCCTCTATGATCCAGAACATTCCTTCATGACAATGGAAGAATTTCAATTTCTACTTCATTTTCTTGGGAACAGATTTCCCAGCTCCAAATGGAGAGTGAGAAAGCCTTCACTAGAAAATCCATTATGGCAAAATTCAGCATTTTCTTAGAAATGTGGGAATGCTAATTCAAGTTGCTATTTTGTCATTCTCTAACATTTTTGATGAGTGTCTTAACTACTACACTATCATCTCAATATATACTTATTCTCAAGTGGAGAGATCTATACCGTGACACAAGAATGTTGTGTAGTGTCCGTGAACCTAGTCCCTTAATTATCCATTGAAAGACCTTGACAAGGGGCATCCCTTGACTCCTTCACTGACATTTAGATCATGACCCTGTCATTATTTCAAACTAGTGTAACTGTTCATCATAAAGTAAAACCTTATAATATAATCTGTAGTGAAAGTTAATTGAACTACTTTCAGGCTCAGGTACCATCAATTAGATGTTTCAACTTTTGCAATTTAATAATTACATATAATCATAAAACTATCATAGAATGATTTGGGTTGAAAGGGACATTAAAGATCATTTAGCTCCTACCCTCCTAGCACGGGTCGGGACACCTTCCACTAGACCAGATTGCTAAAAGCCCCATCCAGCCTGGCCTTGAACACCTCCAGGAATGGGACATCCACAACTTCCCTCGGCAACCAGTTAGAGCACCTCACCACCATCTAAATAATTAATGTCTTCTTAATATCTAATCTCAATCTACGTTATTTTAGTTGGTTATGTGGTTGAAGAGTGTCAGTCCCTGGTTCCTCCTCTCCAGGTGACTGCCCAAAACCAAGAGAACTCACCAGAGCTTCTTATGCAACAGACAAGAAAGGGGAAAAGAGGGTCTCTGAAGTGGGGAGCAGCACTTTTTACCCACCTTGCTGGTGCTGGCCAATATACAGAAAAGACAGTGGTATTCATGAGGCCAAAAAAAAAGGATTAGATAAGAAGAAACATAACTATGATGTTGTAATGTAGTACCTAGAGCTCTGAAATATGTCAGGAAGCCTAGGTTTCCAGTGCCTGCCCCTAAAACTTAATTTTACTTCATAGAAGATGTATATGGTTATGAAGAAGGTTATGAAGAAGGCACTAGTCTGTCCTATATGAGGTGAGTGAACTAATCACAAGGTGCTTCTAATCTCCCCTAGGCACCAGATCAAAGGAGAAAAAAAAAATTAAACTAGAAGCAGAATGGCACAGATATGTCTTAATTATGCATCAGATATTACACTGAGGAAATACTTCAGTTAGGCACATTTAGGTTCCTACTGTCATTTAGATCATTCTCACGTACCTTAGACATCCAAATGGGGCTGATTCTCAAGGTACAGGACCACTGGAAGACCTAGGTCTTCCTGGCAAGTAGGTGAAGGCCAAGCAGAATGTGATTAGATTCTTCAAACTGCATTAAAAATGCTATGAAGGCAACTGAACCAACCCTTGGGTCTTTAATTCTGAGAAATTTATTTGCCTTCAATATGATGCAGTCTAAGAAAATGGCAGACAGGTGAAAAACCTTGTTTGTTGCTCCCAGTCGTGAGATAGGAATCCTGATAGGTGCACCATCTCATTCCCTGGAACAGCTGATGAAGAGACTGGGGACAGAATGAGATTGAAGAAGTGGGAACTGAGATAATCTGGTGGGTTTGGAGGGCTTAAAGAGAGAGAGGGAACTGGGAATGAACTAGAGGGAACAGACTTTGCTTGTTCAGAAAAATAACATACACAAAGAGGATTTTTTTTTTCTTCAAGGAGGCCAAAATCACCACAAAAATTTGCGAAGACAGACAGCACCAGATCTGATGTTGATAGCAGCAGCACAGCTGCTCCCACTCACATCCATCTGATAACACTGCACTAGAAGGTACCAATGAGACAGCTGTTTTCTGTTTGGCCACTTGTTCTTTTTCCTTGTCTTTTTAATCTCATAATACCTGTATTTATTCTCAGGATGATTTTGTGTCCAAATTGTGATGTATGACATTTTATCTTCATGGACACTTCTGCCTTTTCTAGAGACAGAAGGAATGTTGCTGGAGGCTCTAGAAGAAGCTTTGGGAAGAATTTACTTAGAGTTTACCAGCAGCTGAAACACAGAACATATGCAGCTCTTGGAATGACAGACCAAAAAAAAGAAAAAAAAAAAGTGTCTGAAAAGCACACTGGTATCTGTCAGTGCATGCATGCCATTTCACAAAGCACACTTCTCTAGATACTCTGCTTTCCACTAAAAGCTTTGTAGCTTTGTGCATATTTTCACTCCTGTTTACAAAAAAAAAAAAAAAAAAGGTTATTTTCTTGAATAATGACTATAGATTTATATTTTCTTCCTAATCTAATGGGAGTAAGTAGCAAATATTACTCATCAATGTAGGACGGAACAAGAAATGTAAATCTTAGGGGCACTTGATAGTTTGTATCCCACTTAATGGAAGATTGGTGAGTTACAGACAGGAGCAGCTCTTAGGGAATTAGGGTCTTGTCACATCAGTGACATTTCATTTTTCACTGTTTTTAAAAGACAAAATATCAGAAGTGCAAGCATTTCCAACCAGTCGATGTTATAAGACTTAGCAAACAACATTTTGCTGTCTTCTACATCCCCATTTTGAACTACATTAAAATTCCTTATCTTTTACAGCTCTGAATAACTCTATTTACATATTGATTTCAATTATATTTTTTGTACTTTCCTGGCTGTACCTTGCCCTTCTCTCCTGAGTTGTAAGTACTCCTTAGCTATTCTGTTTCCTTCTTCTCCTATTATCTCTGCATAATCTTACTTTCAGTCTGCCTGCCCTACTTACAAGTTTCTCCACTTTTTTAAATGTCAAGCAGCTTCTATTCCACATTCAAATACCTCCATTATACATACATTAGGTGTATGAATGTTTTTTTGCAGCAGAAGAGCTCCAAGTACTATCAACTATCTATTACCTGTGAGCAGTGCATCCATTTTGTAGAAAAAGTGTGCTATGGCGGCAGTCTCCCAGGCTGGCTCCATGCAGAACAGTACCTGAACAAGGATGCATTGCTTCCAAGGTTAGTTCAGTACATGTTTGCCTGGTTTTGGACACTGAGCTAAAAAGTCCTGCCAGACTTGAGCTGGCTCCCCACAGAGTCATTCTCACTTGTCTTTAGCACACTCTCAAACACACACTGCAGTACATATATCATCCAAGGTCTCTCATCCCCCCATCCCAGTACCCTGGATAATGAGTATGACAGCATGGTGTTTTGATCTTCTACCCATATCTACCCATATCTTATCTATAAAGGAAGGTATGCATAATATATGTGGTATATGTTCAACTAAATTTGCATTGAGATGGAAACGGACCAAATAATCTTGTAGGTATTTTCCATTGCAGCAGACCAACGTGTCTAACTGAAAAGGGGGGAAAGTGTTATATACTTTGAGAAAATTCACATTTTCCTTAT
The DNA here is from genome assembly GCF_964034855.1 of Anser brachyrhynchus. Lineage (NCBI taxonomy): Eukaryota > Metazoa > Chordata > Aves > Anseriformes > Anatidae > Anser > Anser brachyrhynchus. Next base: position 165,106,477 of record NC_137694.1, read on the forward strand.
GCAAAATCAAAAGGCACATTTAAAATCAAAGTTTTCTGGTAATTTTTGTATTTTGCTATCAAGACACAAAGTAGATATTCTAATTGCAAGGAGTGAATGTCTTCCCAAATATGCTGCTATGTGTGTATCTCTCAGGTGTAGTTTATGTTACTTTTCTTATGGAAATATATTATTCTTTGAAACATGCCAGCATGAAATATAACTGGGTTTTAGTTCAGAGATTAGGATCCGTTAACTCCTGAAGATCCAAAAAATCATCACGACAGATTTATAACACAGAAACTCTGATGAAAATTTATTGAATGTACTTAGACTTTGAATTACCTGCTAGTTAATTAGAAATGGCTGCAAAGCTGGCCACTGTAAAAGACTTCTCAGTAAATTGTTTTCAAACCCTAAGGCAGGTTGTAGTCATTATGTTTCCTTTACACTGTACACAAGATGGTCTTTGTTTTGTAGCCTGTATGTTACATGTGTCCTTTCACATTTCCCTAATGTTCCTACTTATTTAATTATTTATTTTTAATACAGTGCAATTCTATTTTTGGGCCATGTGGACATTTTTAGAATGGCTACTAGACAGAGAGAGAAGAGAGAAAGAAATGCGAGAGAAAGAAATAAGGGGGGAGAGGAAAAAAAAAGAGGAGGAGGGACAGGGAGAGTGAGAATAGTGGGGAGAGAGAGAAAGGATAAAAGAAGAGAGGAAAGGAAGGAAGGAAGGAAGGAGGGAGGGAGGGAGGGAGGGAGGAAAAAATCTACAAATCTGTGGAACAAAAGACTGTATCACAAAGGAAATCAGTATACAGAAGATTAAAAATGTAGCTGTATATATGATTCTGCTAACTTTCCTGAAACTGATTCTTTTCAAACTTCAGTAAGTATTTAAGCTTTTGTGAGACTAATTTGTGTGCAAAAGGAGTGTGCAAAGTGTCCAGTGAGTTCTTTTTTAAAATAAATCCTTTCTGGCATGTAAAATGATGATCCACTGTGCAGTGAAATCCTCTCATCTGCAGCTGTCTTTCAGTGAGATCCAGACATGAAGAAGATGAGAATCTGACTTTGGATATGAATACAACATCCTTTTTTTTTTTTTTTTTTCCAGTTAACACCATATATATAGACCAATACAAAATACAGTCTTTATTCTTTTGGTGAATTCTTTTTTCCCATGACACTTTTTTTCTAAACTTATCCCACTCTGCCTTAGGCTTGCTTAGTAAATCCTCACTTGCAGTCACATTCATTCACACCTGAATGACAACTAAACACACAGTCATACCTATCCAGATCCAACCCTCACTTGAACCAGAAGCACCCACAATTGCTTCATTCCATGTTCTACCACTGAAATTCATTCAAAGTGAAGTTCAGCTCTGATCAGTTTTAAATTAGGATTCAAGCCTTACTCCAGAGAGATGTGGTGGTTTTACTGTGCTAGGCAGCTGAACTCCACCACAACTACTCTCTCACTCCCCCTCCTTAGAAGAGGAGGGGAAGAAGTAAAGGAAGGAACAACTCACGGGTTGAGAAAAAGATAATTTGATTAAAGGGAAAAATAATTGTTAAGGAAAGATTATTATTAATTAAACAATTTAAAGGGAAAAAAAAAGGAAAGGGGAAAAGGGAGGGGGAAAGGGAAAAACCAAAACAAAACAAGTAAAGGCTGTGTGGAAGTGCAGAGGAAAGAAATTACACTCTACTTCCCACAAATGAGCGATGCTTGACCACATCCTTGAAGCAGGGCCTCAACGCATGTAGCCATTGTTCGGGAGGACAGACGTTTTTGCAACGAGAGCCCACCCCTCCCCTTTTCTTCCTTTTTCCACCTTTTATTGCTGAGTGGGACATCATATGGTATGGAATATCCCTTTGGTTGGTTTAGATCAGCTGTCCTGGTGATGTTCCTTTCTGACTTTTTTGCCCACCCTCTCAGAGCGTTAGAGAGTCCTGATGCTGTGCCAGCACTGCTCAGCAGCAGACACAACACTGGTGTGATACCACTGCTGTTCTAGCTACACGTGCAGAGCACAACACTGTATGGCCTGCTGCAGGGAAAGTTAACATCCCACCTAGACCCAGTACAAGAGAAATCCCCCATTTTTGTAACTGTTGGAAAATTATATATTTTTTAACTTGTTCCAATAATAGTCTAAATTAGTTGGAAATAAAATCATATATTCATTAAGTCTGTAAAACTATAACTTTCTGATCTATAATTGGCACTACTAATTCATAACAAATGCATTCCTTGTCAGATAAATTAGAAAAGTCATCTTTAGAATAACACCTAAAATTATGATGTAACAGTCCTTCAAATCAAGGTATCTTTATCTTATTTCTGATATCTCATTGAAGTATTCTTCTTTCATACAAGTTATCTTCTTAATTGCAAGAACATTTGAAGTAAATGTTGCATGTCTTAAACATTTAATAATAATAATTATTAATAATAATAATAATTCTCGCAGAAAGAAATGTAAAATACAGTTAAGCATCAGGGAACAGAGAGGAAATACGTGTGTCTTGCAACCACGACTATGAAAAAAGTTTGCAAACCTGTGACATCATAAACTATTAATTATTTCCACACTTAGGAAAATATTAGAATTTATTAGGGTCTTTTCAAGATATGGAAAATATTCCACAAGTGAGGCAACTGTAATTCAAGAGAGGTGGAGTCCAAAATGAATTATTAAGGTCATTCCTTCAAGAATGAATATAAATATTTTCCACATTTCACTACACCAGCTACAGTATATGCATGAACATACATCTTAAATGCTGGCATTCATGGGGTCTGTGCATACGTAATAGCTATCCTATCTATTTTAGAAATTTTGAAGGCCCATGTTTCTTTGGCATCTAATTACCATTTGCAATTATGTAAGTTTAAGGACTAAAAGAAACTTAGTACATGTCTTTCACATTTGCTAGCACGTGTTTAAACTGAAAACTATGCAGAAACTTTGGTAACTGCCATGACAAATTGATGTCCATAAATTCTAAATAAATGTTTACATTATTAAAGATGAATGCCACAGGAGAAATGTGTGGACGTGGAGTGTTCCACAGTGTTTTTACGTTTACATTAAGAATCAAGGTATTAATGTTTTACAAGGCTTGATCTTGACCTTAGGATCTTATAGAACTAGACAAAAACAGAGTACTAGAATACTATTTTTAGGACTTGTTCCTTTAAATAAAAGAACTAGTGGTAGCGCCAGAAATACATGCAGCCGCAGTACCTTTACCGAGTTTACCATTTCCTTTTTCAGCAATAAGTGTGTTGGTTGGCCCAGTTAAAAGACCCACCCCGTACTGTTCTTACCATTTCCCTCTAGCCCTGCTCTTCCCCAACAGGCAGATAAACTCAGTCCCACTGTTCATTGTCAGATGAGATTACATGTTCAAATGAAATGCTACATTGGAGAGAATGTAGCAGCAGAAGCACAGGGCTGAGGACAACAGTGTCTTCAGCCACACAGTTTGATCCAAAAGTAGATGTGATGAGATCTTGCAGTTTTCACTGCTCTGTCTGATTTCAGTGGCTAAGATTGTTTCCATTTAGTTTTCCACAGAACAGAGCATAGTGATTGTGCACAGCAGTCAATTCAAATAGGTTAAGTATCACATATTGTTCAAACAGTCATCCCAAAGACTTCCAAATGAGTTTTTAAACACTTGTAGTTACTTGCTTGATAAAACAGAAGTTGTTACTATTCGTTATTTCTGTTTGTGCTCACCACTCTGCAGAGCTCAAGCGGTATCAGAACTCATTGCTTGTGTCTATACTAATAGGTGAACTGTGCCTAGGACTATCTGTTAAAACCCAGCACAGCTGGGACAAAAGAGCCTCTCTCTCTAAAGTCTCCTGCACCCACACAGAGAATCCGCATCAAAAATGTCTGCAGGGAATGGCCTCCATCTATGTTAACTCCTGAGCTATAATAACAAAATTTTTGGGACATTCTCATTCAACCCAGACCAAAATTCTGCCTGGTGAAAGCACTGTCAATTGAAAACCATGGAAATGTGATTTCCTTACTACCACCTGCAGAACACAGGAAAAATGGATGGTGTTTTCCTCAAAGGAAAAAAAAAAAAAAAAAGTCCTATCTGTGTCTGAACTGGAGACAAATGCATGCCCCAGCATGCTTCCCAGCCATGGCACCCCCATGAGGACTCTGTCCCTGCTGGGGTGCCTAGTGGTTCTGTCATATGAACACATAGGCATTTTCTTCCCCCAGCAAGAAAGTTCCTAAAGGGGTGCAGGCAATGTACAGCAAACAGAAGATAGGAATTAGAGAATGTGAAAACTACATATATATATATATATATATATATATATGTATGTCTTTGAAGAAAGGAATAGGGAAAAATTTGGCAAGGGATGAAAACCCTTTGGTTTTCTTGGATTTTTGTTTCTTTCTTCTCCTCCTCTAAACATCGAAAGCTATCAGCCTTGGACAAATCATGAACCTGCAGTAATAGCAGCTTTGTGGATTTTCCAGACAATCAGGCAACAGAAAGTCACCTGATCCATCTGTGAGACCTGGTGAGAACTGGCAAACATAATAGGCAGCAAAACACCTGAAACTGCTGGCATTGCAAACACTTCCTGTCTAATTCTGTTGGACAACAAAGCTAGCCCTGTAATTACATCCCACCCCGATCTACATTTGCAGTCATGTAATTAATACTTCCTCTGTAAAGCAATGGAATAATTTAGAAAGCAGATTTTCAACCTTAGTCTGGGAAAACTGAGAGAGTGAGAGATCTGCCTGGGCATTTTAGCTACAGGGAAATGCTTTTCTGGTTCCATTTGCTCACAGAAACTGTAATTAGATGCTCAGAGCTCTCTTTGTGCTAGCAGAGAAGAAAACGATACTTCCTTCCTGTTTAAAAGCCACAAGCAAAAGTGGGTGAGGGGAGCTTTTACTTATTCAGGGGACTTTATGAGAGTGATAAATGTAGATGACCCTGCAGACAGCCAGCTGAGAAAGTGTTATGTTGTCATACACAGGGAAATATTTAGCTTATTTTTGTGGAGGTAAAATGCTTCTTCTCAGAAATCATTGTAGTTTTACAGTAGGCATAACCAATTCCCATATAGATCCTGTAGAGAAAACAAACACTTTTCTGTTTTCATACCATGCTATTCCTTAATAAACATTTACGGAACTGATCTTTTATCAGCTCCATATTTCATTCTCTCAATATAATATATACAGAGGTGGGGAAAATCACAATGGTGAAGCTTCTAGGATGTTTGAAAAAGAAAAAATAATAAAGACATCTGTATGTCACCAGTACTGGAACTGAAAAGCAAGGTAAGGATTCTCAGGATCATAATTTTGGGCTCAGGTATTGAAATTTCACCTCACTTACATTTCAGATGGAGAGTATCAGGCCCAAGAACATGTCCTGACTACAGATAGCCTCATTGCTATGTTTACACTAAAGTGAAGGAGCAGCCACTTTTGAACGTGGCTTTTCTGCTTAAGCAGTCATGGAGCAATAAGCACACAGTTGTGTTTTAGCCCTACTAATACCTACAGAGAGTGAGATGTGGGGAAAACTTAAAATATATAGAGTGATCTCTAATAAAATTGCCTTCGTTTATTGTATGTGGTTTGGTGACAATGTCACCCACCCAATATCAAGAAGGTATGACTGACAGCTGCCTTCTTTGAAAAGCCTCGACTTTCCATAGGAGAATGCACAGATAACCTGAGTTCAAATTTTTCATTGCAAAGTCACTGAGAGATTTTTGAAGTTCTCCAGGCTTCAAGTTATTCCTGCAGGTAGACATAAGCTTTCTGTATCATAAGATACAGAAAGATGGTTACAAGTACAATCCAGTACTTCACGCTGTCTGTACAGTACAACTTCAATGAAATTCAGTCATCTAAGTCCCAGAGCATTTTAGTCTCCAAAAATCCTTGGCCAAGTGCCCAAGGAGCACTTACTCCAAAGCCTAAGTATACTGTTATTGCGCATACCTAAAGAGGATATGTTCTTTACTGGTCAAAACAATCAAGTGCCTACTCAGCTCTCTGAATTTACAAACTAGGCAGGTCTCTGCCACTGAAAGGACACATTTTTCTCTGTGCTAAGACTACAGACAACATTTATCCAAAGAATAGTACTCACTTCAAAACATAGCAAGGAAAGTATGTGGTTCCTACTGTTTCTATAATAACTTTACAATGAAAGCAATTGCCCAGGAAGCAACTGGATTCAAAACTTTTCTCAGCCTGCAGGGACTTGATCAGGTAGGTATCCTACCAAAAAGTCACACAGTAGTCAGGAGCGGAAATGTGGTCCACCCATCCAACCAAAACTGTGTATTCCTGCAGACACCAATGGAAAAAAAAAAAAAAAAAACCACTGGGTAAGAGCATCATAAAAGAGTTTGACTCTGCAGCCTGCAGATTAGATCATTCTCCTCTGACTGATTCCTAAAAGCAAAGCACAGAAAACTCACTTTTCATTACACACCTGTTGTCTTACTCCAAGTTTAAGTTAGCATTTTCATATCCAGAAGAGAAATGGAGACAAAAGAATCTTAATCACATTTGGTTAAAATTCTAAATGCTTCTAGTTATACCATTCATTTAAAAGAAATAATTTTCCTATTTTAAAATGCCCTTTCTGTCTTAAATGAAGAGCTATGTTTGTGGAAATTGCTGTATCATAAGGTTGTCTAAAGGAAACTGGTACTCAACAGGTACATCTGATATCAGTAACCTGTTACCTTTGTGCTCATAAGGCTGTTTTCAAAAAGCAGATTGGAAATATACATACATATATATATACATATGTTTTGTACAGTTCCTCTGTGTGCTAAAAGCAAACGTATGAAGATTTATTCTTTGTGTATGCAATCATGCAACTGAAATATTTGTAAAGTAACAGACTTTCTGTATCAGCACAGCACATTAGCATCTGAAGTTAACACATTAAAAATCTACTTAAAATGAAAGGGATTCATCTGCAATCTTTTTTAATGTTGAATAGAGTTTTCTTGCCATGCTCAGTAATATAACATTCATTTTAATATTTGATTTAAAAATAATAATAATAAAGCATCTGAAACCACAACAACAAAAGATGAAAGATGAGCTGGTCTGCAGCTTTTACTCAATATATTTGAAAAATATATTTGCAAAAGTTTTGGTGGAGTTTGTCTAATAATGTATTTAAAGGACAGCAAGAAAAACTTGGGTTCTTAAGTCTCAGCAAAACAGGACAGATCCTTTGTCCATTACACCCATGATAATCTTTTCTTTGTTCTTTTCCTCCCCTTGCCCTTCTCATATTCCGTATTCAAGAGAAAATGATCATTTATTTTTATTGAAAATGTTGTTTTCAACTAGCCACAAAATGTCAGTAAAAGAAGACAACAATTGAAGAATGGCAAGCAATTCTTAAAATTTTAAAGATCTAAATATATCTGATCCAATTCTCAAAAATAACTAAGGACATTTCCATATCCAATAATAAATACTGTGGATGCAAAAGCAACTCAGCTGTTATTCTCAGACTTTTTAAAGAAGGGAACACAATGTAACAGGTAAAAATAGACGCTATCCCTCAATAACATATATGTAAATTTACTTGCTGTCTTAATTTAAAATTGTTGGCTTTCATCTTTACTCGTCATTTACAGTCACTCATCTCAAAGTCACTCAAAGATTTATTCATATGGCGTTCTTTAGAAAGGCATCAGAGACTAACAAGCAAGATAAGTCAAAACAAGAATTTGTCACAGTCTCCTTCCTTTGAAATAAATAAAAGTGTTTGCCTCTACACATCATGGTGACACTGAGTTCCATGGAAAACTGGTAAGAAATGTGGGCTCATATCTGAAGAAGATCTCCATAGCTCTAAGGGAAGTCCAATATCTCTCATTGATGGCAAAAGTGTTTCAAATACACCTGAGCTTCCAGTGCTTTGGTCAACCACAATATGACCCAGGTGACTGACTTTCCCCATATGTCAGATCCAAAATGTTTTCATCTTCAGAACACATTTGTTTTCAGTAGATTTTCTGGGGCTCTACTGCCTCGAGATTTTAACCTTTCCATCACCCTGATGTGTTCAGGCTGAACCCATGGTGTTCTTTCAGAGTAGTTGCCAGATATACTGAAAAAATGGACAAGCTTGTTTTTTAGTAAACTCTTCAATAAAGTGGTTAAAGATCAGGTATTGTCAACCCTCAGGCAAACCATGACACCTGGTTTCTAATATAAAGCATTTTTGCCATGACTCCACCAATTTCACAGGAATCCAGCTCTCATGTCTGAAAAGTGTTGACACATCTGAATAGATTTTCATCCCTCTGTATTCAGCAGAATCCATAAAGTTAGAGGACATGTGAGATGTCTGCTGTTTTTTTAGTCATCTTATCTTTGGCCTATTTTCCATCTGGCTCAATGAAAGAAGAGTGCTTCCTGAGATGCAGCTAACTCTATACCACACAGGAGGTGGAAATTCAGTGTGGAAAAAAATGCCATTCCCAAAGAAAATTATTTCTGTTTTCAGCCTCTGCCACCTCTCCCCCCTCACACCCAACCCATAGCTTCAGAAGTAGATTGCAGAATAGAGTCTTGAAGGCAAAAAAGTTTTTTTTTTCAAGAACCTCTGCAAAAGAATCTGAGTTAAATCAACAATGAAAAGGGATTTCTGGATTAAGCAGATGACATTAATTAAATTCTTGCCAGTTTATTCTTCATCTAACATTGTAAATACCTCTTAATGCTTAGAGAAAACATTCCTCTCATCAACTAGTCTTATTCATCTGGCAACTTTTCTGTATCATGTTATCCATATCAATGTTAAATGAACTCCTTCTGCTATTTACATTTGAGCCATTTCCTTGCACAGGCACCACAGCCATGGGCACCAAGGGAGCTAACTTGCGCTCTCTTTGCTGGCTATCACATTGACTGTGTGGCTACAAATTGCAAAGTAACAGGCCCAAAGTTGGACTATTGCCTGCCAGCCACCCCACCTGTACAATACACACGGTGTCCACACAGTGGGAACCGCCTTGATGCTTGCAGAGCCAAGGGCAGGATCAGAACTGCAAATACTTACTATTTGCCTATATTTGTGGAAAAATGTCCAATAAACTGTACAGAATTGTAAGGCACTGAAATGGTGGGGAAGAGAAAGACTAACCTGAATCGTGAGAGAGGTGTTTGAGTTAGAAACAAAGCCAACCTAAACTAGAAGAGAAAGGCCCATTGAGGGACTCAGTGAGATCAGAAGACTGTACTAGGTGCTCTGAATAGTTTCCTTGAGGTATCTAACTTTCACCATTGATTCTAAAAGGATTGTTGGGAAATTCCTAGCATAGACACATAGGTATGACACCTACAATTTAGTGTATGGAGTGCTATGGAGTGCTAAGAAGTCCAGTACTGGATGATAGGTCCTATATTAATGGAAAATTAATAAACATATTTTCTTTTTAATTTGACTGGTTTGATCTTTTTCCTTTCTGATTTTAAGTCAGGATGTAAAGCATGACTGCAGTATTTTTAACTTTCTAGACTTGTGCATGATGACACTGGTGGAATCTGTCATTCCTGAGTATATATTTTTCTTTCCAGCATATGCCAAGCTGAAATCTGTGTAACTCTCCAAGATCCAGTCCTTTTAAGGGCAGGCATACCAGCTGCCATGCAATCTATTGTGTACTCTGACTGTTATGGCTTGTCAAATTACCCATGTTTATTACACTCATAACAGCAGCAGATGAAGCTGAAATCAGACATGGAATGTAAGGGTGCCAGATGTCCCAATTTTCATGGGACATTCCCACATTTAAACAAAACTCCTACATCCTGTTGACAAGAACCATAGTCCCAAGACCTGCACATGAAGCACCCTCCTCCCCTCGCTTTCAGGGTGGGAGTGATACATATGGTGCTTCCCCCCGTTCTGGGAGTGTCTCAGATTCCTGCAGCTGTGGCACCTGCAGCCAGAGATGGGGAATGATGGAGGGGGGGATTTGGGAAAGAGGGGGAAGGGAGCAGCACAGAATAGAGCACAACAGAGCAAGTCAGGCAAAGAAAGAAGGAAGAGAAACAATTTAGTAAGAACAGCTGAAAAACAAACACGAATGAAACAACTGAGGAAGTAGAGAGAAAGAGAACAAATATTTCTAAAAGCAGGAGAGAACGTAACTAATTCTAAAAAAGGCAGGAGGAGGGAAAAAGAGAGAAAAGATAAAAAGTGGGCAAGGGAAATACAAATACAGTGGAAAGGAAAGAAGGAAGAGGTACAAGGAGATAAAGAAAAAGAAAAAAAAAATCATGCAACAACAAATATCAAACAAAAACAAAGAAGGAAAAATGAGGAAGAAACCCCCATCATATTAAAAGCAGTAGCTCTCCTGCACAAAGATAATTCATGCAAAGAGCCACACTGTCCCCTTTTTTCCACTTTCACTGCTTTCCACTTTTTTTGCAGAGACTGCACACAAATTTGTGCTGGCAGAATTGGAGTGGAGAGTTGCCAAGGACACATATGAGAGCACTGAGCAGCCCTGCAGAGTACAGGAATTGCCATGAACTCCCAAGGTTGTCTTGCATGCAGCTGCTATTGGAACAGCCATATGGCTTAATGACTTATTTCCAGATTCTGCTGGATAACAGAAGAGTGAGAGGGGGATTGGTCAGGAGGCTGAAACTGAAGGTGCAAAGAAAGGCCAGCCAAAATCTGAAGTACGTGTTGTATGACCATCCAGCCCCTTGTGTTGACATAACTAAACACAACTCTTCCCCTGGGCTCCATAGGCTTCTCTATTGTGTAATAATCATCATTTTCTGACATATTTGAAAAAAAATCTTTTGCTTTCTTATTGTCAGATCGATTGTCTCTCCCCCTGAGAATCCCAGGGAGCAGATGTAGTTTGCTGGAGTATCACCTACTGTACCTCATAGAAAGCAAGGACCTCTCCAAAGCAAACGATTTATCCTCAGGTGAGATGTGGATGGAGAAAAACACAGCTCCACAAGGAAACTGAATTTCATCTTTGCAGATCCAGCACACATCAGTTCAAGGGTTTCAGCCCCACAGACTAACCATTTTTCTCCAGACAGCCTTATTATAAGTGTCCCAACTGGGTTTTAGAGAGCAGCTGTTACTTAGGAGAAATTTCTTCTTCTCAGTTCAGTTAAGTGAAAAGAAGAAGAACATAGAATGTGGTATAGTTAAGAATGAATGTGAAACATTTAATGTTTACCCACTTCTAATTAGGGCAAAGAAAGTGTTTTGGTAGCTGTACTTGAGTTCAAGGTCAAGTTTGCACATCCATGTGGCTTGAATCAGCTGCATCTATTCTGCCTGCTGGGGCAGAGGCCAAGGGTGAACTTTACTCCCCCTTTCCTGTCTCCCACCCCACAAAGCCTGAATTTCCCTGTCCGGAGAGCCAAATGACTTGCTGCAAACTAAAGCATAAGTGAGACTCATGTTTGGGTAGGGTGGATAGCAGGGAAGTTGCAACTGCAAAACAAAATTGGTTCCCAAACTTCCAAAATGATATAGCCATGTCCAGTATTTCTTGTCCATCCTGACACATGTGAATGTATAGATTTTTGTTTCTTACAATAGTCTTCTCCACAGAGTAAGCTGAAAGCCATTCTCCTTGTCTGTGTATTCCAGTACATGCCTGCAAAGCAATTCTTTTAAATCTCTAGATACGAACCCCACCCACTGCTCCTATTCTTTCATACCTCTACAAGAACCTTTCCCACAGGTGTGAATAAGTACGCTTACATGAAAGAACAGCAATATTAGGTGCTTGTAACCACATATATCTCAGCTACAATGACACTGCATGGAACAGAGGATGTACAAGAAAAAACTCTTATTTTTTGTAATGAAAACAGATTTTTTGAAAGTAGCAAATATATTTGTGTAACATTTGTGAAAAGAAGTTTGTAGGTCTATTATACATCCTCAGAATTGAGATCTTGAATTTCTTCCAAATTATCAACACCCTACTTGAAGGAGGGAGACTATGGTTTCTTCCAATCGAATTAGTCTACTATGCAGAAGAAATACCAAATGGTATTCTGTGGAATATCTGCATGTTTGCCTTGTTAACTATAACACAGCATGGAGAACTGACGTTCAGCTGTTATCTATCACGACACTGGAACAGAGGCAGTTCTTGCTCTGAGGAAAGTGGGTTATGTCCCTTCCAGAACTCTATAATATCTGTATAATCTCTGACACCATGTTTATGTGTTTTTGTTTGTTTGTTTGTTTTGCTTTGTTTTATCTTGTTTTGTTTTTCCCCTCTTGGGATGAGCTCATTTGGCACAAGTGCTAACACCAAACACAGCACTACAACAAACTAGAACATGAAAATACAACAGAATAGGAATTCCACTGCACTTGCCTGGTAGCTTCTAGTGGGAGATTTTCCTGGCTGTTTCCAGACAGAAAGTGTAGGATTCATGGGCACGTGGGCTGAGCAACCCAAAAGTGATGCAAAGGAAAACTTAGAAGGTCACAGCAGACCATCTATCTTTTGATTTCCTTTCTAGCAGAGTGGTTACATTTGATTATTTAACTGTGCTTCATCTCTCCTTTCCATAATGAAGCTGAACAAGGTACATTTTTGGATATTGTTGTAAAATAAGTTTAATAAAAATGTTACAGAGATGGCCTGAATTTGTGCAATAGTTTTCAGTGGACATCTCACTGGCTCTTAAGGAGCTTGGGCTGGATGTAAAAAGGACTACAAAGTAAAATGTTATAAGGTCCTTTGCAAAACAGTTAACATTTTTATGTTTTCCAGTATATAACTTTAAATACCCTCATCTTGTTAGTGCCCTCTTGAAGGTACTTGTATTGTTCCTGTTTTGTATAGCATTATTCTCTTAAGCTTGCATTGCATTCTATGTGCATGTGCACACACATACCCACAGACACACGCATGATTTTCTCCTCACATTCCTACCAACTAAAAGCACTAGCGCTACCACTGCACTGAGCTATTACTTTCCACCCAAATTTAACCACCTCTTCCACTCGTGCACTTATACTTCATAAACACATGCTTTCTGAGCTTAAACTACTTTACTTAAGAGACCCTTTGTTACCAAGCATCCCCAGGTTGCTCTATATTAGCAATGTCATTGGACTGTGCTCTTAGTCATATGTTCTGAATTTTTGGGTAGACCTGTGTGGTGCCAGGAGTTGAACTCGATCTTTGCAGGTCTCTTCCAACTCAGGATATCCTATGATTCTATGATTTGCTTTTCATTTTATAGTTTTAGCTTCCCTTATCCTATGTCCGTATTTTTAGTTGCAGTCTCTATTGTTCTGATTTTATTTTACCTGTTGGTCTTTTCTATTTTTAATCTAGCTTTAATAAAAGAAGCTATGTTTTGTGATTATAAATCTGGGCTCTGAAGTCATGGGGATCTAACAAACAGTCCATTCATATTGTTTTCTTTTGTTTGTTTGTTTTATTCGGTATTGTCAGCAGTTACTTTCAGCTGTCAAAAGAACCAGGTGTTTTAATTATTAGCCTGGGTCATTCTCTGGCTACATATAATAGATGAAACAGATCCTTAATTGTGCTAAGCGAATATTAGTTTCTAGTTTAGTGATTCATTCACCGTTATCCATCCTAATGCGAAGTAACTGCAGCCAATTCTACTATTTCTAACTTTTTTATTTATTTTTATTTTTTTTCTGTAACTTTCAGGTGTTCCTGGAGTGATGTATTGGTGACTTCATGATATCTCAAGGCTCCCTTCCCAGATGACTTGAGTCTCACATGATAATGCAATTATTCTTTCAACATGTTATTCAAAACTGTTTGAGGACCTGATAAGATTGTTATCTAAGCTGATAACAGTTAACTATTCCAGATATTATATATATATCATTACTTAATTTTATGAATTATTAGTGAATACTTTGACCCACAAGCATAGAATAAATTTCATAAGATATATATGTTATTTCAAATTTTACCTAATTCATTTTAAAAATGGGATATTCAGAATAAAATAATACACTTTTAATTCTGACAGTGAGTAATTTCTCTTAAAGATTATTATAGGTGTCTTATGAGGAGATTATTTTCTTTTCAGAATGGTCCTTGTAAAAAGCTAAGACTGAAACAACATGTAAAGAAAATACAGTACTTTTTTCAGGTGTTCAAGAGTTTTTAATTTCATTCTACATTTTTTCAAACCCCAGCTCAAAACAGATTATTTACCACACAAATAAAGTTAAAAAAAAAAAAAAAAAGTCTTCAACAGTGTTAGGTCAAATATTTGTAACAAATAAGAAGGTTGTACTTCTTATCCCCTATTCCCACTCTCAAAAGCTGCTTGGAATTGATAGTTCATGCTGGCAAGTGCTTTGGTCTGTAAAAATTCCATTAAAAGCAATGGGACAGTTGTTCAGACAGTCACCAACACAAAATCAAGGACTCCGTACATCAGGTTTTATAAACAATTCATTTATAAACTTTAGATTATTAACTCACAAGACATTTGCCTCTGCCTTTAAGATGCCTACATCACATAATATGGTATTTGTTCCCTGAGAAGATGACAGATTTCTAAATCAACAATTAGAAAATCAATAAATGGCAAAGCGTGTTAAGTAAAATATTTCTGTTGCCTAGGTATTCTTATAAAAGAATAGACATTTTCCAGATATTCTTACACTTTTTTTTTTTCCGCATGACTATTCATGAGTTAGTAATAGAAGGTCATGAGTGTGGCTAAACTAAAACAACTATAAAATTTTCAAATGACCATAATTTAAGCCTCATATCTACAACAGTACAGTTTGTGTTTCCACAAATATAATCTTCTATAAAAAAGAATGTCTTCAAAATTTTCTATTTGTTGTCTCTTCAAAATACAATGAAATTTCAAAACATTTTTTCAGAATACAATGGATTGTGGTTTTAGATATCTACACCTTAATTAATAATAATAATCAGAATCAGAATGATCTAAAAGCATGTAAACTTAAAATAATAAATGTGGTGAGAATTAAGAATATGCATGTGGACTGTCATATTTTACAGGCAAGATGTGCAGAGTGATTCATCATCAAAACAAATCCTGCCAAACACTGTAAGATCTATCATACTCCAGCCAAATTGGTAAAGTAAACGTAGAAAACAGAAATGTAATGTGACATACTAAACAATATAGCAGAAAAGAAGGATCTCAACATGACAAGGAAAAAAAAATATATTCATGATACACCAATGGCTGAAGACAGAAATGCCGAAGACTTCTTTCCCCTGTCATGCCTTACAAAGAGCTATGAAAATGTCATATAGATTTGTAATGTGCTTTATAGAATGTAAATTAGTTATTCAGTTGTTGTGTGGTTTTGTTTTGTTTTGTTTTGTTTTCTCCTGAAGAAATCATTGCCTCTTTTTAGATTATTTAGAGACCTAAATCTTTTAGCACCGAAATAGGAAAGTATATTATTCAAAGCAAGATGCCAGGTATGTCACTCTTGTGAAAGTCTGGCCATTAGTGGCACAAAATAGCCCTCTTGGAAATGCATCCTTTGACAGGCTGGAGCTTTATTTAAATTGGTCTCTGAAACTATGCAAATTCACAATTTGGAAAGAGTTGGAGGTCCTACAGGGAGCTGTTTGAATGAAAAACAGAAAATCCTGTATGTACTTTTGCCCTGAAGGTCTCTCAGCAGCAGTGTACTGCTGTGCTACTTGTGGGGGACAGTAGACAGTAGGAGAAATTCTGTCCCCAGAGAGCGTACATCCCTAGCAGGGGCTACAAAGACATCCCTGCCTAACAATAGCTTGGTCTGGCTAACTACACTCTCTACATTTTAAAAACATGATCAGATGAATGGAATACTAAAAAACAAACAAACAACCAAACCAAACCAAACCAAAACAAACAAACAAAAAAAAAAACATTACTTCACAAGCTTTAGAAAAAGATCCTTTTTGTTAAATAGTAATTAACAGACAAAATATCAAAATATACACTGTTTTTTGAAATAATCCTTTGTACAACACCAACATCTTCAGAAAGAGCTGATTTCTTTTACTGTATTAATGGGTATAATTTGAAAAAGAGATAAGCTTTCAGTTGAATCTGTTAGTCTAATTAAGGATATTAGGCATTGCCTCATTCATACAAAGGAGACCATGCTTCTGAAGACACTATAATTCTTTGCCATTTTTAGCATTATTAGGTCCAAATGACATCACCAGGAAGAATGTACTGAGAAACTTGCTTGGATTTTATGGCTTTCTGTACTTTTTAATAAAAAATATCACCTTGCGAAGTGAATCTTGTCTCCCCTCCTGTTCAGACCAATAACTTTCATTAAGTTACTGACATTTGATCTTTTACATACTTAACTCTCTGTTAGTTTGATTTTTCTATCATGGATCCAATATTATTTAGTGCCATAATATCATTTAAAATACATTAGTATTAGAAGAATATTGTTATTACAATCATCCTTTTACAGCACTATGTGCTGAATTGTAAAAGTTAAACTACATTAACAACGTAGTTTACAGCTTGCAATTTCAGACGGAATAAGTTTAATTCCAAAAGAAGAAGATCCAAGGTTCTGTTGAAATGACTAACTCACAGGATGAAAAATAAAATATGAGAACTAATTTGCCTCTTTTTTATTTCAGCATCATTTGTAGTATTTTTCTTTGTTTGTTTACTCGTTCGTTTATCATTACTGTTTTAAAATAGTAATACTATATGTATTCCATTGTAAACATTTTGGAGAAAGGATTAAATACATTTTCTTTATGTTTGTCTTGAGTTTTCCATCAGCATCTAGGAAACTGTCAGCAGGGTCTAACAGATCCCATTATTCAAAGGGTCTGAACTCCTTTTTTATTGTAGTTTGTCATAAAACTTGGCACAAGCCTATTACTAGTAATATGCCTTTATTGCTGCATTTACTTTTAAGCTGTAAATCTGTCTTGCATCTATGGGGAAAAAAATACAGCCTGCATGCATATGGACTATGAACGCGGCCAGTTATCTGGGTAATTTATTTTATGAACTTAGGCTGAATTAAAGAAGGAGCACTACCAGCATCTAGTAAGTGTTCTTCCTCCTGAGGCTGCAAATCAGCAAGAAAAGGTTTCTTAAACTGGCACACTGAAGGATTTGGGTTTACAATATGTTGTTTGAATGTGTTCTGGCTGAAACAGAAACTGACAGTCTGATTGATAGCCCCTATTTCTTTCCTTATTGTCACAAATTACTTTCAGGATACTAGCAATAACACAGTGTTCAACTCCTATAAAAGGTGCAACTCTCCAGCTCAGCTTTCACTGTGAAAAGTTTTGTCGTATTAGTGGAAATCATTTTGCACAACATTTAAATCCTGCATCCTGGAGGACTGTGTGGCTCAGGAGACTGGTAGTGAGAACAGAATAAAAAGCGTTTCACCTCTCTGTTCTTTTTGAAAAATCAGGCTGTTCTTTTTGAAAAATCAGGCTCAGTAGATACCAACTGCTATTTCTATACAGAGACTTTATAGTTCCCTATGTAAAATGAGTTTAGACTAACCATTTGCTAACGATTATCCTAAAGTCCCCTTCATTAACAGTGCTATAAGTACCCTGAAGAGTATTTCCCAGTGGCATGAGGACTATAGAGCTTAGGTTCAGAACAAAAAGGAAGCGATTCTTCAAATAAGGTGTATTCTTGCTGTTGATCTCCTTCCCACATGAGGGAATGGATTCGAAGAGCAACTAGAAAAATGTGGGGGGGAGGGGAGGAAGGGGGAGGGATCCATCAACACAGAAACCCATCAACAGCTATCAAAAACAAACATAATACCTCTGTCCACTTCTCTGTGGTTTTCTTTTTGAAGTATTTATTTCATATTGTATAAGATAGCTATCTTCAGAAACCCAGATAACTTTAGACAAGGAATATATTGCAGGGTATATTTATTTACATGATTGCTTTGTCATGTTCCTGCCAGGTGTCTGTTGTCTCTCACAACTAACAGCAGGTTACAGACCTGGATAAATCTTTGATTTGACCCAGCGTGAACAGTTTTGTGTTATTATATGGTTTATGTTATTATGGTACCTTTTTCATAGCAGACTCAAACCATGGTAATTACAAAGTTACAATTTTTATTTCCTAGAAATGTCAAAAGTTTTACCTTTTCTCTCTTTTAAAGTCCCTAGTCCATTCTTCTGCTCTTGAAGACATTGCAGAAAATACAATAACTGTAAATTGTGTTGGCTTAGTTCATATATTGCCAACAGCTACATAAAAAAATAAATAAATAAAAATAATTTTAAAAAAAAAGATTTTATTTCTTTTTCAGTTGGTTGGTTGTAGCTGTAGTTGTGTCACATCATTCAGGAAAAATTATTTTATTTTAGTGTCTGGTGCTAATCCAAACCAAATCCCAGAATCCTACTCAGACAGCAGTCAGGTACACATCAGCCCAGGCATCTTTGCCCAGGCAGATGTGCAGTGTTGCAGGTTATGAAGCCCCAGTCATTAGTACTTGGATTTTCTTCTCAGGACTCCACGTAAATCCAAAACTATGGGATCAGTGTTACCTTGGTAATTGCTGAGATCACTAGAGTTGTTTTAAGATATTTCTCTGTAATCTATCAGCAAATATATTGGGTAATCTATTATCCAAATGTTGTTAAAAGTACAGAACAGTAAGGAAGAGTAAAGGGTTATTACAGTTGTCTAAGGATATTTCTAAAAAGTTTTTTCAGATGCCTTAGAATACAGTGTTGCCCTTCAGGTGCTTCATCAGAAGGACTTGGGTATGCCCAAGGCCCTGTGTTATGTCTCCCAGGCATGTAAGAATGCCCTAGCTATTTGAAGTTATCTCAAATGTCATTAGATGCCTGAGTTTAGGTATTTGAATTAAGGCCTAAATAGATAAGATGTCAGTTATGTAGACAGATAAAGCTTCATGGATTTTATTTAAAAGAAATTCTACTTTGAAAACATTATTTTGACACCTTTCTCTGTTTACTTTCCTTAGCGTCCCCATCTGGGATATGAAATTAGTTCTGCCCTGTAAACAAGGACGGTTATGTTGACGATATACTTAACTTGTAAACTACTCCATTTTAATTAGGATTTGTGGTTTATTTGATAAGTATAGATCATAATGCACAAAAACTTTCCACTAAATTTCAATAAACTAACAACTATACATGGCTATCAGCAGAAGAATCCGTTTCTCCAGAAGACAGGACATATGAAGCTTTGCAAAATTCCATAATTTATGCAAAATTAGCATACTCCTGACTGTTTTCCAAAAAAGTATAATTATCCTGCAAATGGATAGTAATATGAAAAATGAAGCACTAGGAACTGATATTCTGTAAGTTAGAAAACCAAAACTACAAGGAAAAACAAATCAAGATCAACTGGAAATAACTATGAGAAACTTCTTCTTAACTGTAGGACACAGAAGATAGGCAATGACTCCTTTTAACCACTTACAGCAAGCTGATGTCAAACAAGAAACATTTAGACATCATTATTTAATGGGATTTAGTCTGCAAATGTTTAATAGTAACAGTAGTTCAAATTTAGACAACAATTTTTGAGTTTTGGTGAAAACTGGAAAAAAAATCTTTTTAATGAGAAAATTAAATTATTTAAAATACTATAGAAAAAGAAAGTTTCTTCCATGTATTTTAAAAGAATATTTTTCCTAAACAGTTTGAGAAATAACTCTTAAGAAAACCTCTCTTTGTCAAATGCAATAAAAAGCGATATTTTGGTAAATCCACTACCACTACAAAATTATCTTAAAGTTGAAAAGATTTAAAAACTCACATTTTGGCTGAATTTCATGACTTTCATAATCTCCAGGTGTCAGCTAGTTGCCTCTCTCTTTCTTGGGAAAAAAAAAAAAAAAAAAAGGAAAAAAGGTAAAACATTTAGATACCCATTGCAGAGTACTTAGTTCAGCATATTTGACATAAATGGATATAATTTATGTAGCTTATTTACAACATTATTTTATTTTGTAGTACAGCCTCTCCTTTAAGTAAATTTCACATGAGGTACATATACTGCTTTGATGTACAAGATAGGAGCAGGTCTCCCCACTCCTTCCAAGTCACACTGTATGACAGCAATACACCATTATCAGAGGTCTGTAGATGAACAAGTGTTGTGGCAGCTTCTTTCCAAATAATTGCATATAATGCATGAGACAGAAATGAAGTGAACCTGCATCAAAGAGTAGTGAAAAATGTCATATGAATGTGCTACAGCCATTATCCCTTTGTAATTCCCTTTGCGCTTACATACATCTAGACATGAATTATTCTGTAAAATATGTATCTACTGAGGTTTTCATCATTTAACCATATAACCATTCCTTCTTCAAATGATTTTTTTTATCTTGTCATCTAAGATTGAGAACACTGAAACAAATTAGTGAAGAAAAAGGAAATGTCTAAGTATTAACCCAAAGCAATCTGCATTGGAGTGTGTACGCATAACAAAGTCTACACTCTTCAGAAAGAGAGGAATGATTAAGCTGATCATCTAAAATCAGAAAAGTTTGAGAAAGTCATCTATTTCACTTTGGGATGAATTTGCTTCCTTGAGAGCAAGATGTCAGCAATTCTGGGCTTCTCTGCTGCTCATTTTCAAGTTAACCTTAATTTGTAATGCACCCATGACTTAGTAAAAATAAAACATTACTCTTTTCTGATTGTTTTTTTACTGATTAGGATGTATTTGATTTCTTTACTCTCAAATTATTTTGCTGTTGCTGTTGTTCTCTTTTAATTTCATTTATTTTATCAGAAAAAAAAAAAAAAGAAAAAATGAGAAAGATTTATGTTATAGAACTACCTAGAATCTTTGAAAGAAATGCAAAATCACATTCCCTTTTACTTCTAGTAAATTTAGGAGTACACAAAAGGTGCCACACAAAGGTCTCATCTCAGAGCAGCAATGATTTACTAGCAGTCAAATATTGTCTCTGTAAGCTGTGTGGTAACAAATCCTTTTCTTGTATTATGCATCTGAGTGAGCTGGATATTGGTTGTTTGCATGTGTAGATTATTTATTTATTTATTTATTTATTTATTTTTCTTCCAGGGGCGTTTCTACAACAGCTCAAATAAAAATGTATAATACTGTTTGTGAAAACCTTTAATAATATGTTGGTATATAATCAGTGAATCAGATACTATGACTAGTTTCACATACAACCAAAAAGCATTTGTTATTTAAAAAGCATGAATCTTTTTTGGAAGGAAAACAATGTCAAAACAGCATTTTGCCTTCAGCATGATACATGCAAAAACAGTACAGTAACATTTTTGTATAAATTACATGAATATAAAATATATAGTAAACACATATATTAACATACATAAATTGTACACATAAATTACATATTTGTATTGATTTATGTGTTTAAGTTTCAAGGGACATCAGTTTTAGAGAAGATAACAAGTTGAAGCATCTTGGTTTAATGTAGGAAGCAAAAGCTTTCTTTCCTCATCCATTAAAATGCCAGAAATCAATGTATGAATGACAGTTAAGACACTAAGTACCAATTATTCCTATATCTGCTCATTTTAGTTGACCTCGGCCTTATCTCTCACTTCCTTTGAGATAGGATGAATTACGGAGTCAGGTATTAAAAACTGAATCTACAGATTTTCTTCCAGCATTTTACCACTTCACTTAGCACTAAAACAAGTTACAGGCAACCACAGCAAGTGAATTTATAACCTTACAAATGGAGGCAGTATGTGATAAATACCACGCTATCAGTTGTTCACGTAAGTAATATATGCTCTTGTAAAACCTGTACTGAAAGCTGAGTAATTTATGAAGTAAAAGAAGTCTGGCTTCTTTAACCTCTCATGCTAATTTATTTTAAGACAACAAGGGGATAGACTTGTGTACTACACTCTTGCGCTATTTTTAATTGCTATGTCCTCTCTCTTTCATTAGTGTATCCTATTTCTGCCATTTATCAAGTAGAAGGAGAAAATGTTATTTCACCTTTGAAACTGAAATCCTTCTTCCTGAGTCAGACTGATGATTTCCAACGCTTTTTTAAAGGAAAAAAAAAAAAAAAACTGCTTTTCTGGCCAGTGGCCGTGTTGAAGTTGAAAACATGTCTTTTAGCAAAGATAAAGCATCCTAATGAATGACTTGCTTTTGAAAAAACAAGAGACAGTCCTTGCAGTCTTTCAGTAGAAGCACTAATGGAAAAATATGGAAAAAAAAAAAAAGACAACTTCCCATGTGTATTGCAGCACACATCACAATCAGCATGGAAGACTTCGGTTTCAGCCAACCAGTCTTCTGAATCTGATTCACTAAAAAAGAGAAAAGGCAGAGGTCCAAACTTTATATTCAACAGGAATTAAGAGGAACTGGTCTGGGTATTGCTAAGAATAGAGGCTTTAGATAGGCAGGTCATCCCTGAGTCCTTGTTTTTCTTTTGATCCTATAAGTTTAGGCTTTATAGATGGAAATTCTTATGCTTCTGTAGAAACTTCTAACCTTGAAAAAGCTGTTTATTTAACCAAGGCAAAGCTGGTTTGATAAAAAAACATTACTGTTATTACTATAATAGACATTACTGTTACCTATAAACTCTACCTTGTCAATATCCTTAGATCATCACAGTTACAACCACGCCTTATAGTCACTACAGACAGCATTTGTTTAGAAACAAAATGGTCCTTTAAAGCTGCCAGGCTTTTACCATCAAATAAATAATAAATAATGATTGTTATTGCATGCACTTATCATAGAATCGTAGAATCTTAGAATCTTAGAACAGCTACCTTAAAGATCATCTAGTTCCAATCCCCTTGCCATGGGCTGGAATTCCATAAATTAGATCAGGTTGCCCAGGGCCCCATCCAACCTGGTCTTGTACGCCTCCAGGCATGGGACATCTACAATATCTCTGGACAACCTGTTCCAGTGCCTCACCACCCTCTGAGTGAAGAATTTCCTCCTAATATCTCATCCAAATCTCACCTCTTTTAGTTTAAAGCCATTTCCTCTTGTCCTATGATTATTTGATTGACCAAAATATTGCTTTCTATCTTTTTTGTAAGCCCCTTTTAAGTACTGAAAGGCTGCAAAGAGTTATCCCTGGAGCTTTCTCTTTTTCAGGCCGTGCTTCCCCAGCTTCATAGGAGAGGTCCTACATGCCTCTGATCATCTTTGTGGCCCTCCTCCAGACCCGCTCTAACAGATCCACAACCTACTTGTTCTGTGGGCCCCTGACCTGGATGCAACACTCCAAGTGGGGCCCCACAAGAGCAGAGCAGAGGGGGACAACCACCTCTCTTGACCTCCTGGCCACACCTCTGCTGATGCAGCCCAGGATGCAGTTGGCCTTCTGGGCTGCAAGTGTGCACTGCCAGCTCACGTTGAGCTTTTTGACAAGAAGCTCCAAGCTCATGAAAAGAACCTCCAAGTCCTTCTCTGCAGGGCTGCTCTCAATGAGTTCTTCTCCCAGTCTGTATTCATGTCTGTGATTGCCCCAACCGAGGTGAAGCACCTTGTGCTTGGCCTTGTTGAACCTCATTAGGTTCACTTGGGCCCGCTTCTCAAGGTTGTCCAGGTTCCTTTGGATGGCATCCCTTCCTTCTTCGGTATCAACTGCACAACTCAGCTTGGTGTCAGCTGCAACTTGCTGAGGGTACACTTGATCACATTGCCCATGTCATTGATAAAGATACTGGATAACAGTACCAGTCCCAAAACAGACCCCTGAAGGACAGTGCTTGTCATCGGCCTCCACCTGGAAACAGAGCCATTGACCACCACTCTCTGGGTACAGACTTCAAGCCAATTCCTTATCCACTGAATGGTCTCCCTTTAAGTCCATATGTCTCCAACTTGCAGACCAGGATGTCATGTGGGACTGTGTCAAAGGCCTTGCAGAAGTCCAGGTAGATGACATTGGTTGGTCTTCCCTTGTCAACTGATGCAGTCAGTCCATCACAGAAGTCTACCAGATTGGTCAGGCACAATTTGCCCTTTGTGAAGCCATGCTGGCTGTCCTGGATCACCTCCTTGTCCTGCGTGTGCCTTAGCATTGCCTCCACGAGGATTTGTTCCATGATCTTCCCAGGAACAGAGGTGAGGCTCACCCATCTGTAGTTCCCCAGCTCTTCCTTTCTACCCTTTTTAAGAATGGGAGTGATATTTCTCTTTTTCCAGGCACTGGGGACTTTGTCTGACTGCCATGATTTTTCAAATATAATTGAGAGTTTCTTGGCAACTACATCAGCCAATTCCCTCAGGACCCTAGGATGCATGTCATCAGGCCCCATAGATATATTGTTGTTAAGTCAGGAGGTCCCGAACGTGCTCTTCTCTTACACTGGGAGGGCCTCTGCTCCCCCAGCCCCCACCTAGAGGTCTGGGGACTTAAGATATGTAGGAAACCTGACCACCAGTGAAGACTGAGGCAAATAATTGTTAAGTACATCTGCCTTCTCCACATCTGCCGTTACCAGTTCTCTGTCTTCATTTGTCAGAAGTGCTACACTCTCCCTAGTCTTTCTTTTGTGGCACCTGTAGAACCCCGTCTTGTTATTCTTTGCGTCCCTTACCAAGTTTAGTTCTGTCAGTGCCTTGGCTTTCCTGATCCCATCCCTGCACGTCCAGACACCATTTCTGTACTCTTCCCAGGGCCCAAGGTGCTGTTTCCACGATTTGTGCATTTCCTTCTTTTGCCTAAGTTTGACCAGTAGATCCTTATTCAACCATGCTGGTTTCCTACCTTCCCTGGTTGATTTATTACATATGGGAATAGAGAGCTCTTGCACTCCAAGGAAAATATCCTCAAAGAGTTACCAACTCTGATCAGATCCTCTATCCCTAAGGACCATGTCCCATGGGATCAAATCCACTAATTCTTTGAACAGATGGAAGTTGGCTTTTCTGAAGTTCAGTGTCCTGACTTTGCTCTTAGCCAGGCCCTTAACCCTCAAGATAAACTCAACCAGGGCATGGTCACTGCAACCTAGGCTTCCTCCAAATTTAACTAGCTCTTCCACATTGGTCACCACCAGATCCAGCAACATTCCTCCTCTAGTTGGTTTGTCTAATACCCCGATGTGGAAGTTGTCCCCAAGTTTTCTTACTTGTCATCTTTTCTTTTTTTTCCCCTCACTTTAAGGATACAATTTCATATTGGTGTGGGATCATGTTTACCAAACAGTGAGGTAGAAAGTAGAGCTGGGGTAGGAAGCTACAGCCCACACTGTATTCTCCCCAACAACAGGTAATACTATCCCATATTTTACTAGGATGTGTTTTCTTTTTCTGAGCAAAAATATTCTCCCAGTAGATTTGAGGCATTTGTCCAGCTTTCCAGATTGCTGTCAATCCAACAGAAGTAGTAGCACTGACCAAGATGTTTAACATCTGGAAGAACTCGGCAAATGTCCATTTACTGTGCAAAGTTGACCTACATAGCCTTGAAATGTCCCATACTTACTAGGCATATGGCTCCTGGGAAGTCTTAACACCTCAAATTATTACATTTAAGTTGCAAACACTGAGATAAGGATACATCACGAGAACTGCTGTTTTGGCCAATAACATTTGTTTTCTGAAAAAGGAAACAGGAAGGAAAAAGGTCAAAAACAGGGACCTGAAACATATTGGATTTGGAAGGAGAAAACATTGAAGCAAAAAAGAGAATGAGTTTCAGATGGTCACTTCACTCAAGAATGAGTTAGACATAGCATTCTAAAAAATGACAATAGAAATCTTTCTCCACCAAGTATTTTGTTTATACAATGCATTTAAAGCATTTCAAAATGTCTTTAGGGCATTTTAAAATGTCTTTAGAAACATATGGCTTCTGTTCTCATGCCCTTCCTATAAAACCAAGCTATCTTTGTACCAGGACTCCTACCTCTAAGGGTTCAGACAAACAGAAATTTGAAGAATATTATTTTCTTAAAAACTCTTTAAGAAATATTTAAGATTTTTTTTTTCAATCTATGTGTTAGACCATTAAAATCTGTTACTGTACTATTATCCCTGTGGAAATAAAAATAGAAAAATAATAGAAAAAATATTTGTTTTATCAAAAAGCTTATGTTCTTTGTTCAGGAACTTTAAATTCACAGTATCATTATTTAAGGAACTATGCCTTTATCAATGGCCCAGATCAGAAGCATTCGTCTTAACAAACCATTTAAACTCATGCTTAGATCACATCTACTTTAAGAATACTTAATAACTGCTTTAGTATTTTGCTGAACTGAGGCCTCTTCCAATAAATTTTAAAATGTACTCATTACAGTCTCTTTTCTCTGAGTCCTTTACAATCCTGCTCATGCAACTTGGGAATCTAACATTAAAGCTTGCAAGTTGAATTAAAAAGAACTCATCATCTACTTGAATTTTTTCAAGATTTCTGAAATAGCTTTTCTATCAAAAATGTAGCACATTGAAAACTCTATGATGGTATTTCACAAATACTTTACTACAACCTGCTTGGAGTGACTGGAAAAACCTGCTGCTCAAAAGCTTATTAATTTATTTGAATTTAATTGATGATAAATGTCTTGTACTAAGCAACACTGATTTTGTTTCATTAAAAAAGATAGATCATTCAAAATTACTGTATAAGTAGATAACTTTTTTTTATGTTAATTGCCTTCTTAGATATTTCTCATATATGAAAGCATCCTGAGATACATTTTAGGCAAAAAAACATGCATCATTTTGACAGATACTTAGTAAAGAAAGTATACATACCATATATACAGTAAAATATGAGAGAAAATCTGTAAGAGCTACAGGTTCATAAGTTCATGAGAAATGTTTTATTATGCCAACACATTTGATTTAACTCTGTCTAAAATTTCAGCAAACCAGACTTCTGCCCTAAGCTAAAGCTCCTTTGTGATTTACAAACAATGGCAAATCCATGTCTGATATGATTTTTGTAATGGAGACAAACAGGAAGGAGGAATATCCTGACACTTGAACAGATGGAGTAAAACCTACTTACCAGCCAGAAACAAAAGCCTCAACAGTGCTAGACATTGTCTAAATTCAACTGAAGGGAGATAAATCAATTTACTGGGATTTCTGCTGTTTGTTGCTCTTGTCAGAGAAAGATGGTACATTAACAGGACTTTCCTCTTCCAAGCTATTATAGTATATAATTAACTATTAATGGGTACTGTAAAACTCAGTTAAGACCAAACTAAAATACCATTACAGATTCTGATATTACCATACAGAGTCCCAGATAAAACTACACCAGTACTCTTCCAGGTAGTATAGTTTAAAATACCAATATGAGAATTTATTCTTTCCAGTCTCAGCCTGTAGGTGTCAGTTCATATCGGTTTAGAAGTTCCTCTTCCTCCCACCCTTTCTCTTTTCCTGTTCTTTCTCTTTCTGTCATATGCATTGTCACGGACATGGACAGAGAATTACCCACATGCTTGTAAATACTTAAGTACAAGACTTTCCTACTCATGTCTTTCGAAAATATCAATGTTGTTCCTTTTATAGCCAGAATGCTTACTACTGAATAGTGCATGTTTTGTTGCTGTTTTCTCTACAGAATTAGAGAAGATTTTCTTGACCAGGTCTTGAGTAAGGAAAAGACTCGTAAAAAAAAGATAAGGATGTATTAAGCAGTTTCATGATATACCATAAACTGAAAGAAGGCTGTTAAAAATTGCAGTAGAAACATTTTGGCTCACTCATGCACAGTTCACTTGAGGATGTCATTTTTGTAAACTGCTATGATCCTCTTTTGTTTTTCAAAGTTCAAGTGAAAGGTATCTCCTTCTGCAAATAATTCCCCTCCAAATATTCAAGAATGTTTAGAAAAAAAAAAACATTCAGATAAAATAGACTCTGAGCTTTCTTTCAGACGTTAATGACTTCCTCTGAATAAAACATATCAGCATATCATTATTCTAATGAAGAAGTCTTCTCCTTTTATATGGGTTACTGTGTTGATAGAGAAACACTCATTTAAAACAAAATATATAAAGTCTGAATACACTTTGCCATACCCTTCCCAACAGAAACATCTGCATTATAATACAGCATTAAGAATGTTTTAACATTATGAAAGAGATTATATGATGTAGTTCCAGCCCCAGAAAGGGATTGAACTCTCTGACCCAGAAAGTTCTTCCTGCTTATATGCTTCTGTAATTCTTAGAAAACTGATAAACAGAGAAATCTTATTTATTTTTAAATCTAGATTATGTACAAGATTAGATGGCAACTATCTTAACTGCAACCTTGCTAGAGTTGCATGTCTGCTGTCATTGTCTTGCTTTCCTAGATTGGTCTAGGCCTTGGCAATTGTCCAATGGAGCCAGCACTGAAGAAAAATTATTTTTAAAAATGTCATTAAAAGAGTCTGCCACATTCCGTTCCGATTTAATGTTGTTGCCTTGATTTTACCTTAATGTTTTAACTAATTGCAAATGCAATTGATGTATGAAGTCAACAGAAACAGGGAAGGCCCAAGAAAAGCCAATAGAAACATCATCTTTCTTCTTCTAAAGCCATGAAAAAACATACCTCAATGAACTCAAGAAAGGAAATGTTGAAGTCCAGATCTGGAACACAAAAGAGTACTAGTTTGGAACAAAAAGCACAGAACCTTAAGCAGGTAACAGTGTTTAAGTTGGTGAGAGTTTATCTTAGAGACCAAATAAAATGACATGGAATGCATTATTTTTTGTTTTGTTTTGTTTTGTTTGGTGTTGTTTCTAATTCTGTCAAAGTCAAAAGAACAAAATATAATCTGAAGTTTGTGGAGTTTTTTTGGTAATTGGAAAATGACACAGAAAAGCAGCTCTACATGGATCAACGCAGAATTGGGGGCAGGATTATTCTTTTGTTTTCTCTCTTGAAAAAGAAATGATTTAGAAATATTTCCCTAGTTTCTTTCCTCGTCTGCATATCCACTCCTTGCAAATCATAAGGGATGTCTCAGTTTCTATTAGGAACTGCAATCACAAACTAGAATTTTTAAGACACTCAGTAATAACAGATCTCACAGTGTCAATCTTTTTGTTGTAATATGAAAGATGAACCACAAGGTGAACTCTTGGATCATCCATTTTTTCTTTAATATTCAGTTTATTTCTAAAATGAAATGTGAAGGACTTACAATAATAATAATTAAAAAAAAAAATCCTTTAAAAATGGTCTATCAGATGAATGGCGTTATTCAGATCTGTACTAACATGGATGGTTTCTGATCTTAAAAAATCCTTTTTCTCTTTTTTAAGATCTGTTGATCCCTTCCTCCACTTACAAGAAAGATAAACTTTCTTAATGAACTGAACAAACACTGAAGAAAAGATCTGGGGACATGCAAGAAAGTCTGAGGCAGACATTTCTTTTGATAACACAACTGAAACTTAGCCTAATCTGTTCTTCTAAATGTTCTTAATTAAGGTGCTTCATCACCTGCATATCCTTTAAACAATTCTTTCTTTCCCAGTTACCAAACTTCTGTGACCACCCCTCACCTTTCAAGTAATGAATTTTCAGAATGAAGTGTCATATCCCTCCCGTGGGTTATGTCAGTATGCCAGATTGTGCACACATGTTGTATTAGTAGGGGGCAGTCTACAAAGTCTGTGTTTTATTTTTAATCGAACTGCATTCATTTACTTTCCCTTTAGCCTCTGAAGCACACTGACATTGTATATTCTACTGTAGACACTAAAATGGCTGTTTGCTGTCTTTGGGGTGAGGTCCACATCATTTGCTGTAAGCGAAGGATTGACATATGGTATCAATCCATATTTAGTTAAGGATTTAGGATGTCACTGGCTTTCAGATTCCTCTACCACAAACTCTCTGCTAAAATCCTACTTAATGCCATGTATGAAATCAATCTCTTTAAAGTTTCATCAATATGGTGGTGAGCAATTTCTGCTTGAAGTAGCAAATGCATCAATGTCGATATTTTGCGTTCTGCTCTTCTATGCCGGTATTCAAATCCCTTATATAAATATGCCCGCACCTAAATCTGTCTCATCTTGTTGATCTACATGTAAAATTCACACCCTGCCTTGTGTAAATGTAACCTACCCACAAAAGTAATTTGTTCATGAGTCACAGCCTTGCAAACATTGAGGTAACTGCAAAAACATCTCTTGTTAGATTGCAATTAGTGTATTATCATTCTGAATTAAGCATGATAAAAAAATTCTTAAGTGTTTTATTCTTTTCTGGAGGTTTTTAAGTATTGGCTTAATGGCTTAATCCTGTTGGTATAAAAAAGACAAAGTAAATATAGTACTTATTTTAACAGCTATTAAAAATAATTATTTCCCTTACAGTACAATGGCAAATGAGATCACTGAGATTAGCAATATGAGCAACATGATCACCTGAGAAGGAAATGCATCTTCTTAAGAGATTCCCAACAAATCCATTTGAATCAAATCCATATCTTGGCTTTTATTTCAAAGCTTTTTGACATTACTGTTGTTTGACTGTCACTTGTCACAGTTACTTTGATAAATACGGGAAGGAAGCAGAAAAATACAGACTTTGATCTCCAGCAGGCAAATTAATCAACTAGGCTTCAGGTTGCCTGGAAAAATATATATATATATATATATATATATATATTATTGTTATTATTATTATTATTACGTATTTCCATAGCAAAGCTCTCCTTTTGCACTGAAGCTGTCTCAATATCCCAGAAGCCTGTTTCTTTCCTTTATCTCTTAAATAAATAAATAATCAGAATAGGAAAAAAAATAATAATAAGGATTTGAAGCAAAGTGAAATATCTTTGCAGATGATTGAGGAGAGACCTTTCTAACTAGGAGAAGCAGAGAAAATGTATAGAAGTGCTATCTTGAAAAGCTAACTTACAGGGAGAACTGCAGTGCCATAGTCAGTTGGAGAAAAAGTCTATTTCTATGTACTAAGAGAGAAGGAAGATTAAGAGAGATGAGGCTGTGGGACACTCTTGAACTTAACTCTTACACTTATTGAAGAGTAATAGTTTGTATTTAATATGGTAGAGGAGGTAAAGACAGTGACAGCATATTAAAATAGTCAGAGTCTAGAAACAATAGGTTTGCTAGAACCTTAAAATTCCTGAAATATAGCTGTATATAATTTATAACAACTTAAGCACTGGCGTAGTGTTTGTTAGAGAACCATACACAGTGGTGGAGAATGTGAAAAGTTATGGGTAAAGCACAGTGAAAATACGTTGTAGTTCTAGTGAAACTGCATTCAACTAACACATATGTGGCTGCATATCTGTTTCTGAGTATTTGTGGGACAGAGGGCAGTATGGTTCTGCTCAGAGTATGTCTTCAAGTATTCTGGCTATGGAAGAAACTATTCTTGTGCAAGTTTAGGCAATATGTGAAGCAATGTTCGTAGCTCCTTATAATCAGTGTTAGTTTTTTTTTTTTTTTTTTTTCTGAACATATTACACTGACACTATTGTATGATAAAAATATTTCCTAATAGTGGTGTGGACTTTCTTTAATGGATCCCCTCCCTTCTAAACCCAACCCATGTAAAATAACTGCATATGATGTAGAAAGATCATCCTTGGCAAACACATACGGTATTGCAAGAATCTGGCACAGTATGTTTCATTTCATTTAAGCCAGATAGCCAGAAGTAGCCAAAGTTTTCATTTGGGTGCTGTCCAACCATTGTTAATCACAAAAGACATGGTACAACAAGTTGGCATTTATATATATGAATAATGGAATATTTCTTTAATTATATACAAAAATCCTAAATGGAATAGTTTTCTCTCGTTATAAAGTGTCCCTTTTGCATCTGTTCCAACTCTCATTGAAGTCAAAGGAAAGTCTCCCATTGATTTCAGTGGAAGTCAGTTGAGTCTTATGAAATTCTGTTGCATGATAGCTCCTGACTTACTTGAAGTCTGTTGCAAATTTGCACTTGATATGCAAAATACTTGCCTCACAGCCTTGCCTGTAATTCCATAAAGCTGTTCTGAGGACTGTTACACTGCTTGCAGGGAAAAAAAAAAAAAAAAAAAAAAAAAAAAAAAGCTCAGATAGGACAGACTCTTACTTTAGAAAATGCTTTGTAGCTGTCCCAGTATTAAAATTAAGAGTTCAAGAAAACACACTAAAAAGTACAATCTTTTATGAAACTGTGGAAAAAATATTTAGCATTTTTGCAGGTATGTGTGAAGAATGTTTCTTTGTAAAACCTTTCTGATACAATGATATTATGCCATTGTTAAGAGCTAAGGTAAGAATTTTGAGAAATGTCATTGAGATATGCTATAGAAAGATTCTTTTCTGCAGTTAAAATA
Organism: Anser brachyrhynchus; assembly: GCF_964034855.1. NCBI lineage: Eukaryota > Metazoa > Chordata > Aves > Anseriformes > Anatidae > Anser > Anser brachyrhynchus. The sequence continues at coordinate 165,138,838 of NC_137694.1, forward strand.
TATTCTTGCAAGCCACATATTACCAGCCACATATTCGATTTTTCTTTTCAAATTTTATGGCAGAATAAAAGAAATTTATTTCACAACTTCAAAACATGAAGTGTATAATAGAACATTTGTTTTATTACGTTCAAAAGTCCTAAATCAACAGTTTCCTCTCCTCAGCAAGTGCCTTTTTTGTATCTGATCCAATTCTCACTGAATCCAAAGTTTAAGTGGTATCAAAAATGGATGCAAACTGCACACTATTTGAGACAGATGGATAGAGATAAATTCAAGTAGGCATGTAAGTTATACATAGGTAGAAATAAGCCAAAAGACTGTAATAAAAGTCTTTATCTGGTTTTGGCAAACTATCACATCATGGTGTGTTCAAGAACAATATCTATTATTTACTTCCTTAAGGGACTGACTGCTTCTGACTTAACGTTAAGTGGGTTACATGGGTGTCTTATGGGTTGACCAACTGGTTGTCCTTGCTCTCTTCTACCCTTTTAAGTGGACAGCCACTCTTAAAGATTTTCTCTTGCTTGTCTGATCTGAGCAGTGTTTTTTTGTTGTTGTTCTTTTTGGGTTTTTTTGTTTGTTTGTTTGGTTGGTTGGTTGGTTGGTTGGTTGGTTTGTTTTGCTGTGTCTCCAGTGAATTCCATCAGTAAACATTTAAGAGATTGGTTTGAGGGAAAAAAAATCATGTAACATAATTTCTTCTGAACTACTGAAAGAACAAGCAGTATGACAAGTGGAAAAGAGAAATAAGGCCTACAACATGAAATAGTCGTGTTTTTTGTTTGTTTGTTTTTAAGAGGAAAGGAACTGCATATATAGTCATATATATATATATATCTTCCCAGGATAGCAGTTTCCAGCACAGAAACTGAGATTTCTCTTGTCACTGTCCTCTCATAAAGCACTAATTCATCATGTTACAACATTGGGAGGAATATTTCTATCTTAGGAAAGTTTTTGTAACATAAAATTTTGGTACAAGATGCAAAAGGATTTTCCAAAGCTAAAATTTTAATTATGTCTTCTACACTCTATACCTTCCCTCTCCACCCTGAAATTTCTCCCCATATTTTTGACCTGGGAATGGAAGCCAAATATCCTGGAAAACTGATATACCAAAGAGTTGGGGTATTCAGTGGACACAGGGAAAGGCTAGTAGATTTTCCATTCAGATCTTTAAAACCTATCCTACATGGGACAAAGGAGCTGTCTCTGTTTTTGAGTTATGTTTACCTATTATTTTCTTGCCTATTTTCTTTGTTCTTTTCTCTCCAGTTTAAATGTCTATGGCTACACCTGTACCAGTAAATCAAACAAGCCTAAGGCTGCTCTCCAGCACTGGGGCCAACTAAAACAGCATGTTTTACATCCGTATTATTAAACTGTCTCTCCCTCCAAAACAGAGTAGTTGCATTCAAGCTGTTTATTGTGAAGATTCACGCTTATATCTGAATCATACCCAGAAACTTTATAGGAGAATAAAAGTGGACAGGGGCCAAAGCCATTCTGGTAGTGTAACAACACAGGCAATCCAGTTCCAGCACTGTTTCCCAACAGTGCTCAATTTATTAATATAGTTGTAGTCTTTCTGTACTGGGCCTGTTCCAAAATCTACTACAGCTAGTAGAAAAGATTGCTGTTCACTCTGCTGTTCTTTTGCTACTCTTCTGCTTCTACTACCACATTTTCTTCTTTACACAATAACATGACATGAGGGAAGTAAACAAACAAACAAACAAAAATTGCATAACAAATTATGAGACTTTATATATTGCATTTTGTTGTACATCCATAAGCCAAATAATCACTTTGTATCTCTTCACACCTCGTCACAATAATGGCAAGAAAACCAAAAAACTATGTGGTGTAAGCCAAGATTTTTTTACCTACTTCAGCACCATTCCTAACTCCAATAAGAGCTTCAAGACACTGTTACAATAAAAATTATAATAGTTACTATTTTAACCAGCATATCTTCAGAGTATCTCACTATCTTGTGAACATTCCAGTTTGTTGGGAAAGTCACAGTAGGTATTAACACAGGAATGATACACACAGGGAGATAAGGTTATGTCTGCACCCTACACTGATAACTTCCTCACATCCCACATTTCTTATTTTAATGATACAATGTGTAGAAATGAGTTAAGTGGAAAAACAGTTAACTACGGATCTGGAGAAGTTTACTATCCAGAGAGTGACTGTAAGAATCTGTTTTGAAGACTTCCCAGTTATTTCAAAGACTTCCTTGCTTGTTATCAGAATTTAATATTTTAGTAATCTGCTCACAGAAATTTACCCTGTTGTCATAGTTTTGAGTATTTCTATTTTACTTCCTGTTATCTTTCATTTTCAGACATTTTCTTCCATTCCCTGATTGAGGCAAGAAAAGGAAGAAACAAAAAAGTAATCTGTCAAAAATACAATATTTATTGTTGTCTTTGCTGCCACTTCTAAAAAACTGCTGGTGAAAGAGGACACAATCCTTTTGCCATGCATGGTATTGTACACTCAGAAGCTTGGCATGTTTGAAGCTTCCTCATTTCACCAAATTTGAATGGAGAACTCATATTCGAAATAGCATGAAAAAATTTAAAAATATTGTTTTAATATTGTAATTATTGCTTGAATCAGAACTTTTTGACATGACTATATTCTGGAAAGAAGGTTCATAGTATTATTCCTTCCTATCCTCAACATTTTCTTTCAACATAGAACTTTTTCAGTTATTTTCTTCATAATGTCTATTAATTTTTTCCAGCTGCTCCACCAATCCTGAAAATACTGATTACAGTTTTGCAAATCACAGAAGCCCACAATCAAGCTTCCCAGAATTTTGGCAGTGTAATTCTATTCAAGTACGTTAAAAAGAGGAAAGTAGATCTCCTGTTTATTCCTTAAAGACTAGATTTTTTTTTTCAAAACACTGAAGCAGATATCTTTAAAATGAATGGAATGCTTCTTAATGTTCAGCTCCTGAGTTGCATAATAAGGAAGTTAAAACATAAAAATAATTGTATCCTTGTTCTGAGAGTAATTTATGTATAATCTTAATGTAAATCAAACTGTATAATTCACAGTATTTTGCTATATGAGCTTAAAATTCCATGGTTTTGAAAATGTTGGGTTTTCATAAAAGCCTAATAACAACATATTGCAGCATGATACATCCTCTGGCACAGGAAATCGAAAATGACAGCAATACACTTGATGAACAGGGAGGTAGTAAAACAATTAAGTTTTATCTATTATGTGGATAAAACTCTACTTAACATTCTGAAATCTCCAGAATAAGATGAACTTCTTTTTGAAAATCGTGTTAGTTAGAAGAGTAATCACGTACAATGAGGGAAAAAATCTGCCATCTAATCCTTGTTCCCGTGCTAATTTGTCTTGAAAACTAAAGCTACTGCCTGGACTTTTCTTTTTCATTTTCTCCTATTCCCAGCCTATACAGGAATACTGACAAGTCAGAATCAGCTATTTAGTGGCAATTTTCCCCAAAAATAGCTCTTAGCAACAAACAAAATTGAGATGTGGTTTCAACTGAATGATCTAGGAAAGTTTCTAACTCAGAAATGGTAACTGCAGCGAAGAACTGAACATCAGCTTCAGAACCTGACTCCAAGGGTGACAACAGATAACTCACATTGTCATACGTCCGTTTCATATTTCATATTCAAAGGGGAAGAATAATGTTGCCTGCTTCCCACAGAGTCTCTGTGTATGTTTGATTGAGGCCATTAGATTTAAAGGAAAGAACACAGGCTTCCTACTGCTTCCTACCTAGCACAACATTGACACCATTTCAAAGAAGTGCAGCAGTAATTGTAATTATTACAATGATGATATCTGATGAACCTTTGGAAAAAAAAGTACATCTTGACTTCTGGCTTGACCTCAGACCTTGTCTCATTGTTGTGATGGCATCTTATGATCTGGACTCTTGACTGGACACAGATACCATCCCTTATTCTGTCCACCTTGCTTTGCTTACTGGGCACTGGATGACTGTACTGTGCCCCTTGATTCCTGTCCTGTCCTAGCCTTTGCTGACACAGATTGTTTGCCACATTCCAGAATAAGCTTCCCCTCTGCTTTCAACCTAACAAACCAAGAAGAAGAATTTTTAAGGAGGGTTTGTAAATTTTTGGCAGACCAGAAATAAGAACTGGTGAGTAGCACAAATTGCCTGTTAGTTCATGTTGAATTAGCAAGAGAGACACTGGAACTCTGTTTCAGGTTTTTAATACAGACAAAAAGAACTTCGTCTGGTGAATGTAACAGAATAATGATGATTGTAGTGTGCAAAGATGTAGCACTACCATTATGGTGCTTTCTTGTTCCCTGTGTATGGCACTCATTAAAAAATACACCTAGGTGTATATACATATATTAAAAAAGAAAAAAAATAATTTTTATTTAGTTAATATTTTGCATATTGTTGTGTTTCATTGACACATGTTGCTTTGTTTTTTTTTATTTTTTTCATTTAACTGTTTGTTATAAATGTGCACACACTTTTGAGCACAGAAAGAAATAACTTTTATGACTTGCAGATAAATTACCCAATATCTACCTCTCAAAGAGGCAGTGATATTGAAATCATCTTGAGCTCTCCAGAAGCTGTCCAGAGATTAAGAAAATTAATGAAATCTTCTTCTTCAAAAAGATTGTACAAGCTGTGTGGAAATTTCTAAAGATATTTTCTAGCTGCTGAGCTAAATAAGTATTTTATAACCTTGGAATAAGTTATTGTTTTCTAAACAGCATTGTTAGCACTGCTGATTAATCTTATCCCTGATATCCAACCAAAGTCTACCATGAGTCTTTTCTACAAAATTAAGGCAATATCGTTCCATAATATAGTGTCCACATTAACAGAGGTAGGAAACCTCTGGTTTTATAGCCACTCTATTTTGGCTCTCTGCAAATTGTAAAGAAGTAAACAGTAACTATAAACTGTAAATTGTGAACTTGTAAAAAAAAAAAAAAGAATGTTTTCTTTTTTTTTTCTGAAGATTTTATAAAGAAATTAGTCTATCAGTAGTTGATGTTGTAAGTTTAAAGATAAAGATGACAGCAAAATGTGCAAGTAGATCCCTTTGAAAATAATTTCTGTCCTGCCTTTTAACATCAATTAGAAAGCTTTCAAATCTTCTTTCTTCAATATTTCTTGTCAATTTAGCAGAAACAAACCCACCCTTTTACTACAAACAAGGGAGCATAGTATATGTGGATGAAGAGCCATAGTCACTTTCAATGATTAGCAAACAAGCTAACTGAAAAGGTGATAGAGCTGTGATTGCACAGAACTGGGTGAAAAAATGAATCTAGAAATAAGAATTATGGTCCTCTCTAAACTTAGTATATGGCCTACAGTCAATGTTTCTGTTGTTGCAAAAAAGACAGACAATTTATTATTTTTATTGTGCTGCAAATGTATCACAAATCTGCTGAGTAGTTCTTTTAGAATTCTTACAGAAGAACCAAAACCTAAAAAAGATGGTCATTGTTTTCATGAACAGACTTACTGAGGACAAAGGATGTCTTACCTCTTTGCATCTGTGGTTTTTTTTTTTAAGCATTTCAGAACAATGCAACATAAAGTCTTCCAGAACTAACTCACCCAGCTTTTTGAGACCTCCCATAATATAAAGCCATCTTTTCAGATACAACTAAAGTTTCATCAATGTCTTACAATAAAATCCCTCCTCTAGTGAGTTTGCTAATTCCATTATCAGGCTGCCAACTGGGAATGGTCCATAACCTGTGCCAATACCAAGCCCTGAGCCTGGTCAATGGCTGGCAAAGTGAGAGTTGCCCTGGCCAAAACTGACAGGGAACACCATAATAACATAAAAGAACTGATGGTTGAATTGCAGTACATAGGAAAATTCCCTGTTACCACTTAATTTACTTGTAGAATCGTAACGTGACGATTCCTTGTGAAATACCTAAAGAGGCAAGCAAAAGAGAGGTAATAGTTCTTACGCTTATGCACATACAGATTGATGAGGATCATTCACATTAAGAAATAAAGTTTCCTGTGAAGCAACAAAAGATATAAAATGTCTCAAGGCAGTTATAACACCACATTTAATGAACTGAGATGTTTTGTGTTAAATGTCCTTGACTGGATCATTTCCTCCTCTGCAGATAAGTTTAATAATATGTGAGCAATAATAAAAGGATACACTAATTTTTACATAGCATCAGTAAACCAAGAGAAATGATTACGTTCACACTTTAAGTCTGTAATCATAAACCAGGACTGTTTTTTCCAGTGTCAGTGAGAATTTCATCAAGACTCATACTCATACTCAAGAACAAATCTTCAGATGTGCTGTTGCATGAGCAGCTTAAGCCCATCTGATATTATGCTGGCCACAAAAGTGGGGACAAATTCAGGTACTTCCCTTGCACCAGCAAAAGCCTCTGCTCAGTGGAATAGCAACAGCAACATGAGCTGACCTGGTAAATGTAATATTATCATAAAAATTAATTTTAACCAGTAAATAATGAATTTGATGCACTTGATTACACACTGAGGAATGATATAATTGTGGCATATGAAGGATGTCAGAATCATCCCTTCTATTCCTTAAAGATGATTTCATTAATGTCTTTAAGCTTATCTTCATTTAAATTTTCTCTTAATGTCATATTTGTAAAAGTAGTCCTTTCTATCTAAACTAGAGAAAGCAAAACCCCATTTTAGCAAAATATCATGATTTTTTTTTTAAAAAAAGGTACAGTTTTACTGAAATTTGACCAATTAAAATACATTTGTAACTAATGTTGCAAATAGAGCTTTAAGTAACATGACATACTTCTGACTAATACTTTCTTAATCTTTAGTCTTAAAACATTTATTACAAAAATGGCAGGCAAGGTCAACAGTAAATTGCACTTTATAAATTCAGGTTTGCAATATAAAACAAGAATTCATAAACACAATATAAGTAAAATTGTTTGACTTAAGTTAGCTGCATCTCTGTTCTACCCTACAGGAGTTAACAGAGGAAGATTGCAATTTTAACTGGTCCAATAAAGTCAACTTCTATTATGGTAAAGGATCATAAAAGCTAGATCAAAGCCAGACTGCCTAACTGGTCTGTCAGTATTATCACTGAGACACAAGAAGTAGCCCATGCAGCAGAGTAGTCAACACCAGGAATGCAGGTTGGCATAGGCAAGACAATGCTTTAAGCACTCTTCTTTGTCTGCAAAAACATTAAACAACTGAAGCTTCATCATTGTCATGCACAGCTTAGAGAAATAGAAAAAAGCATAATGAATATGAAGAGTAGAGAGAAAAAAAAAAAGAAAGAAAAAAAAATCATTTGTTCCCCCATGTGTAAATGTTGAAGTGGATTTTCCAGCATTTTCTCTCATAAATTCTTCCATTCATTTTATAAGGAAGATTTGAATTACTATTACATTTTGTGCTATCTGCTGACTCTGTCTTGTTTTACAATGGTTTATAAGTCAATTTAAAAATAAAATAGGATGGTATTATATCCCTGGCAGGTAGGTAGAAAAAGGATTATATTTGAACATCACAAAAGTTTCCTTCATTCTGTAACAGAAAAAGAAAGTTTGTATGTGAAAGTACCTCTTTTATTTCTTTCAGTGAGGCCATCTTCTTATCACCTATATCCTGCTTCTAAGAACCAGTTTGGTTCTGAGCTCTGAATTAGCCCTGCCCTCTACACTGCAGAGATGCTCTGCATCAGCTCTGGAAATCTCTCTGCTGCAGGAGCCTCTAACATTAGTATGTCAATCTACCTAAGGAATTTATAGGGTACCTATTCCCAAAGCATAACAACAGCTCATACCAGAGATGGTATCTGATATAGGAATACTGCAGTAGTCAACAGGGGAAAACCTTTTCATGGAAGTTGTTCTGACCTGGTCTGCAACAGAGCAGTAAAACAAAGCTAACCCTGACACATTTCTGGTTAGCACTCTGACTATCAGCTCCTGAGGCTTTGCTAATGAATTTGTAAAAGTCACTGAACTCTCTACCTCCTATGCACTCTACACAGATCAGCTATCTGGAACTCATTTTCTGTAGAGCAGGACTACATGGTGCACACAGACAGATTTCTAATTCTAAGACATTGCTAAATAAAGCCAGGTCAGAAAACAACCTCTAACACTGCACCTGTGGTTGTCTGCATTGCTTAATTATTTCTTTGCTTCTAAATCTGTTTTGGACCATTCAAAGCAGTTCCCTACAACACATATTTTCAGAGGGAACAGAGAGGACTAGTCCTGAGCTACCCACACCACCTAGGGATTAAATCTCATCCCTCTGACTTCACATTTAGGCCCATCACCAGTGGCCAATTACAGTTTGGTAATCAGTTTTACCTGAAATGTCAGGAAAGCACTTTAGAGACCATCCTCCACTTAGTAAGATTATAAGGACAAAAATACAGGGATTCTTTTGTCCCTTCCTGAAGATCCCTGAAAATGACAAAATGCTTCAGTGCAATATATGCTACTACAGTGCTGATACAGACTACTCAAATACTTCTCACCTCATGGGAAGTATTTATATATTTCTTTGCTCTAAAATATATTTTATTATTTCTCCTTCAGAGAAAAAAGAAAAGAAAAAAAAAAAGAAAAAAAAAATAACAGTCACCTTCCAAAGCTGAGTCTGTATCATGACTACTAAGAAGAATTTTCCAATCCCCAAATCAGACAACACACTGCAGCAAGACTCCAGACTAGGAAAACATGTGGAAACTCCAGACTAGGAAAATTCCAGACTAGGAAAACCTTCGTAACCCAATACTCTTGTGAAGGACAGTTGTGCTCAAAGCTAGGTAGGAACAAGAGCAATTTCTAACTGAAAGGCGAAGTGGATGTTTGGTAGATAAAGACTTCAGTTTGCACCAGAGCACTCAACAGAAAAGATGTGTGAATGCAGCCTTGAAGAGTTCAAAATACTGAGATGGACACAAGGCAAGAGAGATATAGTAAAGTAACCATAAAAAGTGATAAATTCCTACTGTGTGTGAGAAAATGTCTTATTTTTGAAGCACACACTTATACCTTTTTCACAGGTAGTTTGTGAACCTGAGAGCTCCAGATTAAGATCTTCCTAGAAACGTAGAATATACTTGTTACCTCTCTCTTCAAGCTATGGTCTGGTATCATTGCAGAATTAAAATAATGTTGTGGTTTAACCGGGCTGGCAGCTAAACACCACACAGTCGTTCGCTCACCCTCCCCCCTCCCTCTCTGGGAAGGGGGAGAGAAACGGGAAAGTGAAGCCTGTGAGTTGAGATAAAGACAGTTTATTAAGACAGAAAAATAATAATAACAATAATAATAATAGTGATAATGATAATAGTATTAATAATAATAATGTGTACGAAACAAGTGATGCACAATGCAATTGCTCACCACCCGCTGACCGATGCCCAGCCTATCCCCGAGCAGCCGGCCCCCCACCCCGGCCAGCCACCCCTATCTATTGTTTAGCATGACGTCAGATGGTATGGAATACCCCTTTGGCCAGTTTGGGTCAGCTGTCCTGGGTCTGTCCCCTCCCAGCTCCTGCTGCACCCCCAGCCTGCTCGCTGGCAGGACAGAGTGAGAAGCCGAAAAGTCCTTGGCCTGGTGTAAACACTGCTCTGCAACAATTAAAACATCAGCATGTTATCAGCGCTCTTCTCATCCTAAAAAAACATAGCACCCTACCAGCTACTAGGAGGAAAATTAACTCTGTCCTAACTGAAACCAGGACAAATAATAATAATAGTAATTGCTTTAGTGGTTATAATTGCTGTCAAGCCTCCATCATAGCACAACAATCATATCAAATGAGAACAGTAACAAAAATCCAGAAGAATACATGAAGCATACATATATCTTTCTGCTTTGTTTTGAAGTGACACTGTTATTCAGCCAATGAAAATCTATAAGGGAAATGCTACTAAATGGAAGAAAACAACAGAACAGGCACAGTGATCAAAATTACCAAACAAAATGAACAACAATAAAAAAGTAAAAGAAACTAAAATTGCAGATAGGTGTAAAGCAAAATCAAATCCTATGAATAAGTCGTTTCAGAGAGCAGAGTCCCAAGTGCTAAAGCCAACCTTGGCTAAAATATGCAAACAGAGCAGTCATTGAAGTTCTTCAACAGTCAAGTCACTTGTAAAAACACATGAAGCCACGTGTTTGTGGGCAGATTTCACACAGAGAGTGAGCTGAGATAGGCCTGTACGGACATGATTTCAATAGCCAAGAAACTGGGCTTTTTTCTCCTTTTTTTGTTTTTTGTTTGGAAAGCACCTAGAACTTTGTGATCGCTACCCAAAAGCACTTAGTTACAATAACAACAAACGTATAAAAACAAAAAAGGATAGCCAAGACAAAGAAAAAAAAAAAAAGGATGGGTGAGGGAGGAGCAGATTTGAAATATTGTTATGGCATGTAAGAATGTAGTTTAATTGAGGTGGGATAAAGAAACTAAATTTACTCAATAAACAGTTAAATAGTGCTGGAACTGACTCCATACTAAATTAAATTTGGATTTCTACCAGGTTATTAACACTAGTACTTAAAAATGGAACAAACAGTGGCAGGTTCATTTCCACTTCTAAGTGTTGATAACCCTGTAGCTCTGATGGATAACTGCAGGTATAGGTTAACAAAGCAGCAGGGGGAGATTACAATAATAATAATAATCATCATCATCATCATCATGTGGTAGTCCCCAGAATAGTAGATTAACCCTAAAAGGAAAACTTGTAAGGGCACACTCACAAAACTATGAAAACAAGGCAGATATCAACAGGTTCTGCTGTTGTAGTACCATCATTGCTTTGATACAGAGCCTACACTGAAATTATAAAATTCAAATCCTGAATCACAAAGCTGATTGTCAGTGAAAACATGAAAAAATAGTAAAAATCAGGTAACCAAAGCAAAATCAGATATTCATTTACTGAATCCTTCAGTAAGCAGAACAGTAAGTGTGTACTGACATAGGTCGCTTTACCTTGTATAGGTAAGAGATATGGGTATTAAAAGGTTAACATAATACTTAAGATTGTGTTAAACTGCTTTCTCCAGCATCCATAAAATGATTAGAGCTGCATAGGCACAAAAATGTGCATTGAAAATTCTCTAGAAGGCTAAAGTTTTATGAAAAGTGTTGGTCTGTCATGAGGCTCCTTCCTACCACCCGAGCTCCGCTGCTGAACATAACCTAAACCAAGACATGGCCAGGTTGAAGTGCTACAGTAACACACATGCAAGCTACTCAGAGTTTAGCATGAAAGAAAAGAGTCTCAGCCACTTTCTTACAAAACATTATAATGCTATCATCTGGAATTATACAAAACATTATAATCCTGTCATTTTTGCACAACAGCATGGTGTTTACAGCCCTCACACCACAGATCAGAAATCTGGGTTCAGCTCCTTGTTCAGCCTAAAAGGATTTAATCCTAAATCTTTCACCTCAAAGGCAACTGCAGCAGTTTTTTAAACTAGACATGCTCTATCTTGTCCTTCTCATTCACTGAAATCAAGAGTTGAAATTCCATCATATTTAATTTAGTAGAAGCATTGCAACCAAATTGTAGCAGTGAAGGCATCACCCAAATGGTCTTTAAATGAAGAGTCAGAAAGAAACAATGGAATCTTCAGCCAAAGTAATGAAGCAAAGTTAGTTAAAACCAAAAGGCTACATTCTCTACTATGCCATACAGGGAGATGCCACCAAACTGGAGTACACAACCTTAATTTTCTTCAGTCTGTTCTCTTCATAGGGTTGAACAGTGAGGCTGAGGTTACTCATGAAAACTTCAGATGAACTCATGCCAGAACCATTATTAAAATTCAGTACTTACTAACCTTTGTCTGTACCCATTGCTCCAGACCATGATGCCCTGTCAAATTACCAACTTTGATTGCTGAACTTCATTGCTTAGTTCTATTAAAATATGAGATATATAGCATCATGGGAAAAAAAAAAAAAAGGCAAAAAAGCTTTTTTATTTTTCTTGTCTTTTTTTTTTCACAAAACAATAAAAGCAGTTTGTAATTCACTATAACAACCCTACCGTATATGACATCTTAAAATTTCTAGATATGTAATTTCAAAATATGAAATCATTATCTTTTGAAGTTCTTGAAGGTGTTGTTTGTAATTCAAAGGTAGAAGTCTGGATATTTATGTTTGAAAAGGTGGGCTTTCTTTGTAACATGTTGCTTTCACAAGAATGGTTGCAATGTTTAAGAGCCTATTTTCTCTCCTCTTCCTGGAAAGTTCCAAGAAACTTAAAGATTTCAATTTGTCTTCACCAGAAAACATTATTTTCTGAATTACAGACAGAAAGTTCACATTAGTTTGCCCAAAAAATAGAAAATTATCTTTGAAGTCCACATATAACAGAAACAATGAAGTTCTGATAAATCCTATTATATTATCTCAAGTGATCTCTGGGTAATATTTAGATGTTTTGTTCCCGTTATTATTATCAGAAATAATTCATATTAAATATTTTTTCTGTGCACCAAATAATTTCTTTGCTATGACCAAAAATCACTACTGCAGTTGCATTATTGCATCATTCCTTTTGCTCTTGCCCTTCTATGTCTTTCTGATATCCTCTGAAAACAACATACTCTACATTTGTTTTCCTTTAACAAAACCCAGGCTTAACTCCAATTGCTGTCATGTGCCTTCATTTCAGTTGGTACTGGTTTTGTTTTTCTTGGGACCAGCAAAAGCTAAGCATACTGAAACATAGCTTATTTCATGTCAAAATATATTGTGCTACACATACTAGCTGATCAGGGATTGTTTTCTCTAAACACTGAAAAGATTTCCTCTTGTTGTTTCAGGATATTTCTAAAATGTGTCTCTGAGCTTAGGGCTAGCCCTTGATTAATGCATGATTTCCTCTTTCAAATTAGAAACAGGAATCATGAATGATGGTTAATAATTTTCATTTGCTCTTCTGGTCTGTTTTCCAAGCAGTCTAATTAAGGCCTGGTTCCCAAGCTTGATTAGTCTTCTTTTACATCTGACTGCAGTTTGCAGATAGTGCTTCCAGGCAGGAACTCACGCTTATTTGCAACAAATGGGAACAATCTGGGAAGGAACAAGAAGATTGGTTTTTGTTGTCTTTTTTTTTTTTTTTTCCTCCTTTAATTAGAGAAATTGTAGTGTCTCTTGCAGGAATCAACAACATCATTTAACTATAAATGTCAGAAGTGGAGACACAGAAATGAAGCTCCAAGTCACATTTGCTAAGCTGCATGTTGTAGTTGTGCTATTAGAGACAGCTGTTTTACACTTTTACCAAGTCTGTTGGATTGCAGGGCAGTCAATATATGCTGTCTGAATTTCACATCTAACATGAGAATAGTAAAAGGTCTACAAAAGCATCCTAGTTAGTCACTAGGTTGCTAGTCACTGCATTGTCAGGGATGTTGCCTATGCATCCTGGCAAAGGGGAAGATGCTTGTCCTGCTGTCAATGTTTGGAACAAATATTCCAACAACTATTCCTAAAACAAGTTCCTGTGCATTATATGATGCTATAAATGGCTGTCTGTGATCTGCAATTTGTGTTTTAAAGACATTCAGAAAAAGAAAAGGTTCCTCTTCTCTAACGTCACTGTACAGTCTCAGGACAAATGTTTTTGCTAATTCCAAGGACTTCCCCATCCTGTAGTCACAAGGATCTCAGATGGGTCCTGCTTCCCCTGAGATAATGCTCTCAGACACTGGATTTTGTCCACTCACCATGTTTCTCTGACTCGATCTTGATAATTGTGTAATGCTTACAGTATTTTTTAAAAGCTGTTTGCCAGTGATGGTGTGTCAAAAGATCAGAAGCACAGGAATGCTTTTAATTAAACATACCTTTCATTAATGAGTTCCTTGTTCTGACACAGATACAATTTCTATGTTATTGTCATTCCTGTATGTTGGTGGTGTAGTTTTTTTTTTTTTTTTTTTTTTTCTTCATGTAGTATCTTAATATTGCTGCTGTATAGCTGCAGAATTTCTTCACTGTGAAGGTGATCAAACACTGGAACCACCTAGAGAGGTAGCTGATGCCCCATGGCTGTCAGTGCTCAAGAGGCATTTGGATAATGACCTCAATAATATGCTTTTACTTTTGATTAGCCCTGAAGTGGTCAGGCAGTGAGACTTGATGATCTTTTCAGGTCCCTTCTAACTGAATTATTCTAATTATAATTCTTTTTGTTATTATTATTTCTTTATGCTGATAAAAAAAAAGCAGTTAATGTAATTGCTTTTTTCCCCTACATATGATTTGTTTAAAGGATAAGTGCACTTTAGAATAGTACTATCATGTATAAAGCACTAAAGTTGTTATATACAGAAGAAAATCCCACAATTTGCAAATGTTAGCTCCCTGATTCAGCATCTCTTACTACTAATTATAGCTTCATGGTATAAATCTACTAAGCCTTTGGCATAAATAAAAATAAACATTGTCAATATTAACTAGATTTAGATGATACAAGCAGTGTCCATATACTTTACCTTAAGGGGTTGCTAACGTGGCAAGATCTAGATAATGATTTTTCTAATGATAGAAACAGATGAAGACAGACTCAGACACATTACATACCAGAGGCAGCTCTGGAAGCATATTTTCATGGTAATGCTACAGCTTTCTAAGCTTTCTATGATACTAAGTGGGCATTGAACTAAACATTTGGGAACCTTATTTTAGAAACTGAGCTTTGGCCTCAAGTTAACTTGCATCACCACTTCCCCTCCAGTACCACGTTATGTTACTACAATGCACAAATTCTATGAAACACAGATGCTCATTTTCCCCTTTTGTCCTGGAGGCTTATAGAAAGAGTACTCTGAGAGAAAGAGGGAGAGCAAAACCCCATTTTTCCATGCAGTTTTTGCATTTTATCCAGTTGGAGATATATAAGCCAGAACCCAATGCAAGGATATGATTCTTCCTTCCTCGGTGCTTGTCTCTCACAACTTCATCACCTGTTAGCAGAACTGAACTTGGGGCTTTCTGAATGAGGTAAGAATAAGTGTAGCTAAAAGATGAAGCTTCTTCGGTGACTTAGGAGAAGCATAAATGTTTCATCACACATCTATGATGCACTTGGACACTCAATTTTCTCTCCTAGATGAAGTCTAGACTCAGGAGCTATGGTTCTTCCTCCAGAATAGAGGTGCTATCAGTATTTTGAAGCATCTCTAAAGCTTGCATGCTGCTAGTAAGAAAGCAACAGGAAATATTCTATGATATTTCTATGAAATCCAGCAAAGCTATATGTTAGACAGAATTTAGACATGAATGTGTCAAAAAAAAAAAAATCATAGATTCATAGAACATCTTGAGTTGGAAGTGACCTTAAAGATGATCTATTTCTAAAAACCCTGCCATGGGCAAGGACACCTCCCACTGGATCAGGTTGCTGAGGGTCCCATCCAACCTGGCCTTGAACACCTCCAGGGATGGGGCAACCACAGGTTCTCTGGGCAACCTGTGCCAGTGCCTCACCACCCTCTGAGTGAAGAATTTCCTCCTAACCTTTAATCTAAATCTCCTCTATTTTAGTTTAAAACTGCTCCCCCTTGTCCTATCACTATCTGCGTGTGTAAAAATTTGCTCTCCATCTTTCTCATAAGCCCCCTTTAAGTAATGAAAGGCTGCAAAATACAAGCTGGCTATGAACATCACTGTTAACATTGCCTTCTCTTCTCTGTCTCCTATTTGTATTTATTTCTTCGCTTCTTTCTCCAGATAAATACATATTATTTAAATCAATCTGTATGAAAAAGTACATTTTTAATGATATAAAGATAAAACTACAGACCTATACCACTATATTTGTGCATAGAAGAAAGAGAACAAGTTTTATTATGTGTCCATATTTACCGATTTTACCAATTTATTTTGGTTAAAGAACAACATGACTACCATGACAGGACTATATTTTAGAGAAAGGAGAACAAATGGAAGAGGAAATGAAGTTCTTCTTGTACTGGAAGGAGAAATTGAATGAAAAAGCAGTTGTTAAACATTTTGGGTAATGTGCTGAAAGATTAATAAATTCTGTTATTGTTTTCAGAACTTACATTTGCCATCTAAATGTCTAAGTGGTTTTCCGGCTAACAGTTTGGGGTGTGTTTGGAGAAAATAAACCATCTGACTTTTGGATGACTCAAAAACATAAGATCTAACCAACAAAATATTGTATACTTTGCTTGTACACTTCACTCTTTAACAGACACAAACTGAAGATTACATCTTATGTTTTGTTATTAATCTACTTTGTCCTCTTTACATCATTGAGCCATAAGTCGGAAATGCTTATTATATCTGGAAGAAGACTATGTTCCAACTTATTTTTGGTCTTTTGATACATAAGAACATCATTCATTCAAACTAAGTATTTTATCGTAGAGCTTGGCACATCAGTTAGGATTGGTGTTGGGGTGAGGCTGGTAATTTTACTTGTTATTAAAGTTGCCTAACAGTTCCCATTATAAAGCCTGTTTTCAGCTGCATATCACTTTGCCAAACCTTAAATGTTTGGGCTGAAATTTTCCATGCCAGGTGTCTGCCTCAGGCAGAAATATTTCAGGAAGTTTCATCCAAAATGGTACAGCTGTTTCTGAGAATGAGGTTAAAGAAAATCTGTTGTTTAGCAATGTTGAAAAAATAATTACGACCTTTTCCTGAAGAACTTCAAGTGTTTTTAAGCATAAGGCAGAGGTTCGAAGTTTGGGGTGACAGAAATGAGAAGGGGGAAGCTACCTTCTTGTCAGTGTTATTTTCCTGGGTAGAAGTGTTTGAAGTTTAAGCTTTTTAGAAATCTTCCTTTTTAACATATTCAGTGGGAACTCATAGGCTCAGATTCTTGTTTCTAATCTATGCTGATATTCCTTTGCTTACTGTTATTTACCCTTCAGGTAACTCTGTAGGGCTAAAATCAGACAACAGGAAACATTAGGAAAGGAGACCTATGCGTCACTTAGACTGCATCAAGCAGAGCCCAAATCCATACACTACAGTTCTGTGAAAGTGCAGTCCTTGCTGGGTATGAACTAGTTCTTCATTACACATTTTATCACCCAGCTATGCATGTGCTTTCCCCAGGAAGCAATGAAGCAAACTGGGACTACAGTAGAAGAGCCAAGCTTTCATGGTGACTGCTTCTCCCATCTGTCTTAGATGTGGACAAAGGAGGTGACACTGGGAAACCTAGGCACTGGTTACTTGGACATGGGGAGCAGAAGGGGCTCTTCATGGACACCCAGCTGCATGCTGGCCAGGCTATGGTGTGGGGAGAATAGACCTGTCAAGGAGCCTAGGAGGGGATGCTGTGGAAACTAGAATGAAGAGGGTTGGGGTTTCACATGGGCCTGGAAGCCAGGCAAAAGAAGTGAGCAAGGCAAGCAGAGCTAAAGGTGGCAGAACCAAATGCTGCAAAACTGGGGAAAAAAGAAGAGGGAATAAAATAACTAAATAAATAAATAAACCACTAAGAAAAAGAAGCAGAGTGGGATGAGAGAAAAAAAAAAAAAACATAGCAGCGATGGAGTTAGGAGAAGAGCTGTAAAACTCGTCCTGGCTATGGAGAACAATAAGAGAGAAATAGCATTAGAGGAGTAGAGGGGTAATAGAGATCATAGAATCGTAGAATCATTACGGTTGGAAAAGACCTCCAAGATCATCTGGTCCAACTGTCCCCCTACTACCAATATCACCCACTAAACCATGTCCTTAATGAATTTTATGAAGTTTAAACACAGGCCTGAGCAAAAGGGTTCTTGGACTAGGTGCCAAAAGTGGCAAAGAGAGTGGTGCAGAGACATGGCAAAAGGGACCAGATTCAGGAGGACTGGATAGAAAGGGCTGCACATGCTCAGCAGCGCTTTCTCCAGAACCTGCAGTCAGACCGAAGGCTGCATGTGACAGTAAAATTAAAAGGGACAGGAAATGGTTTCAAGCTTCATCTGACAGTGAAGCTACTTAATCTTTATTAATTACTTTCCCTGGCATGGCTTTGGTCTGTGATAAATACCTGCCTCTCAGACCATTCCCAGGCATAGTTTGGGGATAGCACAAGCCACAGATTGTTCAAAGTTGTTGCTAAAGATGAAGCCAGCCTTCACAGAGGTAAAAGACTATTTAGCTACATGGGTGCAAATTCTGCCATACCACACACCCAGGTCCAGAGAATGAGCCTTGGTTCACATTATTTACTAATATAGACATTGCCTAAAGGTATAACTGTACTGTTAAACAAAAAAGGGCCAGGGAGTGACTCAAGTACTGAACTGCTGATTGTTCATACTGATTAAGAGCTCACTCACAGCCTCAGTTTTGGACCACTAAACCTGGGAGAAATCTACTTTAGAAGGGATTTTTGGTATTGTGAATGTGAGTTGCTTGGTGTCACTTTGCCTAGGGGACAAGTCAGCAGGCTCTTTTACTTAGTGGTGTAGATGTAGCCTGACAGACAGATAGAAATAAAATGCTCCTGGAAAAGAATCCACTGAAGAAAAAAAAGAAAGATGGGTAAAAATGAAGCTAGCAAAATTGCCAAAATGTACTAAAACAAAAAAGAAAGTGATAGGTTTACAGAGTTAACATCATGCATCTGTTTTGGCTAGCAAGTTGGAATAATAAGGTGCAGGCTTATGAAAGGAACAGGTAAAAATAAAGGCATATTTTAACTGACCCCCCCCCCAAAAAAAAAAAAAAATAGGGGGAATCAATGCACACTTGAGCAGGTATTGTGCAGTGACGAAGTATCCCTTCTGCTTTCCTTGACAGCAAACCCCTAATGACATACTGCAACCACCAGTTTTACAAATTACAACCTTAAAATATAGCTAAGGACATCAATACCTGTTTAGCTGATCTTGTATTAAATCCAGGTTGAAGCTGTCAGAACTTAATTTCAGTGTAGGCAGGCCTATGCAGGACCTGAGGAGTGGCCTTTGCAAGATTTTATGGCGTACGAAATCAGTGCAGAAAACTTTCAGACCACACTCCTCTTTTTGCCCACTGATATGAAATGTGTTTGGCAGATCAAAGCTAATATTAGAGGATGAATACTGATGGTTTTTGGTAGATTGAATCACACAGACCTGGTTAAAAAAAAAAATATAGAGTGTTCCTGAAAGCACAGGTACAGAAAAAAAAAAATGCCAGGGGGCATAGAGGAAATGATACATGTCAATACAAATAACTATCACTCTAGGTGAAATTCCAGCCCATGAAATTCATTAATTTAGTGGTAGCTTGCCAGATTGCAAATCCCACCAACAGAAAATGTAAAAATAAATAAAAGAGAGGGTTCAGTCACCCTCCACTGAGTTCTTCCTCTGCTCAGTTTCCATTATTTGTTTAAACCACAAGTAACGTATATATCTTCAGCCTCATCCTAAGCAATTATTGCGAGGTCTTTGCTTACACCATAAGGATAATAGAGGAAATGCTTTTTCATCTGCAGATTTCAGCAATTTTCCACAAAAACTAATGCTGAAATTTAATCAACCACTAGCAAAGATCACTCAATCTCAATCAAACCCTACAGAAAAATATATTTCAGTTGCTGCTCACAAACTGACTCTAGAATTCATTCATATATGTAAATAAAAGCTATATACAATGTGATTCATGAAAGCTAAAGGAAATCTAGAATAATCTTTAAAATATAAGTGCATATATTTGACACTGTAGGAGTTAAGGCTGCCCACTGGGCACTTCAAGGAGGACAGAGACTTACTCTGTGGGAGTATGAAAGCAAAGTCATGAGTCTTTGTTTTGCCTTTGTGAAAGCAAAATCATGATGACCAGTCAGTGGGTTGCTTTCTTGCATTCCATGGCTTGCATTGGTGAAATAAGCAGGCTAGCAACCATAACACTAAACTAACTAGGTACCTCACAACAATATAACTGTTTGCAAGTTCACTTTGCCATAGATCTAAAACAAACTTTTCATAACACTCATAAAGCAAATCTATAACTTACATACTAAATACTTCTAGCCATCAGGTTTTGGTTTCTGAGATCGTCACAGGAAATGAGGGATATCAATAATGGCAAAACAATGGGAGCTACAAGAATTCAGAAGTTTTGAAAATCAGGCCATTTACTGAACACAAATAGGGCCTCATGGCTCTTCAAGTTTGTTTTCTTACTGTTGCAGGCAGCACGGAATCTTCCTAATAAATTTATGATGCTGCATTTACAGAAGACTTTGTTTGTTTGTTTGTTTGTTTGTTTGTTTTAACCACCATAATGTATATTGGAGCCTCACTATTCAAGCATTTAAAAACTTTCTTCTCATATATTTCCCTTTGCACCTATTTCTGGCTATTTTACCTCTACTTCATTTTTATGCCAACACTGTTTCTGAACACAGCCATTTCCTTTTCTGGCATTACATCCTTAACATATTTAGGGGCAGCAACCATATCTTCATCTTAGTCTTGATTTCAAAGTTAAATATCTTGCTCAGTCCTTTTCTTCTCAGAAGGTATTCTCCATTTCCCTTGCTATCCTCTCTTTCCTGATTCATTCTAGTTTCAGTTTAATACATTTTTGTATAATATATGGATTGACAAAATTGTAAATAATGTAAAGGAGACATCACTAATGTCTCTTGAAACTTTCTGTACCTTTGATATATTCTATGTGTCATCTACTTTTTTCAATACTGGATCATATTGCTGTGATTAATTAACACATCCTGTCTTCCCTCTTGGGCATTTTTATTCACTTCCTTGAAGAAGATGACGGGAATTCTTAGAATCCTCTTTTTCCAGGTTTGTAGGTCTGCCAGCTCTGCCCATATAATTTAATTGTATTGCCAATGACTTACCATTTTTTATCACATATTTTATCATTGCAGATGCACAGAGCACCCATTAAAATGTTATTTAAGACCTGCCTCAAGTGTGATCTTTTTGAAGAGTCTTTCCAAAATACATTTTAACCCTTTTCAACCCTACATATTTAATTTACTTCTTAACTGGTAGTCTCTTCCCAAATTCATAATCTTAAGTCTTATTTGCTAGCTAGTTTAACCATGTAACTCAGTTCAACCACTAACTCTGTCCACCTACTTGACTGTTCTCATTGTTTGTGTTTTCATGGTTCTTGCTGTGCACATTTCTGTCCTGTTATACATACTGAAATCAGTTGATTTTCTACAGTTTTACGTCAGTCTTTTCTCATAATTTCTCAATTTCTAGTTATGTATTCAGCCATTTCACTCCAAGCTATGAATACTAAACTTACTGTTGTCAAATCATATATGTGATATGGTCATTACCAAGTAGAGTAAGATTTTGAGGAACTTGTCCATAGCTTCCTGATGTTAATGGAAACATTCCTTGCTGACTTCAATGGTCATTTGGATCAGCTACACCAGCTAAAAGCAAACTGTTTCAGAAACGGTACATGCTAGTTTTCAATGTCTCAGCCAAACCACGGAATAACATATGACCCTCTACCATTTGTTTGGGGTAGAGATGTGCCTTGTATTTGTTCTGACTGTATCAACATATGCAACAAAATAAAAACATGAAAAATGCTTTGTTTTATCTGTGTATACGTGTCACACTCAGACACTGAAGCATAACATGAAATGGAGTACACCAGTCTGACACAGAATCACAAAATGGTTGAGGTTGGAAGGGATCTCTGTAAGTCATCTGGACCAAACTCCCAGCTCAAGCAGGGCCATCTAGAACCAGTTGCCTGGGACTGTCTCCAGTTGGTTTTTGAATATTCCCAAGAATATTCTCTCTCCAGGCAACCTGTTCCAGTGCTCAGTCACCCTCACAGCAGGGTGTCCTGTAACATCCTCCACAATCACCATATATTGTCATTACACCACTTCAGAAATCATCCTCTTTTATCCTCTCAGGTTCTTTCCAAAAAATGGGAACCACAGTTTTGCATTTTTTTTCTGTATTTATTACACAACATGACAATTCACAGTCCTAGAAAATATATATTTTTGTTGTTGTTCCTTTGTATGTACTATTAGGCTTTGTTGAATTAACAAGATTCAACCTCATCATTAAAAAGTTATTAATGCTGATCTCATTTCATTCTGTATTTTCAGGTGTATGGCAACTCCAAGAAAACAGGAAGCTACATCTATTATGAATTGATGGATTCAGACCTGCTAGTACATTCTGCTCCACATCTTCTTTCTTCTCGGATTAAATAAGAGAGGTGATAAACAGAGGTGGTCTTTCTGACTACCTAATGGCATTAGAACTGTCTAAAACTTCCTGGCACTGCTTTTTTTTTTTTTTTTTTTTTTTTCAGGCTTGTGGTCAGTAAACCTAAATTATTGGTATCATGTAAATACTCTCAGCAAAAATGCTCAGATAGCTTCAAATAGATCCTCTTATATTTGTCTGAAAGATATAATTTGCATTAAAATCTTAATAAAGACAGTAGAAATCTGAGAAGAAATTCTCATTAAAAATGTTAGTTGATAAAAGTGCAAAGGTTTTTTGTTTGTTTGTTTGTTTGTTTGTTTTTTTCCCCGAATGTTCTCTCCTTTAAACAGGCAAGCTAAAAGAAGTAGAGCTTAGTAATTACTTTAGTATGAAACCTCCCACACATGACCCAAAAAGCAATGAATTTGTAATGATAGTCTTTTTTTACTGTGGTTATGTTCCAATGAGAGAGCAACAGGAATCTGACAGTTAAAGATATCATTTTCTGTGTTGGGAATGGTACTGGAGAGCTTGAAAAAAACTGAAAAATCTACAGAATCACTTTATCCCATAATATTCACTGTAGAATTTAGAATGTCTTAACTGTCCTGCCTCTAGTCTACCTAGTGTCACCTATAGCTTTGTGGGTTTTTGTTTGTTTGTTTGTTTTTGTATTATTCCTTTAGATGTTTGGATATATAAATATATATATATGTGTGTGTGTGTCTATATTCACAGAATCACAGAATCACAGAATCACAGAATCGTCTAGGTTGGAAGAGACCTCCAAGATCATCTAGTCCAACCTCAGCCCTAACACTAACAAGTTCTACACTAAACCATATCACTAAGGGCTACATCTAAATGTCTTTTAAAGACCTCCAGGGATGGTGACTCAACCACCTCCCTGGGCAGTCCATTCCAATGCCTAACAACCCTTTCAGTAAAGAAGTTCTTCCTAACATCCAAACTAAACCTCCCCTGTCGCAACTTTCGCCCATTCCCCCTCGTCCTGTCACCAGACCAACCCCCACCTCTCTACAGCCTCCTTTAAGGTACCTGTAGAGAGCGATGAGGTCTCCCCTGAGCCTCCTCTTCTCAAGGCTAAATAACCCCAGCTCCCTCAGCCGCTCCTCGTAAGACTTGTTCTCCAGACCCCTCACCAGCTTCGTTGCCCTTCTCTGGACTCTCTCGAGCACCTCCATGTCCTTCTTGTAGCGAGGGGCCCAAAACTGAACACAGTACTCGAGGTGCGGCCTCACCAGAGCTGAGTACAGGGGGAAAATCACCTCCTTAGACCTACTGGCTACACTGCTTCTTATGCAAGCCAGGATGCTGTTGGCCTTCTTGGCCACCTGAGCACACTGCTGGCTCATATTCAGCTGCCTATCAACCAGTACTCCCAGGTCCTTCTCTGCCAGGCAGCTTTCCAACCACTCTTCTCCCAGCTTGTAGCGCTGCTTGGGGTTGTTACGCCCCCGGTGCAGGACCTGGCACCTGGCCTTGTTGAACTTCATACAGTTGACCTCAGCCCATCGCTCCAGCCTATACAGATCCTCCTGCAGAGCCTTCCTTCCCTCAAGCAGATCGACACACGCACCTAACTTGGTGTCATCTGCAAACTTACTGAGGGTGCACTCGATCCCCTCATCCAGGTCATCCATAAAGATATTAAAGAGGACCGGCCCCAGTACTGAGCCCTGGGGGACTCCACTAGTAACCGGCCTCCAATTGGATTTGGCTCCATTCACCACAACTCTTTGGGACCGGCTATCAAGCCAGTTTTTAACCCAACAAAGCATATGCCAGTCCAAGCCATGAGCAGCCAGTTTCATGAGGAGAATGCTGTGGGAAACGGTGTCAAAAGCCTTACTGAAGTCAAGGTAGACCACATCCACAGCCTTCCCCTCATCCACCAAGCGTGTCACTTGGTCATAGAAGGAGATCAGGTTCGTCAAGCAGGACCTGCCTTTCATAAACCCATGCTGACTGGGCCTGATTGCCTGGTTGCCCTGCAAGTGCTGCGTGATGACATTCAAGATAATCTGCTCCATGAGCTTCCCTGGCACTGAGGTCAAGCTAACAGGCCTATAGTTCCCCGGGTCTACCCTCCGGCCCTTCTTGTAGATAGGCGTCACATTTGCTAGCCGCCAGTCGACTGGGACCTCCCCTGATAGCCAGGACTGCCGATAAATAATGGAAAGTGGCTTGGCCAGCTCCTCCGCCAGTTCACTCAGTACCCTCAGGTGGATCCCATCCGGCCCCATCGACTTGTGTACATCCAAGTGTTGTAGCAGATCGCCAACCATTTCCTCATGGATAGCGAGGGCCACATCCTGCTCCCCATCCCCTTCCACCAGCTCAGGGTACCAGGTGTCCAGAGAACAACCAGTCTTGCCGCTAAAGACTGAGGCAAAGAAAGCATTGAGCACCTCAGCCTTTTCCTCATCTTTTGTAACTAAGTTTCCCCCCGCATCCAGTAAAGGATGGAGATTCTCCTTAGTCCTCCTTTTTGCGTTGATGTATTTGTAAAAACATTTTTTGTTATCTTTAACGGCAGTAGCCAGATTGAGCTCCAGATGAGCTTTGGCCTTTCTAATTTTTTCCCTGCACAGCCTCGCAACAGCCTTATAGTCCTCCTGAGTAGCCCCCCCTCTTTTCCAAAGATTATAAACCCTCCTTTTTCTCCTAAGCTCGAGCCACAACTCTCTGCTCAGCCAGGCCGGTCTAGTTCCGCGTCGGCTCGTCTTTGGGCACGTGGGGACAGACTGCTCCTGAGCCATTAAGATTTCCTTTTTGAGGAGTGCCCAGCCTTCCTGGACTCCTCTGCCCTTCAGAACCTCCTCCCAAGGGACTCTGCCAACCAGTGTCCTGAACAGCTCAAAGTCAGCCCTCCGGAAGTCCAAGACAGCAGTTTTACTGGTCCCCTTCCTGACTTCGCCAAGAATAGAGAACTGAACCATTTCGTGGTCACTCTGCCCAAGACAGCTCCTGACCACCACATCTCCCACCAGTCCGTCACTGTTTGCGAACAGAAGGTCTAATGGGGCACCTCCCCTGGTAGGCTCTCTAACCAGCTGCATCAGGAAGTTATCTTCCACGCTCTCCAGAAACCTCCTAGACTGCTTTCTCTGGGCTGTGTTGTGCTTCCAGGATATGTCTGGGAAGTTGAAGTCCCCCACGAGAACAAGCGCTGACGATTTCACGGCTTCTGCCAGCTGCCTGTAGAACTCCTCATCAGTCTCCTCATCCTGGTACGGTGGTCTATAACAGACCCCCACCAGGATGCTTGCCTTGCTGGTCTTCCCGCTGATCCTAGCCCATTGGGACTCAACCTTATCATTCCCAGCCTCAAGTTCCTCAACATCTAAACACTCTCTAATATAGAGAGCCACACCACCACCCCTTCTGTGCTGCCTGTCCCTTCTGAAGAGCCTATAGCCAGACATTGCAGCACTCCAGTCATGAGAGTGGTCCCACCACTTTTCCGTGATGGCAACCAAGTCATAGCCTTCCCGCTGCACGATGGCTTCCAGCTCCTCTTGTTTGTTACCCATGCTGCATGCATTAGTGTAGATGCACTTCAGTCGGGCCATTGCCTTCTTCCCCGGCTTTGCCATTGTTCCCCCGGGCACAGCTCCAACAAGCCTTCTTTCAGCCCCATCCCCCTTCTTTCCTAGTTTAAAGCCCTCTCAACGAGCCCTGCCAGCTCCTGGGCTAGGATCCGTTTTCCCCTTAGAGATAGGGACCCATCTGCGGCCATCAGGCCGGGTGCCAAGTAAAGCGCCCCATGGTCAAAAAACCCAAAATTTCTGTGTTGGCACCAGCCTCTGAGCCATGTGTTAATCAGGTGGGCTTTCCGTGTCCTCTCAGTACCCCTCCCTGCTACTGCAGGGATAGATGAAAACACCACCTGTGTTAGATAAATAGATTAGATAGATGAAAACACCACCTGTACATTGTGTATATACCTGTATATTGTGTATATATATATGCATATCTATACACTTGTGTGTATGTATTTTTATTTATTTATTGGTTGGTTGCCAGTTGTTTTTTGGCAATGTTTGGTTTGCTTGGGTTTCTTCGATGTACTAAACCAGCAAGCTATGCTACTCAGAACTATCATGTTCCTCTGAGGTTGAAGAAACACTCATCCTTGCTACATTTCAGTGATAAACACAGTCGTAATCACTCTATTCTTCAACCAAAAGTGCAGGATGAAAAAGGCATTTTAAATACAATATTATTAATATAGAAATGGTTGTAGCAAATGGTATAATGCAAGGCAACATAATAATCAAGCAGAACAATCTCTAAAGAGTACCTTAAACCTCTTCCATTTCTATACCCTGCAGTTTACATGTGACCAGACTTATTTTCAGACTTGATAAAAACTTCATTCTTCGGGTTCAATCCCATATGCCAAATTTCAGTCCAGAATGATTTTTTTATAACTAAGTTATAAATCCCTGAAAACAGGGGGATATAATGGAAACACTGACTACAATATCATAAATAAAAGCCTTCCTCTGAAGGATTTCCAAGATTTCCAGTTCATAAGAAGTTTAATGTTTCAATTGAGACTTACAACAAACTTCAAATAATGACACACTACAAACGATAGTAAACAGTACAAATAAAGTAAATTTACTTGTGACGCATTGCTGGTAACTGTTCATGTCCCAATAGTGAAAACCATCAAACTAAAAGGCAGCACGATTGCCCATATCCTGTAAAACCAGATTTTTTTTTTCAAAGGAGGCTTTGCTATAGCCAGAACTCAACCAGTGCCATACTCTTTCCAGTAAGAATGTTTCTAGAGTAAAATAAATAATATATTTTTCACATCACAGTTCTTTACCTGTAGAGATAATTTTATATTTAATTTTTGTTTCTCCCACAAGATAATGTTGTAAATTTTCATCCTTGAATGATTTTTTTTTCCTTAGCCCTAAAGCATTGAAGCTTTGTTCCTGTTTCATTTTTCTATGTTTCAAAGGCCATACTACCTGAGTAAACACAGGCATTGTACAGAATTTGTATGCTTGTTTCTGTTTTGAAACTGCTGATTTCACTGAGGTTAAGTAGAGTATATGACTGAGTCACTAGTAACAATTTCCTGAAACTTTTACTTTTCATTCAGTGGTTCAAGGCAGACTTTAATTGTTGATATTCAGATGTTACTAGTACTTACTGATTTTTAGTGGTGTGTGATCTATATTCTTGCTGTTAATGTGATCCTTCTTATTTTTGGCAAGGTTTAAATGAATGGGCTTCTATTCTTTTTATCTTGTCCTCTTATTCTGTGGAAAAAATCATGGTTTGCCACCATTCATATTGCTCTCTGCTATACTTACCAGTATCATATGACATTTGGTTAATATAGTCCAACTAAAGAAAAATGAATATGGAGCATTTGTATAATGATTTTTAGCCTTCGACTTGGAAACAAAAAATCTGACCTCTTCTGCTTTGGCAAAACAGTGTTTGGATCATTCTGTCTAAATAATAAGGCAGCTTTAAGATGTCAGTAGAGCAACAGCAGACCACAGTCCAGGCCCCCATACTAGTTTCTCCTTCAAGCACTCACAGGGGAGAGATATTCAGTTAATTCTGAAGAACTGTCTTTTACCACTGATAAGAGAAGAAACAAGGGCAACAAGACTCCATTCACGAGCACTTCATGAGCTAAATTTTCTAAGAATGGTGGAGTGACCTCGGTCCTGAACAAGACCTCACTGAACTCAAGTTGACAATTAAACAGACACTAGACTAGCTTCCGAGGACTGTCCCAACACTAAGAAGGTATTTCAACTCAGTGGTTAGTACAAACCACACTGGAATGTCACTCCGCCCTGTTGGCTTCTCATAACTCTGGCTTGAAATGAATATTTGTGAATATATCCACACAAATGAATATTTGTGTGGACCTGAAACAGAAAGAGTTTCAGGTCCACACAAATATTCATACTGTTGTGTCTGATTGCCAAATCTTTGTCTGTGAGAAGAATGACAATCCTTATGCTGAAAGGTATTTCAAAACAGCGCAGCGTATTTGGAAACAAAATGAAGTGGTCTGAAGAGAAACGCAATGTACTTGCAGTCAGCTGGAAATTCCTTTTTCCCATACTTTTTTCTTTTTTTTTTCTTTTAGTATTTAAAAAGTAAATGTTAGCATTCTTTCCTTAAGATGTATAAACAGTAATGATACTTTATTGTTATTCATTGCCTTTATAAGCATCTTCAAGCAGTTTACTGAAATCAGTTTCTTCTAATGCTACTGAATTACCCAGGTAAGGTATTTAGAGCTCTGGCAGGTGGTCTTTCATGTTCTTAGTTAGAAGAGGTACTGTTCCATGTTCTCAGCTTGGCCATCTGTCTTAGGTCATCACCAATATTACAGAACCACAGAACAAAGTATGTATCTGTACCTCAGCTGCCACATTTTACAGTCCATTTATTAATGAGCACTTACCTTCAGTGCAATTTAATCTAATATTCTGTACTGCAAACCACAGTGACTGACACATGGCTCATATCCTATCCTTCCTTGCCTGTTATTGGGAAATCAAGCTCTTGAAAAGAGATAAGAAAGGCGTCTGGGTGCTGTAATGCTTTAAACTACCACTGTTAAATCTGCCAGTACTTATCTCTCAGAGCCCACATTGAGTTTAATGGGGTTTGGATTAGCTCTTAAATAAAGAAACTATAGTTCAGGGAGTTTAATTGATCTGTTTGAGGTCACACAGTAGCTGAGTGACAAAACTGGTGTAGAAGGAAGAAGGAAGAATTGCCAGGATAGGAAAATGCAAAGTTAGTAGATAATCAACAGTTCGTGTTCCTACTATATGAAGAGCCACTAAGCTGTATCTTTTTTTTATTGACTTAGTTTATCTATTATATATATATATATATATACACACAAACAGCTAAACTTTGCCTGTTAGCTGACAGAATCATTAACAATGCCACTGAGATATTGAAACATATGTATCCTTTTTTTTTTTTTTTTTTCTGTACACAGAGAAGTTATGCACAGTGGTAAAGAAAAGGTAAAAACCACAGCTGATTTTGGTGAAAGCTGAAACTCCTCGCTGAACACTGAAGAACTGGTCTTCCTTTTCAAAAAGATCTATCTTCTACAACAACAGAAAAATTATTTCCTTTAGCCCTACACTAAAACCATTTATAGAGCAAACATAACTTGCTCTATTTCTGCTAAAATTATTTGTAGTCAAAAATATTCTTTTGTTGTTGTTGTTGTTCTAAATTAAGCCATATGCTGCTGCGTTAAAAAAAAATCATTTAAATAGATCAAAGCAAATGTTCATGTATATATAAATGATGGCACTGTTGCTTTTTCTCTAGCTGATCTTTTCTTCCTATGCGGATCTGATATTTTGCCTCTGAGAATAGAACTTATTAGCAACCCTAAAGTAAAAAAGACAGGATATTTTTCAGCAAGAGCCTCTTCTTTGCCAAACATCCCAGAGTTTGTCTCCAAGGACTTTAAAAGAAAGGAAAGAATGAAGAACGGAAACCATAAAGCATGCATTACTGCTATCATCTAATTGCTGAATGAATAGCACGGTTGTTTAGTCTGATTGCACTTAGCTAGTTATCCACTGCAAGCTTCATTGACAAAAAAGGGAATCTACACAAATTATAGGGAAATTCAAGCACTAAAGGAATGTTTTGGTTCAGAGGTTTGCAATGACTATTGGCTTTGGTTCCTGGCATAGTTTGCCTTTGCTATATGAACTCTGTTGGGCTGGGTCAGCCCAAAGCTTTCCAAAAAGCCTGAGAAGAGGACAGACTTCCTTGTCATCTGTATGCCATAAATAAATTAAAGTGATGTTCTCCAGTTAGAGTTTGTTTCTTGGCAGGCTAATATGCAATCAGAGAAAGAAAAGCCTTTCATTTGTGGACTCCAACTAAAGGAAGGAAGCTTTTGTATGCGGATTCACCAGAGACCAAAATATTAAAAAGTGGAAGAGGAAAAACATATGCTGCAGTCCCCTGAAAAATAAGTGGATCAAAAAAGTTCTTTAGAGGCATGCCCTCAGTTGATGATGTTAAAAAACAAAGCATTCCTTTACAAGGAATAGGCAAAGTGGTTTCACCACCACCACCTTATTACAGAATAAGAACATTTTTTAGACTTTTTTTTTAATAAACTCATATCCTCTATACAGAAATGGCAAAAATGAAATAAGCCTAATGTGCCAGATTCCAATGGGATTGCATTTCTCCCGCTTATATTGCAGAATGTTTGTACAACTATGAGAAAGTAAGTAATATGGATTTAACTTCCCTGCTATTTGTATGACATCACAACCAAAAAGAACTGCAGCAAGTGTGAGCAGTGACAAGAACACATACAGTATAGCCTTCTGAATATTTTATCTGTCATACAAAATATTGTGGTTTAGCAGCTACATTTCTTATCCTGCAGCCAACTGCAAATCTCCAGTGGATCCTTCTTCCATGCTACTGTTTGCGTTGAGGATCTTGTCCCTCACATTCTCAAACTATTTTTTTTTTTCTAAATTTCTTGCCCCCTTTGCTTCACTGAAGTGAACCTTTGGTAGCTGCTAATTCCCTAGTTAAATCTCTGTGAAACCTAATTGCACCCACAGAAATAAAGACATCTCAATCTTTCCCTCATAGAATGATAAGAAATGAAATGAAACGAGCAACATGGTAAGTGACTGCAGTTAGAGACAACATATCTCTAGAGGGACTTTTGTCAGTCTCTGGCCTTTCCAGAAAGCATAAACACTCTACTCCCAGATCACAGTTCCCTGTGCATGGAACAGCTGACCAGGGGATCTGTTCTTCGCTAGCTGGAGTGGAGATACCTGTGTTACTACACTCCTCTAATGCTGCAGCATGGGAGGTGAGACAGGGACATAACAGAATGAGTCACACAAAACAAGTAACAGAAATACTTAATGGTTGAATTATAATGCCAAGACGGTCTTTTGATAGTGTGACTTCCTCTTTATGGAAAACGAGTTTAAGCTTTGCCAATGAATAAGCTGTTTAGCTGCAGATCCAGCAGCCTTTTGTGAATATAACCATATCGGCCACAACAATATGGCATTTTAAATATCAAAAAACTTTGAAATCTGTTGCTCTAACTTCTGTATCAACTACAATAATATAACTCTGAGGATGAGTATTATTTGAATATTGTCTGCATCTTATTTAGAAGTGTTTTATCATCTCAAATTTGGAGCCTCTTTAAACTACATTATAAAATGCATTACCAATAACTGAGAATTAAATTAAATTAAATTACATTAAGATGCTGTTAAATTTAAGTTAATGGAAAATGCACTACTAACTTTACTCAGACCTCAGTGAGACCACAGACATCTTATTTTCTTTCCAAACTCTATTGTTTAAAAAAAAAAAAAAAAAAGAAAAAAGTTATTATTTCTCTTTCTTCCCACAAACCAGAAACAACAATACAAGTATAATGATTATAGCCAGGAAGTGACTCTACTAATGCAATTAATATAAAACTGCAGAATTTTATTTTCCTATGTTCTCGCTTGCTGGCTTTTGCAGGTATCTCCATGTTAGCTCTGTCTCTCTCCTGTTGAGATGATTGTGATGTATATCTTTATCTGTGCTGGAATCTTTCTATGTAAATTGTTTGTTTTTGAAATAACTTATTAATTCAAATAAAGTTTCAATGGGATTGCTATGCAAGCATAGCTGTGAAGGATTAGGTATTGAAAATAAAAGCAACTGGCTGTAGGCACAGTCTTTGCGTATGCCTTACAGAGCATCAAGCACATACTTTGTACTTAACAAGGAAGAAATAATAATTAATCTGAAGTTCTTTGGCAAGATACAATCTAGGCAAGAACTTAATGCATTTGAACCACTGCTCCTCATTCTTGGAACAGGAAATTGGATCTCTGTTTCTCATGTGGAGAGGAGTCTTAAATAAACTGTGGCCAAGGCTGTGGAGTCAATAATATTTCTCAGGGAACTAACAGCAGTGCTACTGATGCTAATATTTTCAAGAGAAGGGTCTAACGAAGACATTTATGTCTAGGGAATATACTGTGTGAGTATACTGTGTACTCATGTACACATTTAAATACTAAGTTCATGTCCAGACAATTAAAAAAAGACCAATAAAACACCAATCACCTAAAGTTTCCATGGGTCAGAATCTTCTGTGCTGCAGGACACCATTTCCTCACGTCTTAAGTATGACTGCAGTTGCCTGACTTTATCCCTTACTAGTTTGGGATTAGTAGCTTCTTTAAGATGTCTTGTTTCATGATCCCAAAGTTTGAGGGGCGAATGGAAGGATTTTTTTAGGGTTTTCTGTGACATTTAGCTGGGCTCTGAGCACAACTTTATGCTGCCTTCATGAGGCATTTCTCATGGGTTTGGGTATACTATCTCTTAGACTTAAAATCAGTTATGTTTTCAACTCTTCCCTGAACTCCACTGAAAGCTAATTTCACCTTCCCATGGGAGAAAGCAAAAAAACCACACTGCTTCACATCCACAGCAGCAGTGGAATTACCACTGACTTAACACTGCCTACCTGCCTGTCTCTCTTGAAAAGAGAGACATAAAAAATATGGGTCTCTAGAGGGAGCAGGAGGCAGGGTTGTGGGGAATTCCATCCCTTCCTTTCTCCTGCTGACAGCTCTTCTGAGACTGGTCTGTCTCCTGAGCCTCCTTCCTCCTCAACCTCTTGTTTATATGAAACAAGAGAAAATGAAAAGAAAGAAAAAAAAAATCCCTGGAATGAATTTTTGCCCCATTAAGACTAGAGATTAGAGACCACTAAATCTGCACATGGTGACAGAAAACATCATTGTCTCAGCACTGCATTTTCTGTACCACTCACCACTCTGATTCAGCAGTGGTCCTCAGCTTCAAGTTTTTCCTTCATATGATTGCATTCTCATTTTAATGGTGATCATAATGCTACTCAAAGTAATCACATTAGTTCAGTAATACAGCCATGACAGCAAAAGAAACAGCACTTCATCCTTTACCAGGTCACACAGTGAAAAAAATCACTTTTTTACATTGGCCGGATGTCACATGAAAAGTCACTTTAATACAGTACTAGGAATCATAGAAACACAGAATTATGGAATATCCTGAGTTGGGAGGGTTGCACAAGGATCATCTAGTCCAACTCTTCGGTCTACACAGGACCACACAAAAATCAAACCATATGTCTGACAGCTTTGTCCAAATGCTTCTTGAACTCCAGAAGGCTCGGTGCCATGACCACTTCCCTCGGGAGCCTGTTCCATTGCCCAACCACGGTCTCAGTGCAGAACCGTTCCCTAACACCCAGTCTGACCCTCCCCTGTCCCAGCTCCATGCCGTTCCCTCGGGTCCTGTTGCTGTCCCCAGAGAGCAGAGCTCAGCGCCTGCCCCTCCGCTCCCCTCGTGAGGGAGCTGCAGGCCGCCATGAGGCCTCCCCTCAGCCTGCTCTGCTCGGGGCTGGACAAACCGAGGGACCTCAGCTGCTCCTCACACATCTTGTCCTCTAGACCCTTCACCATCTTCAGAGCCCTCCTTTGGACACCCTCTAATAGTTTTAGGTCTTTTTTATATTGTGGTGCCCAAAATCATACACAGTACTTCAGGTGAGGCCACACAGCACAGAGCAGGGCAGGACAATGACTTTCCTTGACCAGCTAGCAATTCTGTGCTTGATGCACCCCAGTGTACGGCTGACCCTCCTGGCTGCCAGGGCACACTGCTGGCTCATATTCAACTTGCTGTCAAACAGAACCCCCAGCTTCCTCTCTGCGGGGCTTCTCTCCAGCCTCTCATCCCCCAGTCTGTACGTATAGCCAGGGTTGCCCCATCCCAGGTGCAGAATCTGGCACTTGTTCTTGTTAAACGTCATTGTTGGTGATTACCCAGCTCTCTGTCAAGATCTCAGTATCACCCCTTGTACATGATTTTACACATAAATATCCTCTTCAGTAAATTAATTTGCTGTTTGAATTCACCTGAAGATCATCAGTTATTACTCTGTAGAATATCATATTTCCCACCTTTCCATGTCAGAAATTGACCATTGCAAAGTACGGGCAGCTCAAAATCATATGCAGTTTTCTCAGAACAAGACTTCTGATAGATGTCCAAGAAACAGAAAGGAATGCATGATTGACAGTTTTGGTAGTTGGGTAAGTTCCATCCAAACTTATGAACTTTGGGATACACCTCTAAAAATTAATAAAATTAACTTAATCCTTTACAAGTCTGCAGGGACAGTTGCTTCTGTTTAAGTCTGAAAATTAAAGAAAAATCTTATAAGGTAAGCATCTCTTTTTACCTAATTGTCTTCATTTATCTCTGTTATTATGATTTTTTTTTTAATTAAGTTTCATGACAAAAATATTTAAAATAACACCATTCAAGAACTTGAACTTTCCTGGCTAGAGCCCGAATTTCCACTCTCTGCTCTGCTCTCTGCTTCTGAGGAATGATGTGATTTGGACAAGTAAATTAATCTCTGGTGTCTCCATTTTCCACATGTTTAGTGTTATCCACTTCTAAACTCCTCTGAGGCTTGCAAACAAGAGAAGATATGGTATGTATGTTGAATATTATTACTCTCATTTAAATACAATTACCAAATGAAAATTGAACTCTGCTATTTTTTCTTGTTGGTACTTGTATTCCTACCCCAAAAATATTTATCCAGGGGCAAATTTATCCAAGACCTCATATTTTGCAAATGGAAATGACTCCATGCTGATAGGAGAGCAGATATTTTTCATGCCCCAGATGTGAAGAACTACACTTATCTAACTGAGTCTGCCCTTGGTTTGAGTCTGGGTGTAACAAAGATGATATAAACTTAGCACACAGCACACAGTTCAGCAACTAATTGTTTGGAAACAATTCATTGTAAATACCTTTGTATTTATAGCCACTACAAAACAATGAAGATAACGTCTGAGAAAGCTCCAAGTGAGTTATTGCAGGAAGAAGCTGCAAAGGATGTGCCATTGTCATTATTAATAAAGCTTCTGTATGACTGCAGCGCAAGGTACAGAGATAAGTATCAGCCGTGTCCCTGGAGGGAAGAGACAATGCAAGGCTGTAGCGAGAAGAAGAGTGACACACCCTTCTGCGGTAGTGTACGTGGAAGATGAAGCGTCCGTAATGGTTTGCTCAGTTCTATTTGCACAAATGTCATGGCAAAAAATACCTTCACTATTCATTTACAAAAAGCCTGCACAACAGGCATGTAATTCTGCATGGACTCCTGACAGACCTTTAGGCCAAACTGTATTTATCCACTGTCAGAATAAATGCTTTTGTTCCTTGTGTACTAAGATCACAGGCTTGCATTGTTATTTTGTTAATGAAGGTAAAAATCTCTTTCATAGACACACACAAGACAATGCAACTTAAGTTGCTAGCAATCCCTTCAGAAAACAGATACAACTGCATTAAATACTGCTGTTATAGAACAAAACAACAAGAATAAATAAACCAAAAATAGCAAGTTAGATGAAAATCTCTTCCTAATTTTCCAAGAAGGGAAGATTCACTGAAACTAAACCAGATGACAAAAACATTACTGTTTCTGAGAATGAACTGTAATCTAGTCCCGATATGTAGAAGCGGAAATTGCTGTTGCTGTGAGTATACATTTTTTTCCCTCCATATAAACAACCCTTAGAGAGGAACAGGATGTGAGAACACCCATCTTCTGGTGAGGATGTTA
Source organism: Anser brachyrhynchus (assembly GCF_964034855.1). Lineage (NCBI taxonomy): Eukaryota > Metazoa > Chordata > Aves > Anseriformes > Anatidae > Anser > Anser brachyrhynchus. Next base: position 165,174,839 of record NC_137694.1, read on the forward strand.
AATCATGATGATTTTATTTTATTTTCTGTAGATCAATAAATCTCAAATTCTCTAGACAAATAAATACAATAGGGAAGCTAGGAATGAGCATTTAGGGACAATAGTTTCTTAATCCAACACAGTTCAGCTAGAACAGACCAACTCATTGACTTCTCTGAGGTCACCCAGTCTTTGCCTACAGTGTTAAACCGAGGAGAGACAAGGACTGATTTCTGGCTTTAGTGTCACTGACTGGCTTGCACTCCCACTGCTTGGGTATCATCCCCTCTATACCACATATGTCTTGGAGAGAGTTGGCATAGTCCAGGACAGAGCCAAAGCATTAGCACAAACAACCAACAACTAATTTATGATATGCCGTTTAAGGACTAACTAATTTGAATATGTAATGATTATTAATGAGTATGAACTTATCATTTGTACTGTCTTGTTTATGAATATCGATCTAATAGTTATGTTTCAAAGATTAAAACTGCCCTGATTCATTCAGTATTCTAAATACTGAATGAAATATCATTCAGTATTCTAAATACTCCTATCACAGTGGCACCTAATTCCCTGATATATGCATATATGTGTATTTATACCTACATATATGCATACATGCAGATACGTATTGAGTTGAAACAATGGATCTAGTGCGTTAACAATGGCTCTTTGGCCATCTTTTATTTAGCTTCACAGACATGATATTTATTCTTATGAGAGTGTATGCAAAATAAGGTATGATACAAAACCTGACAATATGTAAATGACAGAAAGCTTTGAAAAGACAATCTAAAAATAATGGGAATACAGACGTACATTGTATGTACTTTATACAATTCAATATGTAGTATACAGTACATGGTATTTCAATGTTTCTTTTGCAAGGTTCCTTCTCTCCTGTTTTGATATTGCTCACTTCTTATAGCATATACAACAGATACATAACAACAGTTGACATTCAAGCAAGAATTACTGCACTGAAATATTTGATTTGGGTGACAGGGACTTTGACAGTACAAGATCTAGGATCTTGCCTTATTCTACTCCACTGCCCTAGTACCTCTTTACCCTTAAATTATAAATTCTTATCAGTTACTTTTGCTTTTTTTTTTATTATTATACTTTTAAAACCACCATTTCTGAGGTTTCTCCTCCCTGGCTACTGCACTCCACAATTGTCCTGTAGTCGGAACGCTCCATCTACTCCTCTCTTTCTCTAAAGAGAGTCTTTAACTCTCTTTCATCACTCCCAGCCTTCAGTTGAGCCTCCAAAAGCAACCACTGCCAGCCACCACTTCCCCTTCTCTCTCCTCCATCTCTTTTGCTGCTCTGCTGGGTGGGAGAGGAGGAATAGGGGTCAGTCTGTCTCCTGACCAGGTGACTCCACAGAGGCCCAGAGATGTGCATCATTTATGGTAAAGTCAGGCAGTTGCTGGCCTAAAAATATGTTGAACACTTGAGAAACTGGCAACAGTCAAGGAAGGAGCCAGTCCTGAAGGGAGGCCAAGTATGAACACCATCAGTGCACACCATTAGGCAAATCTGGTATATGCTAAACATTGCAACGTAAAGGAAGAAAGCACAAGCTTGAGCTTCTGCTAAGTTGTCTTGCACAAAATACATGATCTGAATAGTAGCATTTTGTGCCTGCTTTGCATAGAGTCCTCCCAACTTCAAGAGAACACAAGCTCATGAAATAAGCATATGCAAACTGTAGCATATTGTGGTTAACATATTTTTTAACCGTTAAAAAAAAAATTTACCTGGCTGTCTCAGAAAATAGCAATATATTATTTTTCTCTAATAGAAACGCAATGGACTTAAGGAGTTTTAGAGTCTGTTGTAAAGTTTATTTATTATTCTTTTTGATGTGAGGTGGTTTTCTGTTAAATAACTTCTGATAATCTCTCTTTCCTTTAACATTTTTTTATTTGGTGAAGGACAAGGAAATTAGTGAATCACTAGGTTTTGTTTTGACAGCGAACTCTTTCTCAAAATGGTATAGAAGGATGTTGGGAATTAAGATGAGCCCTGTATGTATGGACAGACCATATAGATATCAAGAATTAATCTTTATACAAAAGTAACCTATCAATATCCTAACTTGTTAGCTGACACCCAGTCAAACCTCAGAGCCACCCAAGGTAGAAAAATTATAGCCAACTAGCTGATTCTTAGCCAATCTTACTTTATTCTTCTTTCATTCAGAGGAAAGGTCTTTCAAAAACACATCATTTCTCTGCTACATATATTCATATTCCCTTTTTATATTCATTTGGTTGGATAACAAAGAACATTATGCTTAGTCATAGCAAAACATTTGTATAGACAAGCTCAGCAGGAGTTTTCATGTTGTGCTGTCAACATTGCACAATGGTAGCCATTTAAAAAATAATAATAACAATAAAAAGTTGAACTTAGTGCAACAAAAAGTCCAGACTTTCAGAGCAATGAATACCTAGTGATATTAACTGAATTGAAGGCTTTGCATTACGATATAAGATTAACAGCTTATAAAAAGACTAATTCTGATATTGGAGGTACCTTCTGTGAATGGATTCACATGTGCACAAAACATGTAGAACACAAAAATTTCTATCATTTATTAATCTCACTGCTATGGTTTTGAGATATTCTTAAATATTTTGAAGAAATATTCTTGAGGACATAACATCCCTCTGCATATTTTTCTCTAGCTAATTTACTGTTTGACGCAAAGATGAATTCATTAAAATAAAGAAATTATAAAATTTCTGAAGTGTGAAATCCTGAAGAATATGATTTGCTGTGTAATACCTTTTTCATGCAAAGAGTATATTTGTTAATATACCTTAAGGAGTTTCTGAAATTAAGAAATTCAACACAAAAAGTGGTTAATATGCACAAAAGGAAAACTTGACTCTGATTCTAACTCTTTCCCAAAGACAAATAAGATCTGTCCTCCTGCTTGCACAGAAAGTTAGAGATTTGACCTTGATTTCAATGGAGTTTTAGTGGACCATGTGCCTGAATATAATTTTACATGCCTGTAAACAGCACTTTCAGCATCAAAACATTCTTCATATTAAGTGTTTGTCATATACTGGTAAGTATCAGCATGAAACATTTTTTTCAGAGGTGTAACAGACTAATTTCTGGTTAAAATTTGTATACAAAAAATGAAAATGAACTACACATGCAAGGTAATATGCAAGGTGAACTACACATGCATTGGGGGTTGGACCCGCTGATCTTTCGAGGTCCCTTCCAACCCCTTCAATTCTGTGTTTCTGTAACATCTGAAAAGCTCGGTAGAAAATAAAAGAAATAGTGAACTGTTCATAACATCAAATGAGCCTTAGACTATGCATGATTGGAAGAGAGAGTTGAGGTCCTACAGGCACAGAGCATAAAAACCAAACAGATGCAGGTCAAAGACTTGTTCTGAATGGATTGAGTAGGCTTATCCTTTCAGTGATACATATATATTGCTTTCTAAAGGAAAACGTTTAATTTCAAACACAAAAACTTGTAAAATTCTAAAGAGAGACTTTTTCCTAAAATATCACAAGGATTGAGATACTTGTGAATATTCTTCACTGTACATGGCAGTGCAATGAGTGAGTATGCTAATAGGAAATTGTTGAGGACAAGCATTGCTACTGCATACATTTTTCCTTTCTCTAATGAACTATGGAAACTATTCTATACAATACCTGGCCTCCACTCATTGATACATCAATATTTATGCTTCCCACATCAATATATTTATTTATTTATTTATTTATTTATTTATTCCAATGTATAGCCTACATTACTTTGACTTCACTGACTATAAGAGCTTATTAAGCCACCTTCCAGGCCTTCACAAAGCACAATTTATATGCATCAAAACACACATTTTTCAACTTTTTTCAAAAATAAAAAGCCCTCATATTAGTGTTTGAAACATATGTTCTCCCACTAAATCAAATTTAATTAATTAAAAACACATTGCAATACTTCCAAATTATTAACTCTACGTTAGACAGTTAAGTTATTGAATTTTATGTTTTCAATGGAAATGATTATCATGTAAGGGTTTGATAGATAAAATAGATTTTTTTTTCTTCTACACATACCTGTACTAGTTCCACAAAGCTATAAATATATTTTAAAAAAAAAAAAAAAAAGTTATACCATCATGTAAACATGAACAGTACATTTGAGAAGGAATTTTAATTCTAGTGTGTTTGTGTGGGGTTCAGGTCAAATTTAAAGAGAAAAAAGGAAGGAAGGAAGGAAGGAAGGAAGGAAGGAAGGAAGGAAGGAAGGAAGGAAGGAAGGAAGGAAGGAAGGAAGGAAGGAAGGATAGAAAAAGAAAGAAAGAGAGAGAAAGAAAAAGAAAAGAAAGAAAGAAAGAAAGAAAGAAAGAAAGAAAGAAAGAAAGAAAGAAAGAAAGAAAGAAAGAAAGAAAGAAAGAAAGAGAAAGAAAGAAAGAAAGAAAGAAAGAAAGAAAGAAAGAAAGAAAGAAAGAAAGAAAGAAAGAAAGAAAGAAAGAAAGAAAGAAAGAAAGAAAGAAAGAAAGAAAGAAAGAAAGAAAGAAAGAAAGAAAGAAAGAAAGAAAGAAAGAAAGAAAGAAAGAAAGAAAGAAAGAAAGAAAGAAAGAAAGAAAGAAAGAAAGAAAGAAAGAAAGAAAGAGAGAGAGAGAAAGAGAAAGAGAAAGGAAAAGAGAGAGAGAAAGAGAGAGGAAAGAGAAAGAGAGAGAGAGAGAGAGAAAGAAAGAAAGAAAGAAAGAAAGAAAGAAAGAAAGAAAGAAAGAAAGAAAGAAAGAAAGAAAGAAAGAAAGAAAGAAAGAAAGAAAGAAAGAAAGAAAGAAAGAAAGAAAGAAAGAAAGAAAGAAAGAAAGAAAGAAAGAAAAAAGAAGAGAGAGAGAAAGAGAAAGAGAAAGGAAAAGAGAGAGAGAAAGAGAGAGGAAAGAGAAAGAGAGAGAGAGAGAGAAAGCAAAGAAAGAAAGAAAGAAAAAGAAAGAAAGAAAGAAAGAAAGAAAGAAAGAAAGAAAGAAAGAAAGAAAGAAAGAAAGAAAGAAAGAAAGAAAGAAAGAAAGAGAAAGAAAGAGAAAGAGAAAGAGAAAACAATACCTAGGTGATAACTAAAAATAATAATAATAATAATTTGAAGAAAATGTTAGATCACAGACATTTGGAGCTTTGGATGTGCTAGCTAGAGGAAATGAACTGTAGGCCAGATGGGGGTTTGGATAGACTGGGCCCTGAAGTTGACATTTGATGGGGTGACATCACTAAGAAACAGAATCACCATTTGATGGGGTGACATCACTAAGAAACAGAATCACCATGAAAGGTTTTGTAGACATTACTAGAAAAACTTCATAAGACTGCAAGCCAACACAAACCCGATGGCTATGTCTATGCTGGTAAATAAAAGATGTCCAGAGACCAAAACAAATTGTGACACTGTCTTTGGAGGCGGTCTGTGGAACAAATTATCCCCAGAACTCTGCCACATATTGACTCAGAAGCAGTTGTTTGGAGAGATCCTCCCTAAGACTGGAAGTGAGCCAACAGTTAAATAGTGCCTTCAGTGAAGGATCCAAAACTTTACTTCTCTCCATTGCTTTCTTTCACTTAGTGCACAATGAAAATTTGTGCCGTTAACCAGAGTGCCAGTGGTGGGAAGTGATTATAATATCATATCATCACCAATATTGATACACTAAGTCAAATGAAGGATTTCTTTGAAGATTCAGAGCCTAGAAGTCAAGGCTATGTTATAGACAGCTTTAGCTGTCATTTATTTTGGCCACTGTGACATAGCAAATGATGTGGTGCGGCTCCACACTTAAAGCCAAGCTTTCCTGAAGCTTTCTAGCCAAGCCTGATTAGTGTAAATAGCCCACTTTAACGGGACAAGCAAACTTCACATTTGCCTATTTTGGTTTTGAAAAAGTTCCCCCAACCACCTTAGCAAAGTATTTGAGGACATTTATAGAAGCGTAATTAGGCAGACACCCATTTCCTTCCCCTTTTCCTGCTTCTCTTATTGCCCACCCCAGCAAAACAAAGAAAGTATTTTTACAGTGATTTTGGTCTTGCAACAGACAGAACCAAAGACATTTCCCTAGTGCTCTCCAATTGTCAACAATATGTTTCCAAGAACATATTTAATACCTAAATCATAATTTGATTATTCTTGTTGATTTCAAGGCCTTTGCATACCTAGGTCTTAGGTTTGCATCACTAGCATGAGCCAGAACCCCATGTAGGATGTAGGTTTTTTTTTTTTGATTGAACAGTTCTCCTAAAATGAAGATTTAAAGTGGAGGCTTTGCCATGTTACAGAGAACTCCATCTTGTGCAACACAAAACCACTAATTTTGAAACAATGCCATAAGAATAGCATCTTGTGCCAGATACTACATTTATTCAGGGTTATTTGAGCAGAAGTAATGAGAAGTATTAAAGCAATGTTTACATAGTGAAATGTAATATCAATCATGCTATGTACATTAGCGATAAGAGTGGGGATTGAGTTGTTTTGGATAAAACTGAGCTTTCTTTCTGAGAATGGAAAATTAGCAGTAGATTGAAAATGTATCTATTTTTAATGTTATTTTTCACCTAGTATTAATGTGTGATTGTTCTTTTTGACAAAATGACAAAATTATCTTCTAAAATTTTACCTAACAGTTAACAGTTGCTTAGCCACCTCATTTCAGTGGCCAGTAAAATTTACATTTTTTTAATAAGATGAGGAAAAAATATGAGGGGAAAAAAACAATGAAGCAAGTCAAGGATAACAGAATTAAATAGTGCCTTTAGAAAACTGTATTTTAAGTTACTCACTGTGCAAAGAATCAGGCTGAAAACCTTAGCAATCCTTAGGGAATTTTGCACAGCAGAATATAGTGTCCTTAATCCACATCACAATTCTTTGTGAGGAATCCCTGTCTGAAAGTAGTCACCGTCAGCAAACTATTATCATCTCTCACATAAAAAAAAAAAAAAAAAAAGTGGAGAACAAAAAGCAGAGTTCAGAGTCCCTGTGACTTACATGCGCTATCTATGGTTGATCCATATCCCACCTATATAAAGAACTACATCACCAGTCCCAAACATGCTTCCTATAAAAAACTTGGTAAATCCAAAGGTAATCAGCCCTGACTCAGAGAGAAGTTCCTTATTTCCACCATTCTCTGCTATATCTTACCATGTCTTTGCTGTATAGAGAGTGAAAGCCAGGTAATATACATATGTGTACAAAAGGAACGTATTTAATGCAGAGACAACTAGCATTTTCTGAGAGGAAGGCAGGCAACACCTTGTCCCCCTCTCCTGCCCACCTCCAGCAGGACAAAGAAGTTCAAGCAGATCTTAGGGTCCTGATGAGGAGAAAACACCTGATGTCTCAGAAATAAGATTTTTAATTTTTAAATATTTTTTTCCTGCTTAAGTGTCTTTCCTTTGGCCAACCAAAGGAAACCTGTTGGTTCCTCCCAGTTATGGAAGGGGACATTGCATTAGGTGATCTGTCCTCAAACTAGATGGCTGTACTTCCACAGGAACAGTATTCCCTGGTCACTAAAATGTTTTGAAAACTAAATATTATGGTTAGTGCTACATGGACTGCACATGCTTAGCTAAGCATGTTTATCTTTTCCTTCACTTTGATTACTCGTGGCTATAACAGAACATCCAGCTTTCTTAGAATCATAGAATCATGGAATTATAGAATACCCTGAGTTGGAAGAGACTCACAAGGATCAACAAGTCCAGCTCCTGGCTTCACAGGGGACCACCCAAAAATAAAAAAGCATTTGGCAGCAAAATCTACCCAAGCTAAGGGAAAGACATGAACAACCTTTATGCCAGCTGAAGCAGGAAAACCTGTTTGACATTATGCCATCTCCTTAGTAAACTACAGGCTAACTTTTCCTCCACTTTTCCTACTCTCTTATTTTTGGTCATATATATCACCTCATATCAAACACATGGCAAACCATGGTAGAAAACCTGGCAGTGATGAGAATCACTGAATAGCTACAGAATAAATGCAGTGTAGCAATTCTTATAAAGGGATGGAAAAGGCTGTGATGCTGCTAAACAGCTTGAAGAAACAGGAAGAAACAGCTGCTCAAAAAATGCCCGTGATCTTCCCATGACAAACCAAGTGGGGAATAAATGTATTCCACAAATGAATCATTTGGAACAGTCAAATGAAATGCAAACTGGATAAGCAGACTGAAAGAGGTACCAGACAAAGGCCAAGAGGAGAAATTAGCAAGAAAGAATGAGGCAACTGAGGTCCTGCGTATAGATGAGGAGAAAAGTAAAGCTTTCTGGCATGTCAGAAAACAGATGGGAAACATGTATGGAAACACTGTTAATACCTGCAGCAGGTGTGTTATTCTTTTGATATAAAGGCAGCAGTTACAACAACCTATGACCAAAGCACAAACACTGAAAGAGACCTGTCAGAAAGGCAGAAAGATAGAGGAGACAAGCAGTCCCAACCGATTACTTTGCATGCAAGGAAAGTAGTTCAAAATATTACATAAGGAAAACATAATACAGAGCCAGGACAAAGGACTGTCATAACAAAGGTGTTGCTAGATTTATTGAGTAATGCTCTGGAATTTCTAATCATCATATTCTTTATAGGAACAAATGACACTAGTGAAATACATTTATATAATATATAAGCAACTATATCTTCAAACAGTTAAAAAAAAAAAAAAATGGAACTGTGCAGATAAGTAACTTGCACAAGTTTTCCCCATGCCAAAAATGGGTGAATAAAGTAAAATGCTGATACTGGAAACCAACCAACGGAAGATCAGATAGGGTAGATTGGATGGTTTTGAATTCACAGAACACTGGAATGCCTTCTGCAGCCGGAGCCAACTGTTTGGATTGCGCTGTCTACACTTATGCAGACAGGTTGCCAACCTCTTAGGCTCAGAACTGGCAGGGCCTGTTAGGCAGGCTGTAAGCCTTCAGGAGAAGGAGGGAAAGGGAAAGCTTTCACTTAATTTGAATAATCCAGTTTGTACTTCCAACATACAAATTAAGCGAGAAACTAAAATTGTTCTAAAGCAAAAGATGAAGGATAACAAGAATATAATGCCTGACGCAAATGTGTGGAGAAACAAGCAACAACTGGAAGGTGCTGTACTAAATAAAGGAGATTATGATCTAGAAAGACTAACTGAAACTTAGTGGGATAATTCCTGTGTGTTGAAATGACAGGATGCAGTATGTATGGGAAGGCAGTGTGGAGTAAATCAATGGGTGAAAAAAATGTTATATAATGCTTTCAAAGCCAATATGCTATAATTTTTATAGAGACAGTAGTAAAACGGTGAAAATCTTCAGTAGGCATATATTTTTTTTTTGGTTGTTTAAAAAAAGCAAGCAAGCAAGCAAGAAAATATATAGTAATAATAGCAAGCATTTCCCTTAGGACACCATTCTGGAACAGATCCAAAAGGAAAGGCAAAAAACAATCAGTCCTCTGAGTGGATTTTAATTGATTAGCTCTCTGGCTAGGACATACCCATGCAAAACTACTGGTCTCATACAGTGAATTCCAAAGAATAAAGATGATGAAAGTTCGGCCAAAGTTTCACCTATTGGGAAGAGGATGATTAAATTATGGAAAACTAGAATATTTGAATACACTACAGAAAGAAAATAATTCACAAAGAAAAATGGTGGAAGAGAATCAATTCCACTTTCAGAAAGATTTTAGAGAACATAAATGATTGAACATAGGATGGGAATAAATGTTTTAAATGTACTTATATTATAAAAAAAAAAAAACTTTAGGGGAAAATGCATAAGGATCAAAATTCATCTGTGGGGAGAGAAAAAATGATAAAAAGGCAAGGCAATGGTCAGAGTATCTTCCCAAGGGCTGTTCAGAGTTCAAAGTACATGTACAGGAAGGAGTGGCAGGAAAAGAATCCAAGGATTCTTAAGTTTGAATAGACCAAAAAGGGAAAAGGAGACTAAGAGGACTTTTATAGCAACAGAAAAGGGAAAAGAAGTAGAGAGATAAAAAGATACTATATCAATGAAAGAAAATGGAAAGAAGATGAAATTTAAGGTGGAACAATAAACCAAGATGTGGACCTGAACTGTGTATCTCATCTAAGATAAAAAAAATAAAGAATTATAGATAATTACAGTCAATACCCCCAAATATGTCTTCAACTGTTGGGAACAGGTCCAGAAAAGGACCATTTTGAGACACGTAGTATACTTTTGAGATACTCAGGAATCAAAAAAAAATAATAATAACAAGAGACTTATCCTTGGCATAGGGAGTAGGAAATTTAAGGTGTGGTTCATGTGCTCTATCTTAGGCAATGAAGGATCCAATATCTTTAAGTCAGTCCCTCTAGGTTTTTCGTGATCAACAAAGAAAAACAGGAAATTAACCTCTACATAATAGTGTTGGCTTCTGAAATAAGGTCAGGCACATCATTGCCAGAGATATCTACCTTTTTTCTGTGAATATAAAAAGCAGCCTAATTTAGGTTTAGACATTCTCCTTATAAATCTTCAAAATCTGTCTGAATATAGTCCTAGGCAACCTGCTTTAGGTGGCCCTGCTCTAGCATGGGACTTGGATCTGATGACCTACAGAGGTCCTTTCCAACCTCAACCATTCTGTGATTCTGTGATCTAACTTGTTTACATTTGACACAAGTTAGACATGGCAAATCCCACTGTTGCTTTCCTAGAAAATCTAGGATGCTGAAGGAATGCATACAAGTTTTGAAAACTTGACTCTAAAATGAAAGAAAATTCAAAAGTTCAGGTGACTATTATTAACTTTTCTTTGAGGGGGGGGGGGTTGGTTGGTTATTTTGGTGGTGGTGGTTTGGTTTTTGGTTGTATTTTGTTTTGTTGTTATTGCTGTTGTTGTAATGGTAGAAGTAGCGTATCATCTTTGTGATAAGAATATTTGTATCAGATGTGGACTGTGTATCCTTTTAGTTTTTTTTTATTCTAATTTATGCTGAGTTCCATTCTAACCCTACTTTCCCAAAACTTCATGGTAAGCATTGAATATATGATTTCCTCACCCAGAAAAATGCAAGTGCACTTTGATAATTACAAGTGTGAAATCCTACCCTCTTTGAAGTTGATGCCAAAATTCTCATGAACTTCACTAAGATTTCACCAGAAAAAGGTGGAAAAAAAATATTTAAGAGAGTAGATTGAAGAAACAGGACAATATTAACAAAGATGAATGTCAGGCTCACCATTAGGAAAACATTCAGTAGTGAGTTTTAATAACCTCAGAAATAATGTCTTACTAGAAATGCCTAATGTTGACTGGTTAAACTAAGAGGGAAAAAAAAAAAAAAAAGTTGACATTGGCAAGGAGAGGAAGTAAAAGACCTGGGAGGTATTGTCAATGCCTAATCTCTTCAATCAAGGGGGATGAAATGGAAAAAATGTAATCCTAATTGCTTTCAGAAGTTTTAGATTGTATATGTTATGGAGATGTGAGCTATTGAAAGAGTGCATTTGGAAAAGTATTTTATAGTAGAAAGAAAGGAAATGATTTAGAGATCTTTAACACCTTTAATGGCACCACACTGAGAACATGAGGGAGCCACCAGCATGAATGAAAACACAGTGCATATTCATTGCAAGACATAACTGCTTTCAACATACCATCACCCTGGTGGGCCTTGTGATCTCCATTTACCTTTTGGGTAGACCTGTGTGGTGCCAGGGGTTGGACTCGATGATCCTGATGGGTCCCTTCCAACTCGGGGTATTCTATGGTTCTATGAAATGGAGCACAGGTAATGCCTATTGGCCAAAAGCTGCATGGAGAAATGTGCATTAGACCTGTATTTCAGGTCTACTAAGACCGTATCATATGTATGTGAATCATACTTTTTCTGATGTCAAACAAAACTGCTTTATCTTCCCAACAATCATCCTCTTCTAATGAAAAGGACAGCATAATCACCATCTGCCAGTGAATCCAACAGGAAAACTGGTACTACTGAATTGTTTGGAAATTCAGTTTAAAATTACCAATTTTGATTTAATGTATTTTGCTCAATTTGAAATTATCATATTAAATCATTCTACATTCCACATTACATTAAATGTTTTTAAAATAAATAAATAAATGTTTGTCAAATTCCTCCTTTTTAAGAAAAATAATATTTTGTTAGATAAAATGCAATATATACCATATAGTATACACTTTGCAAATAAGGTAACAGCTGAGTGATGAACACTGTTCATTTGTAATCAGTAATCTAAAATTAATCATTCCACTATGGATGCAGAAAAGTGAAGAAAGTCCACTTCTATTTACCTTTGTTCATTATAATACAAATGTGACAACTGTATGTTTCATTAGCAAGGCAAATCTATAGGAAACATAGTGAAAAATTAAGCCATGCTACCGCTGTATCAGTGAGAGGAAATACCACTTAAAATACTCTAAAGGAAAAATATGAATCTCCCCACTCATACACATACAGAACATCTTTACAATCATGCAAGAATTTAACCTCTACAGCTATGACACCTACAACTGCCAGTAATGTCAACAAGAAACAGGAAAAAAGATGTCAACACAAGGATGTCTGAACTATAACACATTTGTCAACAATTCACAATCTGTAGTATAAAATAACTCCTAGGAAAAGTCAAGTAAGCAGAAAATCAATTAACATGATCTGTACTATACACTAAATGAGGCAGAAGCCCAAATGAAAAAATAGCATGGAATCATGTGATTGAAAGTTGTAGAATAAAGGGAATGTTAAGGTTGTAGAGACAAGAACACTTGTAACTTTTATATGTTTATTTGGTTTGTCCTTTTGCTGCCTTTTTTTTTTTTTTTTAACATGGACTTTTGGGCTACTGTAACTGTTCCAGTTGTTGGAGGTCTCCAGCATATGACTTCACTGGCAATGACCCTGAAGAACAATGCAGCAAAGTTATTCTTGGAGACAAGGCGACAGGATGTTCTCATGTAGGCAGTATGCAATTATACATTGTTATCTAGTAACAGCTGATCCAGAGGCCAGTGTACACTGCAACACAAGTCAATATTGTTTCTTGTACAGAGAGGATAAGCCTTTCTACAGAACAGGGACTAAATCTAGCAAAACTATCCAAGGGAATAATCAGTTTCTCTATTTGCAGGTGTAGAGAAGAGGTTTATGACAACAGCTGTATTGTTATTCCCTTTAATATTATCCTAGATTATATTAATTGCTCCAATATGTATCTCTGGTATAGAACTAACTTAGATAAATACCTCTTTTCTTTTCTGTTTTAAGCATACAGGATATTGTTCTCACAGCAGTCCAATGTGTTTATATGAAAGACCAGTTAATCACCAACGTTCTCTCAACCTAAGACTAGGAAGGAACCTAAAGATGGGAGTTGAATTACAATGTTTTTTGCCTGCCTAAAGACATCCACAGTGAAACTATCATAGTGCCCCCAGGACATCTACCTCCAAATTAGTCATCTTGGTTTCCTTTATAGCTACTGGAGGGCAACAGCAGGCATTTGCAGGATGTATCTCATCTTAACCTGTGACAGACATTTGAAATAGGCCATTGAATTGTGCTCTAAAAGTGCCTTTTTCTCCCTGTTAATGATACTGCAAGTTTCTAAAGATAAATCCCAACTTTTCTGTGTAGCTACAGATAAGGTTAAGTGTCTGGGAGGCAATGTATCTATTTGAAAGTGGGGAAAAAAAAAGTGGGGGGGGGGTAAGAAGGGGAGAGAATATAAATATAAAAATTCTTTGCAGTATGCAGAATTTAAAACATCCATTTAATCTTTTAACCTTTCTCTGATTCCTTCATCCTCTCTTACCTTAATGTTTGCTCTTTAATCCTGAAAATGAGAACGGGCTTGGTCAGCTGTCAAACTCCATCTGCCTTGGCTCAGACAGTGTTTGGTTTTTTTTGTGCCAGTGCATTTAAGTTTCATTTTGGGGCCTAACCCTATGTGACTCCAGTGCTTGGGTATAAGGGCCCCCACAGCTGTAGGTAGGATTTTCAGTGGGATTTGATTTATCCTTCATCTATTCTCCCCATGATAACCCAGTTCTTTTCCACACTGTGCACATGCTATGCATGTTATGTGACCTGTTCAGACTCCCAAAACTGATCTAACTGAGGGCTGCACAACTTCTTGACAACTGTGGGCTGGACTATATTACAGATATTTGCTCAGGGAAAATAATTCTTATCTGATGATGTAGCTGCCCAGAGAACCAGAAACCAACCTATGGGCCATAATAACCTGTAGGCTACCAGTTGGATGGCTTTGTTCTAAATTAACCATGGAGTGAGTGGTACTAATGAGCATATGAGAATAACGCTAAATTGAGTAACATAACAAAATAATGTATTGTCTGTAAAATCCATTTTTCATGACCCTCTGGGCTAGATGAATACAAAGCATTTTATTTGAGGTTATGCTTGAGCAGCTACTTCAGACCGGAGCATCACTCCAAAGTTCAACTAATAGTAGAGCAATATTTGCCTTCCGAGTGTGTATGTATAAAAAGAAAAACATTTTTTGGTTTACTATTGTGAGATGAAATACTGCCTGGCTTTGCAATCTGTGCATTATGCTTTATCATACTTCCTTCAAAAAGCTGGCACAAACTTTTGAGCCAGACTGACATTTGATGCAGCACAATGGAACCTGTGGTAGTTGTAGAACTGATATATACATACATATATATACCAGCCTGATATATATCAGGAGTATTTGTTTTTGGGATGATGCTTGTGATTTGGCCAATTAAATGAAATCACAGTACCACCATCTTCAATTATGAGAATTTCCTGAATGACCTTAGGAAAGGTTTTTGTAAGACCAATGAAAAAAATAATGATCATAGAAGAGAAAGCACTTCTGTTCATACTTGAAAATCACAGATCAAGCAATGTGTTCTAATGATTCAGTCTCTGATGAGTTGCTGTAAGGTTTATTTAAAACCAAGGACCCAGGGAGGTGGAAGGTGGGGGCAAGAATATGAATTAAAAACCACTTAGTTGATACAGTCATATTGTTAAAGCTAGACAGGAATGGGGAGGTACACTTTTTCCTATCAGAAAATCTTTTGTGGTATTGTAGCTTTTCTGATCAAATTGCTGTTGAGGAATTCTCTCAGGTCTAAACAAAAAATACTCACATTTAAATGAGAGAAATAAACATAATTTACATCATCTCCAAAGAGGCCAACAGACTCCCGATTAGAACAGTATATAGGAAAGTCAAGCACAAATACCCACTTACTTAACTTGAACCATTATCATGAACAGTTATCTATCATATCCAAACTCAGAATACCAGCAGCCAAACTACAGTCTGTTCTGAGACTGCATAAGAGGTTTACCAACAGAGCATTCTTACACAGTTTTTCCTTTTGCTTTTTGTATTCAGAACATGGCCCTCTAACAAGATTCCTTTAAAACTGTAATTATTAGAGGAAATCATGTGTTTTGGTCTTTTACCAAGGTTAAATTCAGAGACCCTTCTATTCCACTCACTTCAGGATTCCCCATGAGCCTGCCTCCTCCAAAACAAAAAGAAGCTCACGCTACAAGGCTTTGCTTTAGGTTACACATCTACCAGCTACAAGCTGAGCTGCAATTCCACTTTTCTTCATTTTACTATTCATTGCCTAACTACTTAACTTAAACCAGGGCTTTCACCCACATCCTCTTCCCTCAGCTTCCTCTTCTTAACTGATGTGTACTTCTTTCCTTCAGTCCTTCAAGGTCCTAACTCAACTCCTGAGAGAGGCCAAAGGGGAATCTGCCAAGGTAGTGCTAGGGCTTACTCAGCACTAGTTACTGGAGCAGCTTTTTAAGATTTCCAGCAGTATACAATTGCCTATGGAAAATATTCCACTTGGTATAAATAATGACATATTCTTTTAAGCATGAAATTGCATTTGTATCAGATACCTGATCATTTGTTTTTATTTATTCAGAAATAGTCTTTGGAGAGGGAGGTTATTTTTGTGTGTATTGTGTGTTTAATTTTAAAAGTCTTGTCCCACTGTGGAACAGGAAAAACATTTCCCATCCTGCTGTAGTTACTTGTCAGAAGCTGTCTAGGGAAACGTGCTCAGAAAAAAGAGAGAGAGAAGTGCATGGAGAGAGCTGAAGATTGTTAGGCCCTCCCAGATCTAGGGAGAGATAAGCCTCAGGGAAAAGCTAGATATGCATACATTTCTTTAATTGGTTTCAAATCTGTTTTCTTTGAAGTGCCTCTGTACTAAATAAAGATTCTGTTTTAAGAAGTCTGTTTGGTCATGGCATCCACCTCTGTCATTGATTTTGGAGTGAAGGGAATGCATGGCTTAGGAAAAAATCACACCTTCAAAATTAATCATAGTTTTCTGGGATTGTAGCCAGTGATGTTGTCTGAAGGTGGGAGTGTCACCTGATTTGTCCAAGAGTTAGGTGATCTGTATCATATGAAGATGCTGATATTTCAACCTTGGTCAAACTTAAGGCTGACTTCAGCTAGACCTATCTGCCTAAGATGTGCTTTCCACATCTGCGCTACTCTGAACCCCTGTAGCAGAACAAAGTAGTCCCTACTGGACTTCTTTCTGAACTGAAGCTGCTAAAGATCTGACCTTTGACAATCCAGCTTTCCTTTCAGGCACGTCCTCCTTTACAGGCAGCAAAGAGAAAAAAATGGATAAAGAAAGGGCAGAAGACAGGAACAATGAGCTGCAGTTCGTAGGTAACAAGTGTAAGGAAAAAAGGGAAAAAGTATGACAGTGTCTATCTGCTCTCTCTTCATCACTTCCCTCCAGCAAGGACAATGTGGGAGAGTCAGGATGCAGCTAATGTCTGCACCCCATGCACGGCCATCTCTGCCACTTCTGTTCCATTCCTCAGAGGGAGGCACTCCTGGATATATACATTATCAGTGACAATTTAGTCATTCAGCCCAAGGTTTTGCACTGTCTCTTAGCTAAAGCTGGAAAATCTATAGTGGAAGGAAGAGAAAGGAAAAAAGAAAAAAAAAAAAAACTCATTCTACAAGACCTTCTTGTTCCCTTTCATCAGATCTTCCACTGCAAACAAAAGCATATCCAGATAAGAGAAGTATAAAATAAAATAATATGGTGCCATTATTTTTTCTTCAGCATCAAAAAGTGCTACATAACAAAATGAATTGAGAAATAATTCTTCAATTCAACAGTTATAAGTAGGTAGATATATTTCCAGAAATAAGAGACATTAAAAGTCAGGGTAGTTAAAAGAAATAAATTGCATTGTATAAATTACAGCTCATTAAGCAACTCACAGCCTAGTGCAAATGACCATTTACTAAAGGATAACATTACCATTTATTATTATTTGTTAAATGAGAAGCAAATAAAAGGTATTATTTAATACTTCTGAAATCATATAAATAAATAAGTTACTTTTACTAATAACCTAAGAGCCTCCAAAACACCTAGAATGAAGAGCAGAAGCCAGAACAGCAGCATTCAAACTAGATTTGGTTCTCAAGCAAAATAAATAAATAAAATAAAATTAGAAAGTAAGAATAAAATGCTATTGTTCTATTCACTGTGAGTGACACCTTGCATGTCCTTTCCCCTTTTGAGCATAGGTTGTGTTACGAGAAGCAGTACACTCAGGCTAGAGTTGTAAGGAGAAATGCAGGATCATGTAGCTTAGCCACACTTTCTTTCTCAACCCCTTCTGGAAAACAGAATGAGTTGACAAGTTTCTTAAATGGCTTATTATATAGTTTATACTCCACCTTAAAAACAAACAAACAAACAAACAAACAAAACTGTTGCATTAAATGTATGAGTTTTTCATTTTAATGCTGAAAAAGTATAAATGTCTTATTGTATTAGTCCATCTTTGAGAGGAAGTCTTGGTGGCTAACTGCTGCTTTTGAGCCAGCAGAGGGAGTATAAAGCATTGTTTTTTTGTGGACTTCAAACCTGAAAGTGGATGTTTCTTTTCTCTTCTAATTTTCCATCCACTATTTTTTATTATTTTTTTTTTAGAACATTATGATTGCACCTTCAATGCTAAAAGCACCTTTCTATGTCTCATGAGTACAGCTGTAAATTAACACAGTCATATTGCTGTATGGTAAATAACTTTTAGTACCTGGAACACCAAGGCAGACACATGCAGGGAATTTCACTGAGACAAGACGTAAGATATCTCAGGGCATCGTGGCTAGACTGTATCCCCAAAACATACCTTCATATTATCCTTACTCAGTGGAATAACATACAATTATGAACAGCAGCCACTAGGAAAAAAAAAAAAAAGTGCTGTTTTCCAAAGGGCATGTTTGTACACATACACGGATCCAACACACCTGTGCCCAAATGTCTACAAAAGGGGTGTGATCTGGATGTTGTGCGAATTAATTAGCTAATGAGCCTGATCTTCCTGTCATTACCTAGGTAAAACTTCCATGTGTCTCAAGTCTAATAACTGCAAAACTTTTTGAAGACGAAGCATATGACATTTGTGCTACGTAACAGCTGACAACAGTAGGGACTGCTTTCCCCCAAATTCCAGCTTTTTCCTTGTATGAAAGAGACGAAAACTGGGTGTTAAGCTCTTCCACGCACTAAAAGGTCCATACAAAGGACTCCAGAAAACTTTAAGACAGAGTCAATAAAGGCCTTTTCTTTTCCTCATGATTCTCATTATCAGATTCTCACAGAATTGAATCCTACTTTACCATGCCTTCAAAGAGACTCTTGTTAAAGGGAATAGCAGCAATCAGCATTTTACAGGTTATATTCCTAAAAAAAGCACTCATTGCAAAATCTAGCAGACAGACATGTCCCTCACTTCCCTGATTCTCCGTAAAAGAGTCTGGAACCATAAAGCTTCCGGGATCAGATTTTCATACGCTGAGGCCTGTAGGTTGTAGAGGATCTTCTCATGCACAGTTACTGCAATTGAATATGTATAGCTGGCTTTTGTACATACAAATGGAGCCTGTACGCCTGTGCATAGCTCAAAGCAGAAATCTAAACAGCTATACCAAAAATACACATGGATCTCAGTTTTGATTTTATGATGTGAATGAAGTGAAGGGGAAACAAGTAGGTGATGGGAAAAAGATGAAATTCAGACCTCATCAAAGTCAAGGGTAGTTTTCCTATAGACTTCAAAAGAGTCAGAACTTCATCTGTTACATTTATGTGCTTCAGAACCTGAAGATATGTTCAGAAACATGTTTCACCCTCAATTCATTTGGCAGCCCAACTTCTTCCTGGTTGAATACTGGAAGCACTGACAAGAATCTCTAAGGAAAATTCTGCTGTGATCTAAATTAATAGTCCCCAATCTTTCTGACTGTCTGGGCAACATAGTTCCTTCTAAGAGCCAGTGAGAGCTTTATACTCCTGCCCTTACCACTTGTATAGCCCGAGGTAGAACATAAGTATAGGTCCACTGGACTGACATGCAAAGTAGCACAGTGTTTCCCAGAAACCATGAATATGTTATGCAGTTTGTTCCCAAGCAGCCCCTGGAAAAGGGGACGGCTGAGAGCAGGCTATGAGCTGGATAAATTGAACTTTCAGGCTGTGTTTGACCTATGCCTTGTAGAATATGTGTTTTTCCTGTAAGTTCTCACTGTTCATACAGATCTGACTAACGACTATTAACTCTCCTTCAAGAGTCTCTTACATCTTTCTTTTGGGAAGAGGGAATTTGCAATTTTGGGAAATGTGAGAAATGTTCCTTTTTCCTGTGCCCAAATTTAGTTTTGGTCTATGCAAGTACAACATCACTGATAATGCTGGAGTTCTGTACTGAGTAAATTCCTGGCCACCCTAAACTCAATGGCAAAATCTCTGTTGACTTTGACAGAGTCTAGGTTTCACAACACAATGTTAAAGGAGTACGGCTGCAAGACTGAGGCAAAGGCGAAGTAAAAGCAAGAATGCCTTCTCCACTGCAATTCAGAGATAAGACACTGTTCTCTGTGGCTTTAAAGCAATAAATAAATAAACACATAAATAAATAAAATGGACCCTCCTGTTGAGACAGCTACTAGTACTTGGGCCTTTCTTTTACCATCTTCTCATATAAAGACACCCATCCAGTTGCCCTTTCTGCACACTTGACTGTCCAGTTAAGCTTCTCTGTCAGCCTTGCTGTCACTACTCTTTCAGCACACTATGTCAACCCTCCTGACATCTTTCTGTCACTTTTCAGAAGGCAGGATTCACAGCCTTAGCTCACAGGCCTGTTTGTAAATCGAAAGACAAATATTTGTCATACTTGCTTCTTGTCCCCCATTAAAAATGAGCTTTGCTAAGAAGGAATAGCCTGTAAGGAAAGTACTGACGCTGGCTTTCTCTGCCAATGATGTTCACAAACTCTTTTTTTTTTCTCCTGCCTCTCCAAAAAGCTGAAAAGATTTAAGATTCAGCTCTTCTGTGGAATTAATATACATATTCTGTAACGGCTTTTCAAGTGCCTTCCTACATGTGGGTCAGTGAAGAGCAGAGTTTCTTTGTTGCTTGTTTTGTTTTGTTTCAGAGGTCTAATAGTGTCCAAGCAGACACTGCACTGCTGGGCAAAGGCAATAGCAAACTTGCTACCCATGCATTTTTGTTCCGCTCCCAGCACAAAAGACACACCCAAAAACTCCCAGTTGGCAGAATTATAAAATTATTTTTAATTTTAACAGCAAAATGCTGCCATACGCACTGCATGAGCAGACCTTGGCTGGTATAATGTGACAAACAAGCATGTGCAATTGTTGATTACAGAAAACAAGTAAAACAGGTCATACAGTGAAATCTTGCCATCATGGATTCCCAATTTGTGAAGCTTTCGCAGAATATGGATAACCCCTGACTTCCATGTGGAGCTGGAGTCCCAGAGGATGGAAGTTAGCAATGGTAAATCACCCCAGCTGAGTATCTCCTCCTCAGTGTAATATACTGTTTATTTATCCTGCTGCAAATGTGTTCTAGGAAATTGCCAAACAGGAAGGAGATCCTTGCCTGAAGTAATTCGCAATCTAAAGACTGGATCCTATGAAAGCATCTGTTCTGAGGTTTTGAACAGCTTTTACTCCCATAGGATTTCAAAAGGTATTCAGGAAGACCATGTCTTACAGCATGCTGTAAGGTTTGGCTAAAATTGCCTGCAAACTACTCTGAGGCACTTAGCAAGTCTGTGTTAACCTAGTCTTTAAAATATGGAAGAAATGTGCTGTGAATAGGTGAGCTGGAACTAGATGCACAAGGATATGTAATTCTATTAACAGCTGCATCCCTTATTGCAAATGTAGGATAGACAATGACAGTATTCCAAAAATAAAAAAGAGACACAAATCATCCTTCCCGTGGCCTGACCCATGAACACAGAGCTGCCAGAGTAGATGTGTTAGTGCAATGGAGTAAACTGTGCTGCATATAGATCACAGACTTAAACCTTCTGCCATACACCTCACTTCTCATGACAATTTATTTCACTTAAATACCTCCTGGTCATCCTTAGGCAAACAGAAAGGTTCTTTATATCTTCTTAATAGATGGTGTGGTGAAGAAATAAGAACATACACCCGGTGCTATGTTAATAAGGAAAATGTAATGCTGCTGGGGATCAACTAGCTCTTTTTCTCCTTAATATATGTTTCATATAGCCCAGACTTCCAGGGAAGAGAAAAAATAAAAAAATAAAAAAAGTTTTCCTTACCTCTGTTTCTGGTTTTAGTGTCAGTCTTTTGAACAGTTACATTTCTGGCTGGTTTACAACATTTCAGTCATAGTGCATGGTCATTGCAGAATATTGCAAAGCATATTTAACCTCTGCCTTTTATTTCCTAAGCATACCATCAGTGCCATGCACTGAATATATAAACAGAATTGGGCATTGCTAAATGACAACACTAAGTAGTCTAATTCTAATACGTATGGATTTTAGCTAGTTAGCATATGCTAGCTACCTTAAGTGATGGCAGGAAAGGAAAGCTCCAAGGCTGAAATCAGGTCCAGGCAGGTGGGTTCCCATAGGGGCTCAATACAAACATAAATGCTGACCCATGTGTATCCAACTGAAGGAACAGAGGGTATAGTTGCAAAGGCCTCCGGGTGAAAAAGAAAAAAAGGGGGTTGGGGGGTGGGGAGAAGCTCCATTTAAAAGTTAATGCATCCTATGTATCATTAAGCACACACTGCATATGATGATGTGTCATATGTGATGATATATCAACACTGCCTCTATCAGATAGGTAAAGGCAATGAGTGCTGCCTGTATAAAACACTGAGTATGGCACAGACGTCCAGATTTGCCTATGGCAAGACATTTCGGTAATTCTCAGGTGCAGGATTTTCGTCCCTAAATAAACAAATCGACTAAGCCCAAGACATCTTTTTGAATTCCAGGATACAGCATTCCTGTGAGAGATGAGGATTAGAGCAAACTTCTCCCTGCAATCTATGCAGATTGCACTCCTTGCTGTGCGGACAGCAAGAGATGAGTTATCACAGCCATCAGAACAAATGCAGAAACCAGTGGGAATGAGAAGATAAAAAGTCAAAGCACAAAGATTGGCCAATACAGAAAGAAGTGTTGTAACTGCTAAATCACCCAAACTGCTTTGCCAAGCTTTGACATGCTTGGTTTCCTGTGCTTAAATAATTTTTAGGCTTAAAAAGAAAAAAAAAAAAAAAAAGGAGGGGTGTGGGGGGAGGAAAAACAACCAGCTGTTCCTTGTATAGTCCAGGAAACACGTCTGATTTATTGCTTTAAGGTTATTTTCGAAGGGGCTGCCTCTGGCAGCCAGAGTGCCGGAGAAGTCACTGAGGCCTGTCCACTTGAAGGGCTCAAACTGTTTCCTGAACAGCCCTTCTTCACTCGTCACCTCCGACAGCTCTTATTGACAACGTGTGACTGGGGCCTGGGAGTGTTTTAAAGCCGCGGGGGGCCGGGGCAGACAATGGGGCTGTCAATTACCTTTTCCCCCGCCGTGAAAAGGGGGCCGGGGGACAATGCGCCGCGGCGGCGGGGGGTTGTGCGGCTCGGGGCCGGCCACACCCCTACCCCCCTGGCCCCCCAAGCCCCCTACATCCCCCAACCTCCCCGGCATTCAGAGGCGGCCCGCGGCGGTGCCTCGGCCCGGCTGAGAAGCGGACAAGGTGTAAGGAGCCCCCGCGGCGAGCTCCGAGGGGGCGGCGGCGGCTCCGCGCCCCGTCGGGGCCGCCCCCTGCCCGGCGGAGCGGGTCCGGGGGGGTGGGGGGATCGGCCGTGCTGCCCGTACCTATATTGTGCCCTAAAAACTTCCTGCGAGCCTCGACGGCTTGCTGGGAGGACTGCCCATCATACAGGCGCTTTGTCTGGCAGTCACTTCCATTTGAATTTGACTGACTGAGGAAGCCCGCGTTATTTGTAAAGAACAACAAGGCTTTTCATTCATAATTTCAGTAGGGGGACAGGGTGCTAATGACTGAGCTTGAATAACCAGGGAATGCGGTATTCAAGGCAGGAAGAAGCCCAACTGGCTGCCAAATGAGAGGAAGGGAGGGAAGGAGGGGGGGAGATGTAGGTGAAAGTGCCCGTGTGAAAAGGCAAACAATGAAATCGGGATCACACACATGTATACAAATACAAATCAGGCTCTCAAAAGGTGAGACAGGCAAAGACAGGAGCAGGAAGGGGAGCTGAGGAAATTCCAGTTTGGATTTCATTCACTTGCCTTCGGAATCCGCTTCTGCAATTCTAAAACCGAGAAGGTCTCTGCGAAAGGAAGCATTCTTCCTCCCGCCGCCCCCTTCACCACAGAGAAAATGCTTTAGCTTTCCTATTCCTTTTTGCTACCATTAAAAAAAAAAAAATCGGTTTTGAAGTTGGGCTGAATGAAGATTTTGCCTTTGGTACTTAAGCTCTAGCTTCGACAAAACATGAAAGCACTAAAGCTAGCCCGGGCTGTGGCCCAACACGTACGATCGCTATATATTTTTTCACTTGTTGACTGTCTAAATACATCTATTCTCTGACTCTGTGAAGATTTTTTTCTCAAATGTCAAGCTGTACCTGATGCAAAACCCTTCAAACTCACTGATCTTTATTTCAATTGTCTTCAGTAGGATTTTGAAGAAGGCATTCACAGAAATTTCCTCGGCTATGACAGATTTTATAGAACCAAAAGTTGGGGCCCTGTGGAGAAAACAAATCTACAGAGCTAAGAGAGAAAATAAAAATTGAACAGCACGTACTTTGGAAAACATAATTGCTTTGACACATATAATCAGAAGTTGATATACTTTATGTTAATTTGAATTGTGTTGCAAGCAAGTAACAATAAGAAAACTTAGAATTCGTTATACAGCTTAAACACGTAACCTCAAGAATGAAGGAAGTTTTCCAGGGGGGTTATTTTGCAAGCTCATACTGTCAGATGCGGTAGATTTACTGTGCATGTTTGCACTGCCATTTTCTATGTTTCTTTTAGCTTCTCTTAATTAGGATGCCATCCTGGGAGCTGCTTTGGGCAGCTGGATCCCTTCCGCGACCTGGAGCACCAGACTTTCACTTGAGCTTCAGAAGGCGTCAGGGGCCTGCTTAGGAGAAACAGCTCAGAGATTTGGCTTCTCAGTTAACTTCTGCCTTTCCCTCTGTGGGGTTTTTGAAAGTAATAGGGCTGCTTAAAATACAGGAAAAGATGATTACAAAACCACAAATAAGATAGGAGTAACTACACCAGATGTAGAGACGGAAGTTCAGAGGAACTCTTTAATCAAGTAGTGGGAGTGGATGCTCCTGCAGAGATAACCTTGTTTAGATAATCAAACATTTTGTCCTCTTCCTTCTCTTAGTAAGATAAGTATAATTATCTAACTGTTCTGATTCTCTTTTAAGGTGTTTTGATTCTATTAGAGACAAATCTTGAAATTTTAATTGTGCAAAAGATCCTGGAGCCCCCAGGGAACACAACTCTATGGGTCTTCATGTGAAGCAGCATTTGCAGAGTGGACAGATTGGACTGGGATCTGGGACTCCTACGTCTCACTTTTCAGATAAGTTATTTCTTTCTTTTACTCCTTGTTTTTCTCATCTATAAAACAGACATAGTGACATCTCTTGTAAATTATATTGAGATCTGCATGGAAAATTGTGATAGAACACCCAGCATTTCAATTATAGTTCTTGATATTGGCATTAGAATCAGGAGAGTGAAGACAGTCCTATGCAGATCTGACATCAGGATATTGTGATTTTTTTTTTTTTTGATGCAACAATACAAACTGTTTTTTATTATTTTCTGGTTTTCAGGCAGATAATGTGGAAATACCACTCTTGATTTCCTTTTGATGCAATATCATTCATCTCTTGCAAATGATTCTATACTGCGTATGTCACCTCCACTTACAGGATGTTCTTGTGTGCCACTGTGATGAACACAAACATTTCACAACTGAGGAAAACAAAAATATCAGGACATGGGAGACTGATGATACAATTTTTAACAATTGCTCAATTCACTTGTTTTGGTTTGCAGCAAACCTGTAAGTCTTACTTGTACATATTCCTTGGCTGGCTTGCAAATTATATACTACCAATTGCTAATCTCTGACAGTTACTTGTTTGAAATCCAGCCTCCAGTGAAGAAAGGTAGCTTACATTCTGGGAGCTGCGTAGCTGTCACAGCATGAAGACCCATGAGATCTACCTTGCCCTTCCAAGAAGAGCAGACGCCCTGCACTCTTCCAGCTACATTGCTTGAAGTACACAAGAAATTCATTTACCTTTTCACTACATTGCAGTTTAGAGCTAGTTTGTGTATCTCTACATCAGTGGTTTTCTAACTGTGATCTGTGGATTCTTACAGACTACTTCTAAATGGGAGGTCTTATAATTTATAATTTTCTTTAAAAAAAAAAAAAGTCTGCACTTCGCTTATGATATTTTTCCTCTTCCAAATCATAGAAAAAGACTGTAAGTTGCAGAGGTTTAAAAACAACTGCTGCAAATTGTACCATAGTAGAAATACAATGTCTTTTCATAAAATCTTACTCCCAAGTTTCCCTTAACTGCTAACATTGACCTCTTCCATTTCTTCTGAGTCACTTGAATCCCAGGTCAACACACAAATGTCTGCATCCTGCTGAAAATTATTTTGGGAATTTCCAAGCTAGCACACTTACTTATTAATATTTTAATAGGCAATTAGTTGTTTTTGCATAAAATTCTAGTATAGTCAAGCCCAGTGTTATCTAGCCTCTAATTTAAATGAAGCTAGAAAGTGCAGCATTTAAAATACTGACAGACGTGGCTTGTCTGTTCTGTCATTCTCATGATTTCAACCAAAGCAGTTGAAAATTTTAGCAGGAAAATCATAGGACAAACAAATACAAAATAAAAAGCATGCCATAAAACCAGTCTCCCAAATAAATTATACCTAGTCTTGCCCATGCCAAATTGTTCTACTTTGGAACATTTGGTCTCAAGGTCCTAAAGAAGGGAACTAATCATAAAATCAATTGTATAAACTGGAAAGTTTTATAAAGTTGAATTCCAAAAAAACAATGCTGATTTTATGAAGGATACAAATATAACCAAATGATATTGAATGGCACATCAAAGAACATACTAGCTTTATTAGAACTATTTATATGCAAAAACTCTGCATTATATTATAAATACTAAATGTACATATTCTTTAGTGCAATTTCAGAAGAATCAGGAAAGGGATTTGTTTATTTTTTTTTAAAGTTTACATAAATAAGTTTAGTGTGTTCAACAAGAAAAATATTCTCCTGGCAACTGTCTTTCCATGTACCAGAGCAATTATTGGATGGGGTAAAGTTTCACAGTATCTGGCCTATATCACCTTTAAGGAAGCTGGCAATTATTAGCTATATCTGAATGACAGTAGCTTAATCCCAGAAGATCTGTCCATCACTAACAGCAGGAGACCAACTTTCAGTAGATGCAGACCATGCATATTCCAAACCCAAGTAGCATTTATTGTTTTTCACATGTAACAATGTTGTTCCTTGTCCCACCAGAATGAGTTCCTAGTAGCATGCTGAATGTATTGCCTTCACTAATTTTCCACTCTTAAGGAATTCTGGGATTTCTCCTGAGTAAATTACAATGAAAACCACAAAAGCAAAACTAATGGTATTGAATCACAGATATATATATATATATTTCTCCGTTAAAAAAAAATTCATCCGTTCACCGTAAATTGAGTTTGACTTCTTTGTTTCTCTGTACGCTACATCTAAGTGTCCTGGTCTGCCCTGAGAATCTCAGTGAACTATCAGTAAGTAAAAAGCTTCACAGCTAATCACAAACTCCTATAAAAAATCCTGTAACTCTCCTATGTGTATTCTCTGGCTTTTTTTTGTTTGTTTGTTTGTTTGTTTGTTTTAGAGTTACAAACATGAAAGGCAATCAATTAAAGGTTTAAGTTTCTAAAGAAATACAGGGCATTAGAAGCAGCATGTAGCCAACCTTAGTCCTTCTAGGATGTGCAGAATCAATATCCTTCTGTCGGTGCATTAACCAATGAGCTAATGCACAAAAAGTTCTGGCAGTCAGCAGATTCACTTCACATTCATTCCCTTGTTAGAATCAGTTCCTTATGAATGAACTTCCATTTCCTTTACAAAAAAAAAGGGGGAAAATACAAACTGTTGTTGGGTCCTGGGTCAGAAAATAAAATAAAATAAAATCTTATGAGACAATTTCAGAATGTTAATGAAAAATTTCAACTATTTCAGACAGATCTCACATCATAGACCTCCCTCTACCCGACCCTTCACCTGAAGTCACTGGAATTGCTCTTATTCTAACAAATCATAAACATATATATATATATACAAACGTGTGTTTGTGTACACGTATATGTACAACAGCTACATTCCTCTGCTGAGAATGAATTCAAGACCTTCCTCTCCAAAAACAAAGTCTGCTTCGGCTAAAAGAAAAAAAAAAAAAAAGATCTTGCAGTGGTTAGAGCCAACCACTAGGGGAAACAGAGTCACATGCATTAAGCCAATGTCCATTACAAGAACTGTGAAATGTGAGTGATGTATGTAATCCTGTGAAAGCTGGTCCCAAAGAATCGTCAAATTAAAGGTCTGAGAATTCAGCTTTGAGATCGCAATATGAAATATATATATATATATGTATGCTTAATTTTTCATACCTGTACATTGTTATTGATTATCTGTATGCAAGCTAAGTAGATAAGCTTGTGCACAGATCTTTGCAGGTTTGGTGTTTCTCTTTCAAACTAAACAGTGGTGGGATGCTGTATGTTTGTTTTTACTTTTTATTTTCTCTCTCTCTTTTGTTTTTTTTTTCTATGAGATTGATACTTCACCATTTTGCACACGTGACTGGCTCTACGAATACAAACAGCTTCACTGTTTTCATATCCATCATTAGGACTACTCACTATATTAAGTGTATACGCCTGTACTTGAGAACTGGCATTTAAATTGCTGATTGCACCACAGACTGCCCCATTTAAAAAAATGGTATTACGATTTTTTCAGTTTATATTTATGTACTCCATTTATATGCTGAGAAATAATCTAACAGACTCATACAAGGAGTCCTTTACATATTTTTGGCTTTACTATGTGGGAGGAAGTGATTTTTCTCTCTTTTCACAGCAAAGTGAAATTAACATTGTGCCTTCTGTCTGCCCAGTGTTTAGTGTTTTAACCTGTGCACATCCCTCACGGATGAACCCCATGGATTTCCTCGAGGAAACAAGAGTCTTGACCACGTGGTGCACCCCTGAGGATGTGCAGGTCCACCCGCAGTGAATCCACAGGCATGCTCTGCAGCGCAGCTCCAAGCAGGGAGCTTCCTCCTGACCTTCGCTTTGCAAACGACACCCCCCAACACCCCGTCCCCCAGCACCCCCAACTCTGAGGATCCTGCTGATCACGCACTGCAGAGCATTCAGGGCCCAGGGCGCCCACGGGGGGCTCTGCGTGTCTGTCCTC
The DNA here is from genome assembly GCF_964034855.1 of Anser brachyrhynchus. Taxonomy (NCBI): domain Eukaryota; kingdom Metazoa; phylum Chordata; class Aves; order Anseriformes; family Anatidae; genus Anser; species Anser brachyrhynchus. The sequence continues at coordinate 165,203,822 of NC_137694.1, forward strand.
CCCCTTCTTCCACACACCCCTGCACTCCCTCTGTCGGGGAGCCCTCCCTAAAAGCGATCCCTGAGCTCCTCAGGGCTCTGGCAGAGGGGCTCCATCCGCGGCTCTCCCGGGGTGAGGAGGGTGGGGATGTGACGGGGGCAACATCCGAGCCTGGGCAGCAGCCTTGTGCTGCTGGTGAAGTCCCCGTGGGAGAAATGTGGACCTCTGCAACCCGGTGCATCCTCCCGTCAAGTGACTAGGAAAAATAACATGTAGCTGCACAGTGTTACTGCGGACGAATGGGTATCGACCTAGAAAATTATGAAAACTTGAAGGCCGTCAGTGTATCACACTGCCTTTTTTTTTTCTTCTTCTTCTATTTTTATTAATAACGACCACCTCGTTCAAAAAGTGGTGACTAGCAGGTGTAGAAGAGGAAGTGCCTGCAAATTGCCTCCAGTATTTTAAAAAGGGCTGTTGGGGTTTTTTGCACCGAGAGTAGCTCATGTAAATAATGCAATGCATTACTGCTCTGCACGCCGTGTATATTTTAAGCAGGGCCACACGTGATACGGGCATATTAGCACTCTGTGAATGCCTACGTGGATACGCTGCTTTGCGCGCTTAAAGATACATGTAGGAGCAAGATGCCTGGGCCCAGCGACAGTGGCCCCGACAGTGATTGCAGCTCGCCCAAAGGGGACCGTGGCAGGGGACGCCCAGAAGACGAACAGTCACTTTTGGGTGCTGCTCCCACAGGCGAATGGGCATTAACTAAAACAACAGCAACCAAGCTGTTTCTTTCTTTCCTTTTTTTTTTTTTTAAGCAAACTAAATAAGCAAAGTAAAAGGAAATAAAGTAAAACGAAATGAAATAAAGTTAAATAAATAAATAAATAATAGCATAAATAATAGAAAATAAATAAAATAAAAATAAATAAAATAAAATCCCCCCCACCCCCACCACACCCCGGCCGCCCGGGGCACGGAAAGCACCGCGGCTCGCTGTCAGCAGCCTGGCCCGGGCCCCCGCCGCAAGCCCTGCGGGGGATTTGCTGCTTTCCCCCCCCGACAACCCCCGCCCTTGCGGAGCCCGGGGCCCCTCTCTGCACCCCGGCGTTTTCAGCCCCGGCACAACGCCCCGGGGAATATGCAGCCCTTCTTCCTTCTCCCCAGCTTGGCCAGGGGCTGGTTGCTGAAAAGGAAGGGGTGGTGTTGGGGGGGAAAGCAGAAAGTTAAAGTTTTATTCCACCGGGGGGGGGGGGGGGGGGAGTGGGGGAGGGGGAGCACCTGGGAACGGGTCTCCTTGCCCGGGAGAAGCCAGGTCCCCTGGGCCGCCCTGCAAAGCGAGCGCTGCCTGCCTCTGAATAAACACACGCGAGCACAAAAGCAGCCCCGAGCACCGTGCGAGCGTGCACGGAGCAGCCTCCGGTAGAGCCGGACGACGGCGGGACCCCAGGAGCGGGGCTGCGGGACGGAAATAGGGCTGGGGCGCTGGTGGCAGTGGTGCTGGTGGTAGCAGAGCTGGTGCTGGTGGCGGCGGCGCTGCCCTTTTGAATGCCTCCCGCAGCTCGGAGTGCTGGCAGTGCGCTGGGAGCGCCAGTGAATGTAGCCCCGCAGAGCCAATGAGCTGGGACCGGATGCGATATATCCTCTGGGACAACAACTGCTCTGTTCCTCCTCAGATCCACATGACGCCATTTACTGCTGCTTTTGCAGAGAGATCACCCTACCTCCTCCGGAAAGAAAAAGAGAGAGAGGGGGAGAGCGAGCGAGCAGAAAAACGCCGAGCCCCTACAGCTCAGATCTCAAATCTTCCTCCTCCTCCTTCTCCAAACACACAACAACAACCACCACCACAAATCCGCTGCGCTCCCAAAACACCCCCCCCCGATTGCAAACCACAGCGCTGCCTGCAACACACGCTCGCAGAGGGAGCGAGAAACCTAGAGGGAGAGAGGGGAGAGGAGCTTGCAACGAGCAGCCTCTGAGCAGAACGGCTACATTGCACAAGCTGCTTTTTTGGAGGAGCTCAGTGGAAGAAAGCTTTGGGATTTTATTTTAGATCCACTTTATTTTGTTTTCTTTGGCTTTCCCCTTCCTCTCGATCATTGGCAACAACAACAAAAAAGTGACTTGGTATTGGCGATTCGGCCTCCTGTTCATTGACGAAAAAAAAGGAAAGTGTGTGTGAGAGTGATTTCTTTTTAGGAGCAAAGAAAACCCACCCAGATCCGGAGAGGTGTTTTTATTATTATTATAGTATATACGCGCACACACGTATTTATAATCGATCTGGGGAGAGGGACCTAACTTTGCTCTGGACTTTTTACATGGTGATCATTCTTACTCTAATTTGCAAGTTGGACTAAAGCAGAGTTTGGAAAAGAATTTTTTTTGCTTTAGGGCTGGATTTATTTGCAAACCGCAGGAAGAAGAAAATACAAGAGAGAGAGGGGTTTGGTGCAGCGCCGCGATCACGGTGAGAGCCTTTTCCTTCTTTGCAAAACAAGCTTTTCAGTAACACCCCCCCCCCCCCCCCCCCGCCCCCCGGTTGCTCCAAGAAAACTCGTGGAAATGTTTGAGGCCGATCCCTTTTCCATTCGCACAGGTTCTCCCTCTCCCCCCTTCCCCTCTCCTTCCTTTCCCAGAGAGGAGCTGGAGGTGGGATTTCGGAGCGGTTTCTCTCGGGGGGGGAGCTCCGCTGGGGTTTTGCGGGCTGCGCCGTGTTTGCGCCCCGCCGGGGTGCCGCGGGGGGCGGAAAGCTGCGCGGGGGGCGCGGGGCTGCGCGGGGGGTGCAGGCAGTGGCAGCGGGGGCTGCGAGGGGAGGCGGGGGGCTGCGGCGCGATCTCCCTGCTGCGGGGAGCAGGGCACGGGCTGTCCTGAGCGCCCCAGCCCCGCCGGGCACGCGTGGGCTTCCGACGAGCCCCCGGGGGTGTGAAGGAAGGGCGCGGCGGGGGTGGCGAGGGCAGGAGCTGCTTGTGCTCCCCGGCCCGGGGGAGAACGAGCACCCCGCCTTCCAGTGCGTGATTTACGCCCGTCTTGTCGTGGCGTCGGGAGATCCGTGCAATTCGGAAGTGAGTGCACGCCTGGGATAAATATGTGTGTGTGTGTACATGTATATTTCTCGTGTGATGAAATTAATTCGATCCAGAAGACGGGGAAACTTCTCCCCCCAGGTTCCACTGTGCAGAATGCATGTGTGGAGGGGTAGGAAAGCCTTAATTTTTTTTTTTTATTATTATTTTTTTTAACCGTTTGGCGGCTTTACTGTGCAGCAGCCCCCACACCAAAAAAAAAAAAAACCTGCTGGTGTTTTCTGCAAGTTATTTGTGTGTCAGTTTGCCCCACCCCGATGGTAAAGTCCCTTTTGCCCTAATCCATAGTCCGATCACACACTCGGCCCTTAATGGGGGTTTCAAAGCACTTTGAAAGAAGAGGAGGTGGTTGGTGTGTGTGCGGTGGGGATGGGGGTGGGGGTGCCTTGCATAGGCTCCGGACACAAAACAGAAATTCATGGGCAGAGGACTTTTTCCCCTTAGGCTCGCCTTCCCCCAGCCAGCGAGACACGGGTTTTTTCCACAGCACGCAAGAAGCCCCTTGCGCATCGCAGTTCCCCAAACGTGCGAGCACGAAACCCGGCCCCCCGCTCGCTCTTTTGAAAATCCCAGCTAGGAAAAGTTAGCAATCATGGCACTTGAGCTCTGCGAGAGTGGACTTTGGCTTTTGGAAGTGGGGAATGGTGTTATCACCCACACGCACGCACAAAAAGGCCAGCGCTGCTTCCCTAGGCTTGGTGGATGGAAAGGCGAGAAGCGGTGGGTCAGTGGGACCCAGTGCTTTCCCCTACGAGTTTTCAGGCATACGTGTGTTTGCAAATAAACGTGCTGGAGCTTTACATCTTGACCTGTTAACGGATCTATCAAGGGGAGAGGAAGGCAGACCGCCCGGCTAGGACTGATGTTCAGCTGGAAATGCCTCCTGGGCAGGGGCGGGAGGGGGGAACTGAAGTTCAGACGACTTGCTGAGAATGGGTAAAAGCGAGAGCAGCTTTGTGGACCTGAAGGGATGCTTACGGCAAGGCGAGAGGGGGTAATTTGCCTTTTACCCAGCTGTCCTGGAGGTGTTGTCTCAAACCGTCTGCAGGGCGCCGGGCATTACCCGGTAGGCGAAGGCTTCTTTAGCATCTTTCGGGGGAGGGCACGGGGGGGAAGAGTTAAAAGGAAACGTGGGGTTGACTTTCCTGATAAGGCAGCTGCGGCCGCCCCCTCCCACCTCCCAGCCCAGGGGATGTCTCCTCTTTATCTCCAGGTTGTCTGCACTTGCGGGGCCGCTGCCTTGCCTGCAGCGCTGGCGGGCGGGGGGCTGCCGTTCCCCACCTGCTGCGGGGAGATGGAAGCAGCAAAGCGCCGGGGCTTCTCCTCCAGCTCCCACCTGGACGTCTGAGGAGGGCTCCGCCGCCGAGACCGGGGTCGTTTTAAGCGCCTGGCAGGTCAGGGTCAGCTCCGCTTTTGCGCTGGGTTGTCACTGCTGGAGAGGCAGGGGCTTCGCTGGCTAAAGTCTGGGCGGGGTGGAGGGCAGATAGGGTTACCGGTTGCTCTCAAGGATGGGGAACGTATTTTGCATTCTTTTTTATCTCGAGACAGTTTCAGATGAGGGAATGCCTACTTAGCCAGTTGGCTGAAGCATTTTATACTTGAAAGCTTTACTTTGAAGAAAACAGAAGCAGTGCTTCAAGACAACTTTGCAAGACTTTTTATTTTATTTTATTTTATTTTATTTGGGAGGGGGGCACCATGACACTGCCTGCAAAACCAGGATTTGGCAGTATTTAAAGCATTAGGTCACTCTTAAAACTTCAGATTTTTTTTTTTGGAAAGAAAACGTACTTCAGGGCAGGACGCCAGGAGTTAAAAGGTTAAATGTTTTCCGCTGCTGTTAGAATAAAGACAGTGTCTTGAGATATTCATTGTTAAAGTGTTTGGCTATATTTTATTATACTGTGGTATAGTATTATTGTTGGTAACTGATGTGTACAGAGTAACACTATGGTGCTCTTTCTAGGTATAATTGAAGACATTGTGTGGTCCTTGTAAGAAGCTTGGTTCCTGCTTGGGTTTTAATTGTAAAATATTGTTCTGGATTTTTGTATAGGTAATTGGATTTGGGAACTGCTTTAAAATATGATAAAGGCAAAACAAATACTAACTGATTTAGAGGTCAGTGCTTGAAACTTGTGCATATTTTAATGTGGAAGTTAGTTATGTACAAGTTCACATATTCTGGGTCTTTTACTGGCTTTCCATTTAAATTCTCCAGTTTGCATTTCAACTTTGTAGTTAATGATCCTTTAAAGTAATAATTGCAATCAAGTAGTCTTCTTGGATGCTAGCTTTGTTTGATTATATCGTGCATGCCTCTGCCCCACAAGCCACTCTTGGTAATATTTGCAATTGGAAATGTAGTCTATGGAATTTTTTACACGTTTTAAAAAAAATAAAACTGGTAGCATTGCTTTTGTAGTATTGAGCCTTAAAATAACAATCACAGTGGTATACATAAGTATGACACACACTAAAATATTGGAGAAAGATATTTATACTTCTGCTGTTGAAGTTTTTGGTAGCACTAACTCATTTAATGTCTAACCTCAAACATTTTATTGCTATTTAGTGTTTTTCTTGGGACCATTGGTATTAAACTAAAATTTCCTATTTACATCATGTAAAGTTTAATGTGTAAAGAGACTAGGCTACCAAAATATTATCCAGTTTTAAACAAAATTGGAGAATTATATGTCTGTCATCAGCAGGTCACATTACACTTGCTAAATACTTTCAGGCTCTTTTTTTTATTATTTAATGTAAAATAAGTTTTTTGGTAGTATGATGTGAAGAGTCACTTCAAGTGGCTGAAATTTAGCCACATTAGAACCTGCAGTCTAACCAGAAGATGGCCTGGGAAGTCTTGGTTATCAGGTGTAATGCCTAGACTTTCTAGAGCCGTGAGTTGAAATACACGGACCTAGAACGGAATCTCCTTTAAGCTCTCCTCAGGAGTAGCCTAAACAGGCCAAGTGAGGCATTTCAGCTGACCTGTGCTACGCTCTGCACTAGATGTGACTCCTTTTTTAATGGCTGATGCATTGCTTGAATGTGTGCAGTGCTGTGGGATCCTGCAGGCTGGAAAGGCTGCTGGAGAGTATGAGATGTGTTGCAATTAGTGAATCCTCTCTTTGTTGCTCCAGGATTTCAGATGTGTTCTAAGCCTGCTGGGGTGAGCACGCTTCCGGGCACTGATGGAGACGAGAGCTCAGCACGGCAGTGGGTCGCAGGCCTTGCTACAGGCTCGGCGTGACAGTGGGAGACCACACGGGGAGCCCGACCTGAGGGATGTCCTGGCGCAGCAGGTTCACGTCTTGTCCTTGGACCAGATCAGAGCCATCCGAAGCACAAATGAGTACACAGAGGGACCGACAGTGGCTCCGCGGCATGGGGTCAAGTCCACTCCTCGCCTAGCAACCCAACCTAAAAATGAAAGGCCCCATGGCTTGTCTGAACATCGTCATTTTAGCCGGATTCAGCACGTGCAAACCCACGTTTCTCCTCGGGCACCTCTATCCCGCTCCATCAGCACAGTCAGCACAGGTTCACGGAGCAGTACGAGGACAAGTACAAGCAGTAATTCCTCTGAACAGAGACTTCTAGGATCATCTTCAGGGCCGGTGGCCGATGGGATAATCCGAATGCAGCCCAAGTCTGAGCTCAAGTCAAATGAGCTGAAGCTGCTGAGTAAAGAAGACTTGGGAACGCACATCTACAGGTGCGAGGACTGTGGGAAATGCAAGTGTAAGGAGTGCACTTATCCAAGGACCCTCCCATCATGTTGGATCTGTGACAAGCAGTGTCTTTGCTCAGCCCAGAACGTGGTTGATTATGGGACTTGTGTTTGCTGTGTGAAGGGCCTCTTCTATCACTGCTCTAATGATGATGAGGACAACTGCGCTGACAACCCCTGCTCTTGCAGTCAGTCGCGTTGCTGCACTAGATGGTCTGCCATGGGTGTGGTGTCCCTCTTTCTGCCTTGCTTGTGGTGTTACCTGCCAGCCAAGGGTTGCCTTAAATTGTGCCAGGGCTGTTACGACCGGGTAAACAGGCCTGGGTGCCGCTGTAAACACTCAAACACGGTTTGCTGCAAAGTTCCCAGTGTCCCCCCCAGGAACTTTGAAAAGCCAACATAGCATCACTAATCGGAAATAGTCAAGTAATAAGGATTATTTTAACATACATATGCAACCAACTAAGCAACTATGGTCTTGGCACTGTAGTAGAAGGGTTGGGGATACACTTTGCTGTTTGCAGTGACATGCTTTTCTCTGTGTGCCATCTTAACTGATATGCTTGCTAGAATCCAGCTAGTGGGATACAGGGGAAAAAAAAAAGGGATACAGTACATTGTGACCCACATATTTCATAAGCTAAAGCAACACAGACACTCCTAGGCAACTCTATTGTTTGTGAATAGTACTTGCAAAAATTTGTAAATTAGCAAATGACTCCCTTTTTTCATTGTTTTCTGCCAGAGATAATGTGCTATATTTTTGTATATACAATAATATTTTCAACTGTGAAAAAGTAAGTGGTGTCATAAGACATGGCACAGTCACAAAATATTATACTAATATGTTGTACATTCGGAAGAATGTGAATCAATCAGTATGTTTTTAGATTGTATTTTGTCTTACAGAAACCTATTGCAAGACTCTGATTTCCCTTTGGACTTCATGTATATTGTACAGTTACAGTAAAATTCAGCCTTTATTTTCTAATTTTTTCAACATATTGTTTAGTGTAAAGAATATTTATTTGAAGTTTTATTATTTTATAAAAAGAAATATTTATTTTAAGAGGCATCTTACAAATGTCACCCCTTTTTATGAGGATGTCATAGTTGCTGCAAATAAGGGGTGAACGATGCATATGTTCACTATAAAATAGAAAATATATTAACGTTTGAAATTAAACTGGGCTACTTGTCATTTTTTCCCCCCATTTATTGTTACGAGTTGGGAAAAACAGTACTTTAAATTGCAAACTTCAAAGTAATATAGTCACAGTGACTTTAATCTGATCATCTGGAAAAACAAAATAGAAGTGTACTCCAAGTGTATTTTTCTTTGTTTTCTTCTTCATCTGAAAATAATGCATGATTTTCACTTCCTTTACACAAATGTCACGTATGCGGTTCCTACATCAGAAAAGGAAAATGGAACAGGAAAATTCATTAATTCATTCCAGACTACGACTAATAGGCACTGAAAGCTTGAACTATTCTATAAGTGATAAGCTTTTGTGCTTCAGATAGGAAATAAGTAATCATCCACCAAAAAAAAAAAAATTGATATGGTCAGTACAAAAAGCTTGCAGGATTATTTCTTCAAAGCAGAAGAATATGCCACAGGGAATGATAGATCTGAACGTAGTCCAGCCTTATGTCAAACATTTGCTTCACTTGTAAGAAGAAAGTTGCTTGATTTGTCATTTGTGGCAGTTACCTTCCACTGAGGTCAAAATCCTTTTGCTGCCAAGTTTCCCACCGGAAGTCTAGAGAATGATTTACCTTTCTTTATTAACAGACTATCATTTCCTGTTCTGAGCATGTCTTTCAAAGTTTAGAGGTCTTAATGTTGAATTTTATTTATACATTTCTTAAGCTGACATTCAAGAAATAGTTGTGAGTATTTTTAAGCTGACATGCAGAAAAATCTCACAGCCTTTTCTGAACTCTCTCCAACAAAAACAAATTATAACTAATAAATTAAGAACTCACTAAAGGTTGAAAAACAGAGCATCAAGTAAATGTTACATTTTTGCCCCTGAATTTTAATCTGTGATCTGGTGTTTGAAGCAATTTACACTGCAGTATTCAAAAACCTGTGTGTTTGTGTGTATTGGTTATCAGTCATCAAGTGAAATTAAAAAGTGCAAGTCCTGACTAGTTTGCAAAACAAAAATAGCTGATACATAGGCCTTGCTCATTCTCTCCTTTTCTTTCCTCTTTACCTCTTTAGTGAAAAAAATAAATATATATATATATATAAGCTGGTTTTCTTTCCTCTTGCATGAACTGTCTGGATAATTTGGTATACAGCGACAAACCATATATATTTAGCCTTCTGAGTAGAATTTGCCAGGAAGAAGGTGGCTTACGTTACATGAGTAATTTGTCTATTCTTAAAGTGCATCATTATATTGTGTTGGGGTATACATGTGGGATTGTGTTTGGTTGCTGATAAACAGGGATTTTTAATTTATTTTTATTAACAGAAATTTTGTTCTGAAAATTTGAAGGGGTTGGTAACCTTCCTCTGTTCTAATTCCAGAATCAGGCGCTAATGCTTAAACGGTCCTTGGTTAGTCTTGCAACCATGCTGATTGAAAACAAGCCTGGGAATAATCAACTAGCCCATTCATTGGGGAAATCTTTGACCTTTAGGCTGTATTTTGGAAACCAACACAACACTGATTTTAGTACACAGTGAACACATTCTGTTCATTGTATTAATGAACTTGACAATACTGAAGATGAGCCCTAACTTTTCAGTGACTTATATTTCACTCAAGGAAGGCATCTCTAAGGAAAGCTGAGGGTGAAACTTCCAAACTGCAGCATGGCTGAGCAGTGTAGCAGTCAAGAGGGGTGCAACTCCAAGTCCTCTTAAAGAAATTATGATACTGCAATTGTTTTGTTTTGTATACTAACAAATATTTTAACTACTTAGGTTCAAAGGGAAAGGGAAAAACATCTTCCTGTTGATAGTGAAATTTGAAGCTGGTCTTGACATTGAACACTTGTTGTCACATTCCACTTGGTTCTTAGTGAGGATAACTAGTAGATTGCTCCTCAGTAGGTAAGCATGTTACCAGTGAATTAGGTGTATATACGACACTTGGGAATGAGGGTGTACACAGGAAGATGGCATTATGCAGCACATTGGCCTAACTAGTGTGCTGAGATTTAGGCTTCTGTTAGTATAAATTAACATGTGTGCAGTAGACTCTTAAAAGTTGACTTGTGCATGTTAGTTAACAACTTAATATTACACTTAATTAGATAAGCTTTACTGTTCTAAATAAAACCAAAATCTTGCCTCAAATAGATTAGATTGTTTCAGTAAGAATTAAGAGGGCTTTTCAAGTGGATTGAGATTATGTTATTAAAGCATACCTGCTTTGTCCTTTGAGATAGGAAAGTCTAGGCCTATAAAAGGAAAATTTTCCGTACACAGGTTTTGAGGATAACAGCAAAAGCTGTGCCAGATATACACGCTATAGAACTTTGATTTTAAGAGATCTATTAAGACAGGAGAGAGGGGAAAACCCTTCTTGCTGCTCCATTTGTTGTGTTTTTGCTTTAGTGTTTTGATCTGTGAACCTTTTATAAATTCTGATGTCACTGTAATGTTTGCATAAAGTTAGAGACTTGCAGGATTGGACTGACAGTTGGCTACAGTAACAATGGAAACAAATAGCTTATAGCAAATTATTTTTCCGTATGGTGTGAGCTACAAATAAATACATCAAATTTGCTTGTACAGTAACTTAGGAATGTCTCTATTAATATCCTCAAGCAAATTTTTTATTTTGCTCTTTAATGGTTTGAGGCTTGATTATAATTTCTTTTTTGAGATAGTGATCATAGCAGTAAAAAAGAAAAGAAACTTTGATTCAAGTGGAAAATAAAAAGGTATAGTACTTTAGATGGAAATAAAATGTGTTCTTCAAGGATTTGAGATCATATTCAGGTGAGTATTTACATATTCAAGTGAGTTACCAAATCAGTCTTCAAAAGACAAAATTCTTCAAATGAACAGTTTAGTAGTTATGTGGTCAGGAAGATTAATTCCATAGCTCTTTTACACTTTCTTACCAAGCCATCAGCTTGTCTGAGTTGGAAGTGATTTGACAGTAGCAAGGTACTGATCACTTACTGCACCATGCATTATTTGCCTTTTTTTTTTTTTTTTTTTAATGCACAACATGAACTGATATAATCTTCAATTTGGCAAAATACAAAATAATTAGTTTTTGGGATGAGTGAAATCTTAAGGCTTATTCTTAAATGATGGGGGAGAATAGAATGCATTTCTGCACTGCAGTAGAACATTCAATTATTTTTAGGAATTAACTGTTGAGGAAGAAGGATTTGAACAGTCTGTCTTGTCTCAGATGTTCCTAGATGTGTGCAGGTACAGTGAGTAATAATGATCTCATTTGCTGAGACTAATTTCTCAATCAGTCACTGGAGCACAGACCCAGAAAGAAATTGGCTGAATATGAGAGCACACTTGATTGAGTAATGTCTGTATGAATAGGAGTTGGATAGACTTCTTACTGAAAATGTCAGCAGTGTATTGGCTCATCTTAAATAAATTAATTGCAGGTTGGGGTCACAGGTAGACAAAACGGTGAAAAAACATATCAAATCCTTACTAATGAAAATACTCAATTTGCTTCCATTGTTTTTCATAGAAAAATAAGCAGTGATTTTTTTTTAATTATTATTATTTTTATTAGAAAACTGGAACTGTGCACAATCTGGTTTAAAACAAGAAATTTAGAAAAAAAAATATGTCTCATTGAAATTAAGACTCTTTGACATGAAAACTCTGGGCATATACATAGTAATTCTTCTTTCCAAAAACATTGGTTCAGTTTGAGGAGACCCTCTATGCATTAATTTTATTTCTCTCTTCATATTTCTTCGTTTTGGTCCTGGTCCCTGTCCCTTCTCTTGACCCTTCCTCGCCTTAATACATAAGGGTTTACTGCCACTTACTGGGACAAAAGGTGAAAGAGGAGGGTGCAACATGCTTTTCTCATTAGTATTTTGTTTCTGAAAGTTTAAGACAAGGTGAAAAAAAATGATTACCTCGCTGTAGCTATTCTGCATTTTAGAGAGATATAAAGTGTTTTTCCATTCATGTGATATTGAAATACACAGTTCCAGAAAACATCCTCTTTTCATTTCTTTAGTATGACTTTTATTGCTAGAGAATATTTTGTGTGTCTTTAAGTAGTTACCCTTTGTTTTAATTTAGTGTTGTTCTGCTTCAGATGTCAGAAACAGAGGTCTTACTACAATAAAAATATTTGGTATTTACTGTCATAGGCATTGTTGAGAAAGCCAATGCAATTACCTATGGGCACGGGTAGCATGGATTTCACTTGATGAGAGTTTGATGGTTTTCAGCCTTTGGAAAAGGCAGGAGACTGCACTACATACCCAAAGATTCTTTGCCTCTGCTACAGGATTTTTTTTTATTTTATTTTTTCACTTTGACTGAAATCCTGTGTGCTAATTAGAGAAGCTCATGGCTGAAGTGTTCAAACTTTTAGACTAAAGTGGTTCCCATTTCAGTAGTTGTCAATAATTACAAGATTTGACAATGCAACTTACTTATATAGGATTATTTATAGATGTTTGAATACTTTGGAACTGAAGTTATATTTTAAAACAATCTTACCAAGGCAGAAAATTTGTTTGAAAAATGTAAGAAACTGTATAATCACTGTAGCTCTGCTTTCCTGAAAGCCTACTACAAAACTGCAAAACCACTCTGTGCAAAAATGTATCAGGCTGAATCACCTTGAACAAGGAAGAAGATGTGTGGTTTTTTTTTTTTTTTTTTTTTTTTAATTACCTTCCCTTTTTTATTCTGATTAGGACTAACTCCGAGGCAGTGTATATCAACTGATCATACATAAATTGTGTGGTTGTCAATATGATTGCTGTTAAAATAATATCCTGATGACCTTTTAGCATATCTCAAAAAACCCTGCAATTGAAAATTTCTAAATGACCATTCAATCTTAACATTGGTGTCTTCAGAAATAAAGTCAAACATTAGGGCTATAGCAATCTGTGTTTCAAAATTAGTTGTATTGTAAATTAAATGAACTCACTGGTTATATGTAAAACTACTACTTTGAGACAGACGTTTCTACTTGAGGTTTAAAAATCAAATTGGACCTTTGTCAGCTTCCAGTGTAGTACAGTTTTTATCAGTTACTGTTTTTTTTAAAGTATTGTTATTTCTTGTTGACATGTAAGACATGTAAAAGTTGGCATACAAAAACACTGTTGAATGCACAGAGCAAACTAAGTTATTCTTCCCTTTCATTTCTCTTGCATAAACTAATGCAAACAGGAGAAAAATTTGAAACTGTTGTTGTTTGCTTTGGGTCATTTTGTTTACGCATTTTGTTCAATTATTTTAGACAGAGTGACAATTTAATGGATTGTTGGGGTTATTATTATTATTATCTGATTTATTTGACACTAAGAAGTGAGTTAAGTAGAGCAGTTAAGGGATGAAGAATGCACTTTGGGTACTCACCTATCTGCAGTGAAGAAAAGTAAAGAAAAGCAGGAGGTTCAGTGATTTCCTGCAGAATTTACTGAATGCAGTGTTTGTTATACAAGTAAGTTTACTGTTTTCTACCTATGCTGCTCTGCAGATGGAGACAGAAAACTTTGGGAGATTAGGCAGTTGTTTATGGTGTATATGTTTTTATTCTTTATTAATTTTTTGTTGGAGAAGTATCGTTTTCATAGTGTGAAACCCATACATGAGAATCATAATAATAATAACATAATAAATAACATAATAATGCAGCTACTTCCAAAGGTTATGTACCTGCATACTGCCTAATATGGTTACCTACCTATGGCTGCCTACTGTGGCTCTTGGAGGAGGAGAGGGGTGTGTTTGTGCTTCCCTCAGACCCTTTTGTCTTAAGTGGAAGACTATAAAGTGCTCTGAAACATGTATGGGGGATAGGGGATTGGAATGTAATGGTATAAAAAGTGAAGTCCTTTACATTAGAATTGTGCCTAAACTTTTCTCTCCAGCACACATACAATCACAGTACAAAGTCTCAAAGTGGGAAACAGTATCCCTGACTACCTCTGTACTAGTAAATCAGACAGTAGGTGGAAATGTTCCTGGACAATGGATGGCGGTTGCCCACACTAGTGAAGCATCAAGACTTTCCCTGGTGTGAGTTAAGCATGTGTCAAAAAGTACTCTCCCCAGCACAGTTCCGGAGTCAAAATGTTCCAGGGTCATTCCCAAAAGTCAGCTTTCCGGCAGCTCCCCTCTTTTAGAGGTTAAGGGAGTTGCTTACTATAGATACTGTCCTTTCAGGGCCAGCTGGAACATGGTGCCCAGGAACGTTCTCGGCCTTGTCCAATTTATTTGCAGTCCAGGAGGAAGGAGATCCCTCCCACAGATCTTGTTTCAAGCGGACTCACAAAGACAGACCTCATGAATGAGGATGACACAATCTTACTCCCAAATAATAACTTAATTGCATAGAAGTAACTTTTTTTTTTTTTTTTTGGTGAAAGGAGTCATGCAGTTGGCAATGTATCTTGTTAGCATTTTACAAAGATTAGGCTATAGGGGTTCTTGTTCCAATGTGGAATAGTTGCCTAAAATTATGTAGGTAAACTCCATTTCAATTTTATATTGAAGCTAAATCTGTACTTTTATCTGTTTGATTTGGGCAATGTCATTTTTTCTTTTTACAAAGTTATTTTGTAAGTAGCTACTGACAGAAGTCATAAAAAAAAAAAAAAAGAAAAAAGACTTTCTCGTGTATTTATCTTTCATTAACTTGTAAACTTTCATATGTCACAGCACTTATTTAATTTTTAAGAATAAATTAAGATAGTATATCTTATTTTTGGATATTACATACATCTTAAAGCAAACAGTCCCCAAAACAGTTTCCTCCAAGGATAATCACTATAACCTCATCTTTCCACAAGATATGGAAAGCGTTCTTTTTCCTTTCAGCCCCATGCTCCCTTAGCCCCCAGGTTATAGAGTGGGTGGTTTATGGAACCTTGTAATTACTGAGTGATTTTGCAGGCTTTCATAGAGAAAAAAGATGTGTAAAGTATTGTGCTTTAGCTTGGCAAACAAGAGAATGGATCAGATCCCATTAAAGTATTTTAAATTTATGCAAAATATTTCTATATGAATGCTGTCTGAGGGATGAGATTGAAGGGAAAAAAAATGTCACAGTTCACCCCCTTAAAATCTCTGCTACAGAAAAATGGGAAGGTCGTGTTTTTATTTTATTTTATTTTATTTTATATTTTATTTTATTTTATTTTATTTTATTTTATTTTATTTTATTTTATTTTATTTTATTTTATTTTATTTTATTTTATTTTATTTTTAATTTGATAAACTAAACTAAGCAAACTATTATATGGAGGGACATCCTGTTCAATTTATTAAATGTGGCCAGGATGCTGTTTACATTTCACATAGTTTTTATCCAAAGACCTCACTTCAGCTGCAAGATTGGTGGGTGAAATGCCTGGCCTCACTGGAGGCAATGACAAAATTCCCCTTGACCTCCTTGAAACTTTGTATAGACAAGAGGTGAATTCCTGAATATGTACTGATTGAACATACACTTGAATGGGTATCCTGGGAAAATCCCAGCTGCCTAGGAGAATAAATAAAGTTTATAATTGCATGACACACACTTCTGAGTTAAGGAATAGCAACCTTACTTTAGGATTTTTAACCTTCATTTTGATCCTACTTAACTTACTCTATGACTAAGATAATTTATTCCTACAACTGCTGTAGCAGATATGCAGTTGCTTCCTTTAGGTGTTGATCTTTAAGATTTTGCTTAGGGAATCTATTCTGGGATTGATTCCATTAATGGTTCTGTAGATTCTTGTTAGGCATTTTACTGACAGACTTGTGCTGATACAAACTTGTGTGCAGACTCTTTTCCCTTTGTTTCAGCTTTTTTGTTGTTTGTTTGTTATTGTTGTTTTGTTTTTGTATACTGAGGTTGCAACAGTTTGACTGAATTCACTTCAGCTCAGCTGTTGCAAAAAAAGTCTAGGTAGACCATTAATTTTGGTTAGCTGACAGTTTGGTTAACTGGCATAGGCTCATTCATAGTAAGAGTATCTGCACAGTGTTTTGTGACAGTATTACTAAATCAGCTATAAGCAGTATCTGAAGTTAAATGAGTGAAAGCATGCTTAAAGTAAACTACAGTGAACTACTCTCAGACAGAGGTGTCTATGCATGCTAGCACTGCTTTGATCTAAGATGCCCATTAAGATGGGCAAAATATTTTCACAGTTACATTTCTATATTACACATTATATGTCCTGTATATATATGCACATTACAATTGTATCTGCTCTAGGGGAAATTACAAATGGAAGGAAAGATGCTACCTCCTATTACCATGCTCACTGCTACTAATACTCTTCTTTTAGAGTACTACCTTTTTCTATAGCATTCTCCTCTATTTTTCATATGAGACCATAAAAGGCACATCTTTCCCCCAACCCTGAGAGAGTACATCTACAGAGCAGAGTACATCCACTCTGCATTGTGTATCTTGAAGTCTCCCAAGCGTGATATGTTGGTCCAGTAAACAGAACAGCTTTTTTCCACTCTGTACTTTCAGCGAGAAATGAGTGATGAAGATGCTACTTTTCATATTGCTAATCATAATGCGGCAACTTTCAAAGGCCTTGTCAGTTCCCGAACATGCGGATGTAAATTTGCACGCAAATGCACAGAAAGGCAGGTTCACAGCCCCTTAGGACTTATGGACTGCTTTGGGAGAAAACATTGTCAGCAGGTGAGAGGTAAAAGGGTGGTTGCGTGCACAGATTTGATATGTTATATAAAGCAGGTATGTACATATCCTGATGATGCCAAATCTTTTAAATATGCCTTAAAAATATAGGGACTTTTTAAATGTTGAAAGATTTTTGAACATATGCAAAGAAGCAGGAGAGGCCAGTAGACCACTGTTTTCTTTTTTTGGATAGGCAAGACTGTTTTATCAGTCTCCTTTTATGGCTGCAATTGTGCTACAAATAAAATTATTGTGTTATAAGTAACTTATAACCTGGTTTTCAGGGGAAAAAAATAAAAAAAAATAATAAAAAAATTGTCTAGATGTTTGAAGGCTGTAGGAGCAATGGCTATGAGCAGCAGTGGCCAGGAAATAATGAATGTTGGTTTTAATGCTGAATTGCGTTTAATGAGAGACTTAGTCACATTATAGTAGTACAGGAAGCGAGTAGACACAAAAAAATGTTCATTTCTAAATTTAGAGACCTAAACCTGAGTTGTCCACATTTGATTCAGGCATCTCATGTAGTTAGCATGAAAGGTATTCTCTTTCTCCTTCTCCTTCTCCTTCTCCTTCTCCTTCTCCTTCTCCTTCTCCTTCTCCTTCTCCTTCTCCTTCTCCTTCTCCTTCTCCTTCTCCTTCTCCTTCTCCTTCTCCTTCTCCTTCTCCTTCTCCTTCTCCTTCTCCTTCTCCTTCTCCTTCTCCTTCTCCTTCTCCTTCTCCTTCTCCTTCTCCTTCTCCTCCTTCTCCTTTCTTCTCCTTTTTCTCTCTTTTTTTTTTTTTTCCCTGTTGAAGGCCGTCTACAATTTTCATGGCAATGAAAAAACTATTATCTTTAGTACCTATTCCAGAGACTTAAAGTAAGGCTTACTGGGGCAATAAAACACTAGGGACCAAAAAGAAAATGTGGAAAAATTTTGAATCAAGTGAAAAATCAGATGAAATTTTTTTGCCATTTTGGTGTCTACTTCCTTGGTGGAGTGTTTTATTTATTCATTTATCTACTTATTTATTTATTTTATTTATTTATTTTTTTAATCCTTCTTTCCTAACCATCCTAGTCTCCTTCTGTTGTTAGGGTCTGCCAGTCTTGTGGGTATAAGATCACTCCTCTCTGAAAATATACCTCCATAGAAAATTAGTTAACAGCACTGCAGAAAGTGGTTACTGCCATTGTGTTTTTTTTGTTTTCGTTGTTTTAATAATTTGACTGAAACCCAGATTCTCAAATTGGGTAGGTGAACCTGGCTCCATGAATGGTAGTGGCGGTCTGATGATTTATACAAGCAGAGCATATGACCTAGTAATTTACTACCAAAAAATGATGTTACACAGCAGAATAAGAATCTAAAGATTTTATCAGCTTTTGCTTCTTAATGCATCTTTGTTGAACAATAGCTTTCACTATAACTCAAGACAGTTCAGATTCTTTACTTTTAATACTTTAAGAGCTATTATTTATTATGTTCAAGATGCTTGCACAAAAGGAATGTTTTCAGTTCAGTCACTTAACATTAGGATCCCAGAATCACTTGAGTATTCCCAGACATGTTGTGAAAATAAAATAAATAAATAAATAAAACCCTTTCAAAAGGAAAGAAAACTGACCATTTCAGTTTACAAATTAAAAAGGAATAGTATTTTATATTTTTTGAAAAATACTTAAAGTATGATTTGTATGGCAAACATTTACGCTGAGCCTATTTATTATGTTATGAATAACATTTTTTCAAGAATGATTCATCAAACTTATTTTAGAGGCTGCCTTGAATTCTGGTCATTTCTGTAGATACTGCAATTCATAGTCATTAGTAAGCTAGTGGTTTGATCTAACCTCAGCTACCTGTCGCTGGCTGTGAATGGAAGAATTTATTTTTAGTGTGAAACCACAATATGAATATTTTCCACTCAGAAAGTATAAAAACCCCTTTAAGTAAAAATTTTACTCTTTTGCTGTGATGTGCTGTGGCTCTGATGTCAGACAAACTGGATTCTTCTTACAGAAGATCATTTTAAATGCTTGATTCTCTATTGAAGTTGACAAGAATTTCCTCCGCTTAACCCCTTCAGTGCCCCTAGGTGTTCAGCTCACGTCAAACAAAAGGGAGCTCCTCTGCCTTGTAGACAGACATGGTGGGATGTTGACAAATCCAAAATGAGAAATGAAATGGAAAAAAACTGCCTGTGAGCACTGAGGAAGGAGATTTGTGGGCAGGTCCATTCTGTAATACGTGACAGATACAGCAGCTCTCGAAAGCTGTGACTTTACAACTGCACAACCACTACAGTTGCTATGCCAGTATGGGAGCCAGTATTTTGACACTTGGTGATATTTCGTTGATTATTAAGCTGGGCTATTTGGGGGTAATTCTGCAGTTTTTGTATGATTCAGAGATGGAAATAGTCCATAATTACAGGGAAGTATCATCTGTGCTTAATAAGAGTCAGTGGATTAATAGTGGTAGAAAGCCATCTTTAGGCCTTGAGTATGTGGATCCTGCAGTTAATTACTAAGCATCAGAATATGAATCTCTTGCCTTACAAAACATCTTGCCTGGTCTCCTAGGTTAAATAAAATTACATGAATGAGTATTTAGGGATCTATGGAAGCTATTGTTCAATATAAAGTTGGAAGGACTACTTTACCCACTACTGAATGTAATGCAAAAGAATAAGAAGATGAGGCCTATATAATGTCCTATTATATGGCCTGTATACTATACATTGGCCTATATACAAGCTTCTTTTTTTATGAGATTTTTTATTGTGTTACAGATAAGATGAAGAAACAATGTTCAGAATCCAGATGCCTTTATACTTATGTTTGTTTTATAATTTTGCAACCAAACCTCAGCTATAACGTGATTAAAAACAAGAAGATAATGCGGAGAAGAGGAACATAATATGGTTTAAAAACCAGAAGAGTTTCTACCTCATATACAAAAATCATTTCATTTTAAAGACAAGCACTGGCTCCCAAGCCTTGATTGAGAACCTGGTTTCCACAGAATATTAGCACTTCAGATTATTGATGAGCTTTTGTCACTGTTCACCACTGAGTTTTTACCATTTCAATCAGAGAGGCTACTGACTTTCCCCACTTTATGTTGTCACCACCTTTCCACAGCTTTAAAAATATTTTAAAATAATTTGTGGATTTCTTTGATGGAAGAAAATGAGTTCCTCCTTCATATCTATGATACCTCACAAGTTCATGTTTTGTCCCATTCTTAATAGGCTAAAAGAAAGAATTGGATGATTTTGTTCCACTAGCTCAAATAAATTAATTTATCTTAGGCGAGGAAGGATGTTGTCTTTTTGTCCCCACTAGTAAGGAAAAAAAAAAAAAGTATGTTTTCTGCCAACTGCTTGCTCACACATGACCATTAGCATAAGGTAAAATATTAATGTTGTCAAAGCTGCTGGAAATTCAGTGCATGGGGTTTGGTCATTTGTGCTACCAAGAAAATGTTTACCATCTCTACCAACATGTGTCAAAAGCTACAGTCAAACTCTCAACACCGTGATTTTACCATCTGATAAGTACAAGATGTTTGTTTTAAAAGCACAAGAAAACAAGTAGCACTCCCCGACCAATTTTCTTAAGAGATGATAATGCCTGAGCTTCTGGTTAACACCTCTGAGTATGTTCCGAACCATCTTACATTTTACATCTGTGCCTTAAAAAGCATAAAGCCTTGCTTATCAAAACATTTCTACTCCTCTTGAGTAACAACAAGAAGTATTCCCAGGTACTCACCACTTCATTGCCCATGCAGCATCGGTTTGATTTTTAGCCTAGAAGCAAGAAGGGACAGTGACAGCATTTCAGAAGCATGCCAATACTGGCTGCAGAGATGAAAAAGTAGCAGGAGCACACCTTACAGCACATCCTAGAAGATATGATAAGTAAACTTCCTTTTGGTGAGCAATGTAAAAATCTTGTCACAGGACTATAAATATTTTTGGTAAGTTACATTCTTGATTTTTATATGTTAGTGTGATGGTAAAAAAAGTTGTTGCTGCTTTCAGATCCTTGTTGCCTTGCACAGATGGAAATCTTGACCATGGTCCAATCCTAGATTCATCCACCTTCAGTGTATAGGGGCTGTAACGATAGTTATCTTAGGGCTTACACATTTATTAGGACTATAATAGACTAATATTCTGTATTTCTCTGATAGCTAATGACTGGATCTGCTAAGCCAAGAACCTGCTTATAGGTTTATTTAGAAACCTCTTAGGAAAATTTCAAAAAGTGGCAGCCAATCTGGGATGTGTTCATAATCAAGAGTTAGCTGAGAAAATGCAGAACACAATCTCCAGGGACAAACAGCCTTCACAAATAGGCTTTGTCCCATCAACATCTATAATGATAACCCCTTCAAGAGGCCAACCACAACATATTTCTGGGCTGGCTTAACCTCCTTTGTTTCTGCGAATTTGATGTTAAAACTAACAAACAAACAAACAAACAAAAAAAACCATGGACTTTGTACATATCTGTGCAATATTTCCTTTATAGAGAATAGATCCCTGATCAGAAATGAAAATGAATAGGAGGGGTGTATTCTCTAATATCGCAGCACAATAGTGGTGGATGTGGGAGGGCCATGAGGGGAATAGACTGTCAACAAATGGCCATGTCTGTGTATTTTCCTTAAATAAGATCTCTGTTGTCACCATCAGAAACCATATCCTGAGCTATATGCTGTTAAGACTTTTTGGAGAAACAGTAATTTATGCCAAGTCTGGGCTGTGCTGGACCATCCTGGAGTAGGTGAAAGGGAATCACCGTGACTGTCTGTGTGTCTCTCAACTACAGTTTATTACAGACTATCAATCCTCAGACAACTGTCCATCCTGTCCATCATCTCCATTAGAATTTTTCTGGAAAACTTGTGTAGAAGTAAAGAAAAACAACTCTTTGAGTTTTGCTAGATCTATGATTTTTTCCCAGTGTGAATGAACATAACTGATCAGGGCAAAGCTGAAAATTCTGCTAAATATGATGATAAAGTAATTCTCTACATTATTCTAAGAGAAGATTTTCTACTAAAATACAAGTCAGCTTTTCAAACAGTTAAGTCAATAAGACACTGCAACCTGTTCCCCAGAATCCCAGCAATGTGAACACAGCTACGTAGCTATAGCTTATGGATGGTTCTGTAGAGTTAGCAGGTTGGTTAGGTGACTGTAAGCATTCATGCCCAGATCAGCCCTGAGACATCCAGAACAGATATGAACTCCAATACGTCAATAAGGAAAAGTAAAATACTTCTCTGCTACTTTGCTGAATGGAGAAAAACACATCCTCTTGGCCCAAGATGCTGGCCAACAGTTAACTGAATCCAGCCTACCTGCTTAGCAGGGTGATATTGTTGAAGTATAGAAGTAAAATATCAGACTACACAACAATACAGTCCTTGTGGTTTAAAGGTTATACTTCTACACATTAGCTTCCCTGGGCAGGAAAGTGGCAGTGTGACGTGAGACCAAGTTAATGTGCAGGCACTCTCCCCTCCCCTCCCCTCCCCTCCCCTCCCCTCCCCTCCCCTCCCCTCCCCTCCCCTCCCCTCCCCTCCCCTCCCCTCCCCTCCCCTCCCCTCCCCTCCCCTCCCCTCCTCTCCCTTCATTTTTTAAAGAAGTTATGACACAACAGAATCCTGGACAGATGAAAATCTTCTCACTTCAGATATTTACAGTTTACGCATCTATTTCTACATGGGCCACCCTTTGACTACTTTCATCTTTAGTGCATATAAGTGAATAATCTTAGAGTTACATTACAGCTGTTACAGAGCTAAGAGTAAATGAGAGGGCTAGATTTTCTGTGACCTGTTATGATTCTAGTACTGCATTTTCACATTGCATATTTACTGGCAGCAACAAAGTTCGTGCCAGTTGCTGATTCACAGTGCATTCCTATCCTATGTAGAGAGGTAACTGCTGAATTACCCTGCATCTATGTTGCAAGTGAGGTGCTGTGGATGACATCCATGGCTCCAATGCTCTTGGCTCCACCAGGAGCAAAACTGCTTCAAGCACACCATCTGTGTATGTTAGAAGATTCCAAATGCAGATTGGAATTCTTTTAGATTCCAAGGCAAATTTGCATCAAAAAACTCCCATTCAGTGCAATAAATATCTAGTGTAGATGCACGTGTAGAGTGTAAGCTGTACCCTACATTTATTCATCTACATTCAGATAAACTGAATTGATTGGCACCATAGAATCATAGAACGGTTTGAGTTGGAAAGGATCTTTAGAGATCATCTAGTTCCAACCCCCTGCCATTGGCAGGGACACCTTCCACTTGATCAGGTTTCTCAAGGTCCTGACCTTGAACACTTCCAGGGATGGGACATCTGCAACGTCACTGGGAATATGTGTCTAGCTCAGATGGAGACATATATACTTGTAAGATTGATCAAAACGAATCTGACACTGTACTTATTTTTACAATAAGATTTTTTCTTCACATTCATATTTGTAAAATGTTGCATTCAAACTACTTTTCACATTCTTAATCTGTACATTACTTGGATATGTAAGCACTGCTGGTTTTAGATCTTTTATCTATTTGATATAGCACATAACTTCATAACCAAATCCAAGCAATATTTTAAGATTGTGATTTTGTTCTTGAAAGCAGAAGTGAAAAGATTACTATTTCTAAATTCTGCATTAATTTTGAAATAATTAATTTAGGGCAAGCTTCTGTATTAAATGCAGATGTCTGCATGTGAAAGATCTAAGTTCCTGTGACAGTCAATGGGAGCTCTACTCAGTCATTCACACTTCAATGTTTCATGTCATTTGAGTTATCCAAGAGTACCAGTGATATTTGTATGAGTCTGGTATGACCATCAGGAATGGCAGGTGAAGTCCAGGTATGGCATTAGGTACATGTGCAAGTGAATAATCAAAGGATCAAAGGCAACTGAATAATCAAAGAATCAACTGAGTCAGAAGGTTGTGTACCTTATAAATCATCCTAAAGCAAATGTCTAAGTTTGACTAGATGAATAGCACTCTAGACTTCATTGACTGGATTGACTAGATCTCCCTTGATTTAGCTTAGACACCTGCATTTATTGCTTCCTAAACTTAGATGTCTGATTCTGGAACAGATCCTACCCCTAGTAGCTAAATTACTACATCCTGTTCTTACTTGTTTAACTGCTACATAATCATTTTGAGTGACTATATGGCATACGAGTTGAGAAATAGAATGTAAATTCCCTAATTTAATGGATTAATTTTAATCTATTTTAATGGCATTGACCTTTTTTTTTTAATGGGAACAAGTATGGTTTATGGTTCTGGTGGTTATGAAAGTTTTCCACTAGCTTTTGTTCACTGTTTTTAGTGTAATATGCTAAATATACATGAAAACTGCACATCCCACACCTTCTCACAGTTTTATCTCTGGGGATGAACAGTCCTGTTATTTTCGAAAATAATTCCCTGAGCACAGCTTTCATGGACACAGAACGTCAGTAGAAAGTTGTTTCATGACTTGCAAAATACACTATCCAATAACAGTGTCAGTGAAACTTTTCCAGGCGTGTAGAAAAAGGCAGAACTGTACTGAATCAATAAAGGTCATTTAATGTAATCACTTAGAGTAAAAAGGACTACATATACTGCAACCAGTCCTTGCACATATTTGTCTAAGCTGTACCTAAACAATCTCAGTGAAGGATTTCCTACTGAGTCCCTATACTGATATGTTACCCACAACATGCAGGAAGATGGTTATTGCCTCCTTTTACAGGCTTCTGATTCTTAAGTAATAATAACAACAATAACAAAAAGAATAATAATCTTTCAATCAGTTGCACATATGATTATTACATCTAGAACATCCTGTGGAAGTGCTTATGTCTCCATTGACTCTAATGGAAAAACATGACTGTGTCTAACCACAAAAATATAAGACCAGCCACCTTTAGTCGGACAAATAGATTCATATGGCCCTGTATGCTACTCCTTACAGAAGTAGATGCACATAAAAACATTCCAGCCGGTACAGATACTTCCCTGGGAACACTCTCCCATAACTAAGCAATTTTCAACCCAGAAACTTCCTGTACCCAATCTAGTGTTTTAACAGCCTTTCTAGACCCATCTATTAATTTCTAAAGCCCACTTTCTTAAACGATTCTAAAACTATTGTCTACAATATCCCTCAGCAAGGAGTTCCGCAGTTGGACTATAAATCTAATGTTTAGCTGGCCAAAGAAGCTAAGATTAATTTCACCCTAAACACTTGCAAATGGATTGTTATAGATGTACTTTAATATATTTATGAGGATTGAAGGTACACTGATTGATCCATACTTTGATCTATAATTCCTTGATTGTGTTGCAGCACTTAACCTGTACCATGAACCTCTCAGCAGGGGTTATTAGCTCAGGTGCAGCACAAAGCAAATTCATCTAACTGGGTACATATGTTTCTAGGTTTTCTGCACCAAACTTCACTGTTTTCTGTAGACATTTATTATTCTTTTGCTCCTGTGTATGCTTTTGTCAAGTTGCAGAAAAGAAAATTAACTAGACTGGTTTTCTTGTCTTTGCAGTTCCAATTCCTGCAAGAATTTTCAAGAATGACGCAAGATACAAGAGTCTTAGCAGCAACATCTTTTTGCTGTAAGGCAAATGTATGAATAACAACAGATTTTAGCTTTTAGAGTTTCCTCTCACAGGAAGGGAGACCTATTTCAATATTGGGGCACAGTACATTTAGACTTTTCATCTATGTGTTTGATGAAATGTTCAAGTCCCTCTGTATCTTATTCAATGTAATAACTTTTCACTTTGTGCTGTGCGGTACTGTTTGAAGCTTCCTGTAGTCTCCTACACTATATATGATCTTTCCCTTTTCTTTTGTCAGTTATTATTATTAGTTTTAAAACAGCAGCCCCCCAAATCCAGAAAGACTGGAATTGCATCCTGCTCAGGATGGGACAGATAGGACAGCCATCAAAGATAATGTCAAGCATAAACCCAAGATGCATTTAGTGGCACTAAATGTATATAAGGCTAGATGCACTGTTAGAATTTGGCTGGGTAAAATGTGTTTATAACTCTTTTGCAAAGAAGCAAAAAGCCAGCAGGATAAACCAGTTTATCTAGTCTATTGATTTCTTGTTTCTCTGAATCCTGATACTTTGATTTTTTTGGCTTGAATCTTGATGCTGAAAAAAAAAAAAAAAAAAGGTGAAACTGATGCTAAGGGCCATCTCCCTAGGGGTAATATATGGATCAGGTATGCAGATTGCTGGCAGAGGATTTTCTAAGGTAAGTCTGCAAAACATGCAGCTACAGGTCTCCCTTTAGGAAGGGTTTCAAACCCACCTCTCTCATTTTACATGTTAAATGTGGCCTAGAGGAACATCCACCCACACCAAATGGAAAAGCCAAATTTCCTTCTAGTTCCAAAAACATTACAGACATCTGCCAAATGACATTTCTAATTCTTCCCGTAAAAAATGGAAAGCTAAACAGAAGCATCACCCTTCCAATGAATCCATTCCAAACTTCCTGATTTATTCCAGATCCACTGCATTTTAGTGAGGCTCTTAAATAATACCCACTTTTGTTCTTATGGGGCTTACCTCAGAATGTATTTTATATGGGTGCTCCTTCAGAAGCTTTTAAAAATGGTCTAGAAATCATAAAGTTGCAAAGTTTTACTTCTGATACGTGTTCAGTTCCTATTGACTTCAGTGGGGGGTTTCAAGGTGGAATAGACCACAGAGTTGGAAACATTTATTTAGGCACGCTAAGGAAAATGAATAGTTCTGAATAAATGTTAATATTTCCACTAACTACAACAAAATCTTAGCACCTTAGGTTTTTATTATTATTATTATTTTTTAATACAAGACAGAACAAAGTACTAAAATATATTTAAAAAATTAATCAAAGGAATGGTCAAATAAAGAAAACCACAAAAACTTGTTATTGTGATTTCTTTTAAGACCTAATTAATCACAACATCTTGCAATGGATAAATCTTCTCTAAGATGTAAAGCTTTATTTATTTCATTTTTTTAATAGCTGTGTGATTGTTGAAAAGCACCCAAATTTGTATTACCATAAAGAAAATATGTCTTAAGATTTTATCCTTTACATTATAAGGATATTGAAAGTGTAGTTTTCAGCTGTCACTGTTGAGCCCCTATTAGTACTGGAAGATTTTTTGCAGCCTGACTACCTGGACAGGCCCAAGAAGACCCAGGATCCTCTGGCTATGCCCTGACCTGGTCAGACAGAGCCAGCTCCTGTCCGAAGTCAAGTAATTGCAAGCGGGTTGCTCAACCATGCTTTTTACCTCAAACGCAAGTGCCATGTGAATGTGTCTATATATGACTTGGATGAGAGCTGGCTCATGTCTGGCCATTCTGAAGAACAGACAGACAAGCTTGCATCTGCCTGTACCTGTCCCTGTAGACATACCCTAAAGCTGCTAAATAGCTGATTTTTTTTTTTTTTTATGTCACAGTAAACAATGAATATGGAATGTCAAGTAATCATCGTGGAACTAAAAAATCCTCAACAAAGAGAACGGGCAAAACAATGCAAATAAAATGAGATTTTTTTCCTCCCACACCCATCAACTGTCATAAAAGTGCAATAGCTGGAATTGACGTAAACTCTTTTGAAAAGCTAATTTAGAAGTGCTCAGTCATCTTTTATTTTCTTCATTATTCTCCTATTTTAATATGTTTCTTCTGATTTTAAGAACAACTTGAACTTTGATACTTGTAAAATGTAAGCAAGAAATACTGGCTATTGGTACAGGAAGTACAAGACAGCCTGTGAAATTTTCCATTGTCTTTCATAAAATTAAAGGTCCTGGTAACTTTGGATAAGCTTCCATACTTTGAAGTCAGAAGTGTTGCATGAATGTGTCCTTTGGCAAAATTTTCCTAAAGTATATTTGTTATTAAATTCAGTAATGTTGCAAAGTAAAAGTGGCTACTATAGTCGCATGAGGAACCATTAATGTCTTCAGTAATGTATTAGCACTAATAAAAAAAAAACGTAAAAAAAAAACAGATAAAAAGAGAAAATAGATGTATAATTCTGAGGCTGACAAATGTCAGAATGACACTTGTTTGTTATTCTCTAGTCATATACAGAAAGGCTTTCTAATAGCATTCATTTATCTTTTTATCATAAATATTTGAGGGTTCATTACTTATTTTTATTTTTGCAGTTTAGTTCTTCCTTGTCAACATTTAAAAGACATCATTTCGAGATTCCACTGGTAACATTGCTGCTTAAGTACTGTTGCAATGCTGTGCCAAATACTGGAGACCCGCATGGATTCATCCTACATGGCCTGCTTTGGCTTTGTACTTTTTATGAGTTAAAATGGAGATCCAATGAGCAAATTTGCTTTGAAAATACTGTTGTAGTAGTAAATGAGAGAAATATTTACAGAACTCTTCCAAAGGTTCTAGGTTTTCCAGAGGGATCTAATAACTTGAGAAGTAAGAGAAAATACAGATCAAAGCTTTTGCACCTAATTTGGGTCCCCATCCAAACTCCACATCCAAATGGATCAGAGGGCTTGTTTAAAGAACTGCTCCTCTTCTAGAACTATTCTATTTTACACTAACAGTGGGATACTGTATCCACAAATAATACATTTCAAATAAGGCTTTTAAAGCCCTTACTCTTACTGATTTGAGCAAAGGTTTATGCTACAAAATGGAACTTTTTGGAGCAGGGGACAAATACATGGCAGTCAAGTTCAGAGATGCAGGTGAATCTGAGAAGATGAGAATTAAATTCCCAAAGGCTTTTCCCAAATAACTTTAAACTTAACAGAACTCTAAACCTAAAATATCTTCTGTTTCAGTAAGAAACAGTAACTTGGCCCCAAAAATTGAATAGAACGTGAAGTATCTACAGAGCTTCAGGAGTCAACATAAATTTAGCAGATCTGATGTGCCACCTCAAACTTTTCTCCAGCTGCTTTGATGACATCATTGGTTTCACTATCTACAGTGGTACCATTGTCACATTAAACAATGACAGTTCAAAAACTATCCTCTCTGCATTCCAGACAGATATTCATAAACTGCAGAAGGAAAAAAATAATCTTCATGTGATCATAATTTTTTTTTCCTTGCACATAATTCCCTTTTGTCCTTCAGGTCTTAATTGCAATTCATTATTATTTTTGTGAAGAGCAGCCTCATGAAGGCAAAGAGTTAAAGACGTCACTTTAAATGACAAAAGCTGAACACTTTACCCCACTTTCAGTCTCTCATCTATTCATCCTTTTCATTGTGAACTTCGCTATTTCAGCTTTCTAAGCTCTTCAACTACCTGCCCCTAATTTGTATTCCTGGGAAGAGGCCTAGGCTGGTTATTTTGCATTTGTGTGCTAATGGTGATGAGTTTGCTTCTAAGAGGAGAACAGGGAGGGGAGGGCAGGAACCTCCAAAAGGGTTTAAGTGGGAGTGGGGGTGAAGGTGCAGGAAGGGTTGTTTGGGGGAGAGTCATGCTGAATTTTAACCCTGAATGCTTTCTTATACAATTTAGCACAAAGCCCTCCTGATTATATGGAAAATGACACCCTGTGAAAACTTGCCTGTTCATATACACCTTTTAAGCAAATAGGTTAGTCAAGTGCCTGAAAAGCCTGGGAGACAGTTGGGTCATCGTTTTATTAATGCATTAAAACACAACATACATTTTGCAAAGTTTTTCATGTTGTCCTGAAAATTAGGTAACATATTCAAAGTATGTATAGCATTCTGGAATATGTTTATTAAAGGAAACAGTCTGTACATGTAAATGATAGCAGTGCAACTCAGCTTTTCTTTGTTTGATAAACCATTCACTTTCACGGGGTTAATTTTGCCTGTGTACTTAGATGCTATGTGAGATAAAATACCTTTCATTAGATTAAATAGGCAGAGGCTTTTTGACTTATTGACTAGTATTTCAAAGCTGTGCATTTCTTATGCTAATCATTTTTATAACTAATTTAACAGACGTAAAAGAATGTCATTATGAATAATTAGAGATGTTAGCAATTTAGTTTCTAATTAACCAGGGATGTGGCAGACCATTACAGATGGGAATACTCATTAGCCATGAGAGGCATGGGGTTTTTATTGCTTATTATAGATTCTGCCTGTATTTAAAAATGGTTGGGTCGTTTGCACTTTTTAATACGGAGCACTTTCATTTCATGCTGCTGGGTATATCAGCTCGTTGTACTTTGTCGCATGGTAAACCAGACAACTGCACAAAGCACCTGATGCAACAAAACGTGTAGACAGTCATTTTCCATTTCATAAACTACTGCATAACAACAGTTCTCACCCTAACTCCACACCCAAAAAGTGAATTTGCAAAAGGGGCATTTTTCTTACACAGGTGTAGGTTGATTTTAATACAATTAAACATGTAAATATTAGATCTTCAAATCTGTGTCCACAACTCACTTTGTGAGCAAAAATGAAAAGCAGCTTACCTGCTAATGTCTCCCTACTGTCTGAGCTTATGCCATACCTTACAATATGTTACTACGGTATTATACTTCATCCATTTGCTCTTGTGTAGGCTTCCACAAGTATCTCCATGGCAGTCTCTTAGATATGAAAAGGGCTGCTGCTTTAGA
Source organism: Anser brachyrhynchus (assembly GCF_964034855.1). Lineage (NCBI taxonomy): Eukaryota > Metazoa > Chordata > Aves > Anseriformes > Anatidae > Anser > Anser brachyrhynchus. The sequence continues at coordinate 165,234,156 of NC_137694.1, forward strand.
CCATTATCCCTTGAGTGAAGTTCTACACATCACTGCTGTTATCAGATTTTGCTTTCTTCGGCCACAATTTCCAAAATTTTTATTTCTTCTAAGTGTTCAAATTCTTGTTCAAATTCTATTTCAATAAGACCCAACCAAAATGTAACCATTTAAAGACAGATTTCCTTCCTTTCCATTTGAAAAGAAAGCATGTATATATTTGCAGTTTCTCAGATACTGAAAGACTGGAAATCTCTTTGAGTACAGTCATTTTTTTTTTTTTTGAAAAGGGGCTGAATATTGATTAATCATAAGTGGTTTTGCAATATTAGTGTATAAGCAATACAGACAAGTCATTAAGCTCCCTGAGAAGGGCAGTCTGCCCCATTTATTAGCCTACGGAAAGCAAGAGAGTAGAAATTTCATGAGATATGTCAGCAAATAAACCTGAAGTAGAAGAGCTTCCCCTGAGTTCTGACATTGGGGTTATGCAGAAACATGCACCCTAATAATGTTAGTCTTCGTTTATAGAACAAAGTTATGCACAGTTTTTCAAAAGTCACCACGTTAAATAGTTGCAAACTGTTTAATCCAAATATGCGTAACAGACCTCCACCTGCCATTAAATGCAGTTTAACTAGATTAGTTTAAACCACCTCTTCAGTTAACCAAGTGCAACCTTTTCATGTAGGCAGAAACACAAGCGGTTTCAAGTCAGATAATTCACTATTTCTATGCAAAACTGTTTGTGATTCCTCTTATTTGGAAACAAGTGTGTCTTGTTCCAATTCTTGGGTTGGAGTCTGCACCAAAAACAAAACAAAAAAAAAAAAACAAAAAAACAGAAGGTGTAAATTAAAATGAACTCCTATTTCATTTCAAGTATTCACATAGGGAAGAAGTAAAGATGGAGATCCCTGACACGCTTATTAGTCTACTTATGTATATTGTATTGCCAGTTAAACTTTGCCTAAAATACAATTCAACATACTTAGATTAGAAAATATTTCTTCTTTTCATAGCAGAGATTATAGCACTAACCACAGCTATGGAAAATCAGTGTTCAGTGCCTGCTCTACTATAGATATCATAACACAAATGACCTTGGGCAAGTCACTTAGCATATATTTGCACTGCAATCAGACAACCTAACCTTAAAGTTCAGCATTCCTGAACTTTTTAGCAGTACCAGTAGACCACTGTCAACCCCCACTGTTTTCAAAGGCTACTATGTCCCCCTATAAAAATTTTAATCAAAAGCACCATTGTGAGAACTTTGTTTGAAATAGTTCAGAAACCATTTACTATAAATTGGGGACAGCAGATGGGAATCACTGCAGTGGCATTGCTTCAATATGGGTTAAATGCTAAGTGTCCTGGGCAGATTTGTGCATCCTAAATGGCTTTGTCAACTCTTCCATGAGTGCCTTAGCTAGTCTGGCTACCACCAACTCTCACGTGCCTATTCTTTCTGCTGCCAAACTTCCCAACTGAAGTAGTTGGGAAAAGTATTTTTCTACCACACAGGTGTGATCTGAAAATAAACGTACAAAATGACTGTAAGGAATGTGATGTAATGGGCCTAATTAGAGTATTTACTATACAGTCTAAAATAGTATATTCCTGAGAACTCTATGGGAAGTTGTAGTGGATACTGCTTGAGGTATGAGCAAACTACTAAAATGAAAGTGCGAGGTTATATAAGTGTCAAAAATTATCTCAGTTCTGTTGATTTAACCAGCATCTGACTCATCTGACCTCTCTCTAGCCTGACTACAGTGGAGATTATAAAATAAAAAGAGGCACCAGACCATTTTCAAAGAACAGAAGGTGCTAAAAGGAAGGGGGCTGAGCTATTGATGTTTAACAACCACCTTCCCAGATGTCAGGATTCATTTGTTTGGTTTTGCCTTCAGAGTTAATGTGACATACCTGAACATGAAAATTGAGGCTGGAAATCTCCTTATGATGATGCACACTTCTGGCTGAAGTGAGTAGGGAAGGTACATGTCATGTCCAGAGAATATCAAATAAGGAACAGTGTAAACAAAATTCTTACAAATATCAAATCTGGGACAATCAGAGTACAGACTGGAGGTGGTGACCTTCAGTGTAAATGAGTTTCTTTACCTTTCATTGCATTTTTTGTTTTTTCCTTTTTTCCACAGGACAAGTAATAACATAGTGCTTCCTTAGGGAAGTTTTGCCTGAATTTGGATAAAAATTAATTGGGATGCATACCACATCCTCTTAGGTTAGTACTTTTGCTAGAAGTAAACCAACTGCAAGGTATCATGAGCTTCCTGTACTAGTTAATACAACCAAGGCAAACCAAAGCAAACTGAACCAGGGCTGGGCCTCATGTTAAGTTAGTGGCTGTTACCTTCCTGTAGGGAATCAGAATGTAAACATTAATGGATACAACTACATCAGCTGTATGTAGAAACTGTATGAATTTTCATTGATACTCAATTCTAAAAGATGAAAACCCATACAGATGCCCTTCTTTGATTGTTAATTTTCCTCTACATGTTGCTTTTGAGACATCTTGGAGAAAGACAAAAATCTTTCAGCTACAGTAATCTAGCCTTCACTGTGCAATGACTGAAATAGATAGTGTTTTGTTGTTTACAGGTTATTGCTTAATAGAAAGTTGTCTGAGCTAGTTTCCTAAGATTAGGTGATGACATTTGATTGTCACTTATTGTAAGCATGTAAGCAGTATGTATATATTAATAAAGATCTTCTGTGCCGAGATTTTTTTTTCCTGGGTTGTAAACTGTGTTCTGATGCATAAAAATGAATAATTTAGTTATAACTGTACCACCACAAGTTTATTGTAAACTAAAGCCACAATTGCAGTATTGGATGCCACAAAAAACTTGCTATAAAAATATCTAAATAGCTCTTTCTTCAGCTGCAATAACATACTATTTTACATTACCAGATGTTAAAACTCTATAGATTATCTGACAGCAAATACTATATCAAAGGAAGTTCAAAAGAAAAGTAAAAATGATTTTCATATTTTTAATCATGCCTGCAGATGGGTTAGGATAATCTGTCATAGTTCAGAAGTAGAAAAGAAAAGAAACAGCCTTGATGTAACTTGGCTCAGTGGTCTGTTTCAAATATGGTTCAGACACAATGGGAAAAACAAACAGGTCTTTGCTTGAGAAAACAGATGCAGCAGGCAAGTACAAAATCTTATTTTGCTCATTTCAAAGACAAGAAGCAAAAAAAATCTATCGTTCTAGGAGAGAGAAAGAGGGAGAGATCACTCCAAAGATCCCGTGTAAGCTTTTCTTTTCTGAGATACCTTCTGCACTTTCCCCTTCCTCTTCTCACACATGCTGAATCAACAAAACCCAGATGTTCCCAAGAATACATCCCTTGGTACAGCCACCTCTTATGCCATGCCTGTACAAGAGGAGATGCGTTGCTGCGTATGCACTGGAATCCCACAGGGACCAACTGTTACTCTGCACAGCAGTGTACAAATTATGCTGAAGAGGCAGCAGGGGAACTGAGTGCACTCTATTTTCACGCACGGAAAATTGCATGCACTGAACCTTGTTCTGGGGTCCTAAAGATCTAGAAGCTCAGTGCTTACAAAAAGCATGACTTCTGGTTGGCAGCTCTGGGCATACGCATCCCAGGTCCTTGTCTTTTTGGCGACACAATGTTCCCTCTCCGTCTGGCAGAGTGCTGAACTGGAAGGCAGGAGAGAGCTTGACATGAATAAAACCCACAATCTATTATCATTATCTTACCTTATTTATAGGGAACTTACAGGGAACAATGTTTCAGTTTTCACCCACTCAAGAACAGTCTTTGTCATCTGCTTACCTGCTTTTCATGGCTGTTTTCCCTGACTGACACCTATTTGATTTTCACTGTTGGCCTGTGATTCAAATGTGTGACTACTGGAATTGGAAGAAAGCGCCAGGCTTAGGTTTTGCACACAGCAACCCTTGTGTCACCTTCCCGAGTTTAGTTACGCCTGAATACCTTATAGCACCCTTCGGCCAGCCTGTATGGAAGACTTTAAAACAGCGAATTCAGCAGCACTTAAAAAAAAAAACAAAACAAAGCAAAAACAAAACCAACACACGCAACACAATGAACGGCAGGGTCTGGGGTGGGATGCTGAACCAAATCGGATTTGATTAAAAAATAAAAATAAAATAAATAAATAAAATAAAAAATAAGAAAATAAAGATTAAAAACTAAAATTCAATCAAATAAATGGTTCTTTGCCATAAACAATAATGTGGATGTTTACTGTGCCTGGCCGCACACCCTCGAGCGACGTCTACGCCGCCCCCCTCCCCGCGCCGGATGGCTCCACAGCTCAGTGCCTTGGCTTAGGTGCAGTTGGAAATGCCCGAGAATGGCTCTTTGTTGATTTTCGCCTGTGCGAGAGCCTGGTGTTGCTGCGAAGCGAAGTGCTATTGAATTTGCTCACTCAGGCAGAACACTCGACAGGAAGGAAGGAAGCAGCCATTCTTTCTGGTCCTATTGTCTGACCACCAGGCTTAGGCAATCAAACAGCCCTGTGGCCCGGCAGTGGGCTCCCGCTCCTGCCGCTTCTGGTGGGCCTGGGGGAGGGGGGGGGGTTGCGGGGACGTGGGGGGTGCTTGCTGCCTTCTCATGGCTTTTCATTTATTTTCCCGACTGCATCTCTCCGTGGTTTGTGGCCTCAGGTAGCCGTTCCACAGGGCCTCAAATTTCTCCTGCGAAAAGTGTCGGGAGAGGAACGGGGGGACGCTTGAAGCTGCTTGGGACTGCGGCCGGACCTGCACTGAGCAAAAGAAAAGTGCGGGAGCAATGCCGGAGGCACTTAAGAGTGCTTCAGCATGGGGAAGGGTTTCTGTTGTGGGCAGCGGGCACTTTTCAGAGCTGCATGCTATTTAACTGCACATTTATAATCTGGGGGTAATGAAGGGTAAGGTGGAGAAGGGTGTGAGACAGACAGAGGAAACCTCGTTTGCTTAATAAGGATGAAAACACAACCCACCTCAACTTGGTTTTATAATCTCATAGGAACTCAGCTAGCTCCCTTTCCACTCCACAGAACAGGAGAGACCCAAATGCAGAGCCGACAGGACTGGTGTTGAGAGGCAGGACTGTGTGAGTCCAGCCCGTTTGCAATGTAACAGGGTCAGGGTGAGCTTTCACCTTGAGGATTCATAGGGTCACAGAATCACAGAATGGTTTGGGTTGGAAGGAACCCTAAACACCACCTAGTTCCAAGCTCCCTGCCATGGGCGGGGACACCTCCCACCAGACCAGGTTGCTCAAAGCCCCATCCAGCCTGGCCTTGAACACTGTCAGGGATGGGGCATTCACAGCTTCTCTGGGCAAATCATTCCAGTGCCTCACCACCCTCATGGTCAAGAATTTCTTGCTTATATCTAATCTAAATCTATCTTCTTTTAGTTTAAATCCATTACTCCTTGTCCTATCACCATTTGTGATGATGGGAGTGCAAAGGGGACAGTCGGTCTACGGGTGCCCAGACCAAAAATCTGTCTGCCTCTGCATTTTGGACCAGATGATCTTGGAGATCTTTTCCAACCTAAATGATTCTATGATTCTGTGATCTGACTTAAAATAGAATTAATTTCTAAACCATTTGGAAATGGTTTCTAGAAATATCTCCACGCTTCTAAACAAAAATCACTTTGCAATCATACAATCCCTATGTGGGTGTTGCAGTATCGTCTCTCTTGTTCATACTAAGATCTGTCCTTGGGATACACCTGTTGTCTGCTATGGTGACTGGATTCTCTGTATCTGATAGCTGCAGGCTTTTTTGATTTTGAAGGGCTTTCCTCAGCTAAGGGTTTTCCTTTCACTAAGACATGGTGGCAGGTCAGGTTACAGATGTGTTGTGAAGCGATTCTTAATGTCGTGGCATAGCTTATGCATGGGCAAATCTGTGATATACGGTGAGATAACAGACTGGTGAATGCAGAGGTTTTAGAGTTCACACCATCCTGTTTCTGCAAGACCAGGGTTGGCTTCACAGCACCTTAAGCCACTCTAAATCCAGGCTCCTGTGCTCCCCATCCAGTCTTGTGTCCCCAAGTGCACGTTCTTCATCTGTTCTCTTAGTCAACATCATTGGTTTGAGTCTTGTTTGTCTGGAGCTGACAGAGATGAAAGCAGATGGCAATCCCTTAGCATGCTTACCCAGTAGTTGAGGCTGGTTTTGGCAGGAGGAAGCAGAGCAGTGGAGCTAGTACAGACCAGGCTTGGTAGGGTGCACGTTGCCCTTTGGCACCGCACGTCGCTGAGGTGCTTTGAGAGACACATTTGAACACAGAAAGAGTTGCTTATATGTGGAAACCTAAGGGGTGTAATTGCATTTTGTTAACAGAAAGACATGCATTGTGTTTGTGAGTTTTGGCCTTGGAATACATCCAGCTTCCCACCTTTGTCTTAATAAGACCTCTACTGAACCTGCTTGCACTTACCCTGGTGCAAATCTGAAGTAACTTGGATGATTTTATGGCGTAATTACAGATTCACCAGTGTAACAGGCAGAAATCAGCAAAAAATACTTTTTTTTTTGTTTTTGATTTTTAACGGAAACAAGTGGAAATTAGTAGAACAGAGAGACATTTGAAGCCAAGCAGAACTCTTGGGTTTGGATTTTATTACAAACTTGGAACTCAGGCCAGTTTTGATGGGATTTGTAAATGTTTTCAACAAAGTGGGCCAAGTTTCAAGCAAGGCTGGGCTCAGTTGTGAGGGGATCTGGGCCAAGGTATGGTTTTGAGTGGAAAGCATATGAAACTCAGTGCATTTTCCTGATTTAGAGTCTTGCTTTGAAGTACTTGGTCCATTCAAACCTAAAACTCAAAGCAAAAAACCACATGGTGTGAGTGCACTGGAGCCAAAGCTGTAATAAAAAAATTCCCTTGAAACTCCGTGGTTCAAAGCTAGCGCAGTTCCAGATATTCCTTATAAGACTTTACCAAGGTTGTTATTTTGCATAGATGTTTTATTTCAAAAATTTCAAATAATCTGAAATCTTTACTAATTACCATTTTCTTGAAACATCACATTAACATCTTATTGTAAAGGCGGAGGTAGAAAGAATTTATGATCATTACATATCTTAATGCTGTGTCTGTGAATGTATAAGTAATTAATTTCATTTTTATATTATTCTCCTAAATAAGATACATCATTAGCGATCCATCTCTATGTCTATAGGCTGTTTTGCCATGCTCAGAACTATAGTGTCTGAGAGCCTTCCAACAGTGCATTAAGCAACATGAATAACATCTGTTGTGCTGTTTATTGTCTCATCCTTTCCCCTGAGATGCAGCATGTGCAATGGAGTGTCTTGAATTGATAGGGTTTGTGTGTGTGTGTGCATCGTGGTTTGTTTTATGATCAAGAAACCGTTTATTTGAAAATGTCTTAAAGGACAAATGAATGGAGGATATTACTGCTTACAAACTGGAGGGAAAATTCCCCATGAGATAGTACTGACATATTTATTTCTCCTATTTTTTTTTCTTTTGACAGATATTTTAACTTTACTGTAGTAGTCATATACACAAGCTCTATGCATATATTCACATAGCTAGACAGAACTGCTTTCAAGCTTTTTTGTTTGAACACATAGAAATGCAACTAGCTTTACTGCCCAGCATGACTTTGATAGCAGAAAGTGTGCTACAAGCTGACTTCTTTCCCCTTTACAGATGCATCAAAATTCCATATGAGCAGCTACCAGTGACTTGACTGGCTTTTCCATTTCTAGTTAACTACACTGAATCATAAAATCTGGGAAAGGATCTGAGAAGCCTGTTTCTCCATCTACTGCAACACTTCAGCAGTAAGGCTGAATTTGCATTACATGTGGAGAATCACATGTTGGTATGCGTCATTCATAGGCCTATGCAGATCTGCTAGATACTTCTGAGAGGGGCTGATAGTCCCCGTCTGCCTGCTTGTGGAACACCCAGAGAGCTAATGGGAGGTCTGCATGCGGCTTGCTAACAGAATCAGGCCCTGTGGCTAAAAGCAGTCAGAATATTTTGCAATATCAGCAATAATTCCACTACCATAGGTCTCCTCTCTTGCATGACTCTGTAATATTAATTACAGCTGCCTGAACTGTCATCCTGATAGTCCAGGGCCAAGAAGAAGTAAGGGCCAGGGTGCTCAGAATGGAGGTCAGTTCCCTCACTTCCACAGAATGAAAGCGACAGCCTCAAACATTACCTGGAAATGGGAACTGAATTGTGTTTCCAGTATGAAATAGAGAAAGAAAAAAAGACAGCTGTGGTAATGCTGTGGTCAAAAGGACATAGAAGGAGAGCATCAGTGAGGGAGCAGCAGAGGAAGGAGATATTTGTTTGCAGAATAGTCACTGCTGGTCTTCCATACACATTGTGGCCTGCCATCACCAGTGGCCTTTCCCAGGAATAAATGCACAGGCACATACCCTGCTTTTCCTTTTCCTTAGAAGTTCAGAGTGAAAAAGCAAACATGCAGAAGCTATCCAAAGTTCTGTCTCCATCCATTCTTCCTCCTGGCAAGTTCTACTAGTCCCTTCCGCATGCAAATCAACATGAATTAGAGCAAGGGTTAGTTTTAAGGCCATTAGAGCAACACTGGAGAAAGCTACACTGGACAGCTGTCATAATGTAATGTCACAAATGGGAAAGTGACTTGCCGTTATTTCACTTGCCCATACACACACACTGGTGTGAGAGGTGAAGATCACTTCAAAACAAACACACAAACAAACAAACAAACAAAAAACAACGTTTATGGAACATGTGTGCTATGTGAAGCACCTTGCTGTACCAAAGCTCTGTTTATCATAGAAGGAATGAGAAAGCATGTTCGTGATTTCTCAGGTCAGGCCCAGACTAATTTAGACCAAAGCCAGACTAATCTAACTGGCACAGTCTGTATGCTGTTAGAGGATTACCAAAGGAAGCACATGCTTACTCCACTCCCTTTCCTTCACCTTACAGTTTGCTTAGGGCAAAACTTGGTCACAACAGGGGAGATGATCTGGCTGGTAAGATTTCTTCAGTCAGTGAAGTTCATGCTAATTCAGCATGTTTCAATTTGCTGAGCTTCACAGGTCTCCACATGGCTTTTAACAGAAGCTCCACATCCCAGATGCTGTGTTGTGTTGCTAGTTTCCCCAGCACAACTATCTATGCCTAGTTTGATAAAAAGCTCATTTCACTAGCTCCAAAGCTTTTTTCTGTTTGCTGTTTTGATGTGAAGATTTAGTGGGCATCTGAGTTTGTTGGTCTTCCGTGGTGTATCCCGCTTGCTCCCTCCCCCATATGGATTATAATGAGTTCGTTAGCTGTCATATCTAAAAGATTAAGCTTTTGTGCAAGTTTTTCAGGACAGACATGTGTAAAGGGGCCCTTTCAGCCAGAGAACAAGTGTTCCTTAATGGCCATACACATTTCTTTGGCATGCATCCATACATTGGCAGTATGATCAAACATATTCCATCAGACAGTAGAACAGAGATAGTTGTAGGTATAGAGACCTTAGGGACACAGAGGAAAATATGTCATCTGTGTTTTCTTTTAGGACCTCCCTCAAGACTGAAGGCCCATAGTAAATGTTAATCCTCATTTCTGTGGTGTCAGCTGAGGACTGTCTGGAAAATTCCGTACAAAACAAAAGGACTGCCGAGCTGCCTTACTGACAAATTAACTTATCAGCTGGAGAAGTTTTGATTTACTATGAAATTCTCTGTTGGTAACTGAGAGTCTCCCATTTAAAATTAATGACCTAATAGCTGATGAATGATGAAGCAGGAAAAGAAGTATGCTGAAGACCAAACAAAAATCATCAGGTGAAAGGGGTGCTCTGTGATTTTGGAATGAAAACTAGTCATTAGGGCTGCTTTAAAACACACACACACACACAAAATCAGAGCTTTGCTTTTCACTGGTGCTGGTGGTGGATGTTTTCTTGGAATAGAAAATGACTTCCCCCCCCTCAGGATCTGTGGTACTATAAAAACAGTCCTCTTCAGAACTAACTTCCAAATCTGCTAACATAATACTTCTCTGAAGAAGAATGAGAATGTTGGATTTACAGTTAATTAAGGGTTTTGGGTCAGGAACTTGAAATATATCCATTAGGGTATGGTTTTCTGGTTAAGGAGTCATAAATATACAGTATACTTTAATAAATAGCTTGAACAAGACTTTTTAAAATATGATAGCTATTTTGTTGTGTTTAGCAACAGATACATGTATGTTGGAAGAAGAGGGACAGTTCACCTTGGCAATAACTGGGTGTGTCATTTCTTCAGAAAAGTGTCTTTTGTTGTTACCTGTGCATTCCTATTCTTTCTCTCTCAACTAATTTACGGATGGAAGGAGGCACAGTGAAGGTGGAAGGGAGAAAATAGATTTATTTTTAGAGACCAATAAGGGTGATTATAAGACAAAATTGAAAAGAGTGCCTACTTTTTGAAGTCTTACAAGGCGTGAGAGAAGCACCATATTAGGTGGCCACATCCTGCTAGCTGGGGTAGGCATTTCAAGAAGAGGAGATGATTAGTGGGGCAAAACATAGGGAGAAAAAATAGAAAGAAGGGAAAGGAATTTGTGGAGAATATAGAAAAAATATAAAAAAATATAAAATATATAGAAAGAGACACATTCAGGTGCCAAAATCCCAAATCTTCCTTTATGTCTCTGCCTCCAAAGAAGTCTCTCCAGTGTTAGAGGGAATAGAGGTAATGGGGGAGGCCAGAGAAGCTGGCAGGTACTCTCAAACAGTGAACCATTTGTTTGTTAGCAGAATAATCTTTTTAGACAGATCATCATTTCCAGGAGTATTCTTATGCTAATTCACCAGACTTCAGGAAACCTTAAACTCTTTCCCTGCTGAATGGAACCATTCCTCCATCAAGAGTTAATTTTAAAAAGAGAGCAAACAGAAGGACTTGATGTTTGGCAAGCTTCAGCTTAGAATGTTCCCATATACACATACACATTTTGAAGAGAAGTATCTTAGTATTCATGATACTTGGTGATAGAGTAGCAAAAAGCTTTCAATTTGGCATGAAAAACAAATATCACAATTTATCTCAATTCTTCAGTCTTTCATGTTCTAAAGGTATTTTTTCTTTTCTTTCTTTCTTTCTTTCTTTCTTTCTTTCTTTCTTTCTTTCTTTCTTTCTTTCTTTCTTTCTTTTTCTTTTTCTTTCTTTCTTTCTTTCTTTTTCTTTCTTTCTTTCTTTCTTTTCCGAACACTTTTTTGTGAGTGTCTTTCATTTCAAGTTACCCTTATTCTGGGTCCTTTTTTCCTTCTCTTTGGTCAAAGCATTTCTGAATTTCTGCCAAGAAGTTACTATGTAAAGCCTGTTGTACTCAAGAGTTGGATTCCCATTCCTGGAATCATGACTAGCAACCCCAAAATAGAGTGCATTGTTGTGTCAGAAGGAAAACAAGAGAGGAAAGAAACCTTAGGAACAAACAGAGAAGGATGAAGCCAAGCGACAGTTACAGACTCTTCAGAGAGCTACTCTTCAATTAGACATTTAGATTGGCTACTGAAGAATCTAATCTAGATGGCAGGAAAAACTTTATTTGAAGTACAGTCAACTCTTATAAATTAATGTTATGCAAATCTACCTATTTTTGCTTCCTGCCTACTTGTGTCTAGGAACCAGCCTCTTTACAAACACTTGAAGGGCAGGACACCTTGGAATGTCCTGTTTCTGCTACAGAACAGATTTTTTTTTTTTTTTTCTGAATACGAAGCAAAACTTTACCACAATTACATTGCAAATTCTTTCCCTGGGAAGAAAAAAAAAAAAAAAAAAGCATAATCTGTGCATAATCTGTGCAAGGGGGAATTAAATAGACAGTAAAACGTTCTTTTGTTGTTGTTTTTTTTATATACTAGTGTAAGAAAGTGGGCTAGCAAAAAGGTCTGTATTTCAACAAAACTATATTGAGAATTACAAAAAGACTCCATGCTGATATGTACAGACCTTTCAGGAGACATTCTTAATTACAGTATTTTTAGAAAATGTCGTTTAAAAGTAAGTAAGTAAAAATAAATAAATAAGTTAAAATGATATTACTGATTCCTCATCCAAAACTCTGCACCATTATCTTGTCAGCTGAATATGCTATGAATTGTTTTTTGCTGATTTTGCTGATTTTCATCACACAAAAGCTTAAATTTCATAGTTATAGCAGCATTCGATCCTATAATAGTGATTTTTATTAATAGCAGAAAATTTGAAAGCACGCATGGCTTGACTGAAAAACAAACAAACAAAAAAAAAAACAACAGAGGAAACATTGAAACGTCTAACTATGCTTTATCTTCTTTGTAAAGAAATGGGAGGAGGGAGGTTGCTCAACACTATAAAGGTTTTACTAATGAATTTTGTTAAAAGATGTTCTCAGGAAGACTGAGTTTAAATCAGTTAAAACATATGAAAATATTTTTTAGGTGCCTAGGAAGATAAAAAATTTTCTGTAAGCTCTGAAACTTCATGGTGCTTGTGAGATTCTCCTGTTCCCACTCAGGCTTTTATAATGATAGCATGAGGGAATTTAATTTGTCCTACCCCAAAAGTATGAAATCTTTTCACTTGAATTAAGAGGACCCATAACAATGTGTGTTTTGTGACATACAGTGAATATGCCCGATTCTGTCCATGTAATAGCTTATGGTGAATTCATTGGTTCCCTATGACATACACAGAAATAAAATTTTACTTTTAGTTTAATAAAATATGGGCTATTTGTTAAGATGATCATGTTAAAAGAGACATAAGGCAGTACAAGACAAGACAAATATTTGGGCGTCTGTTTTCAGTGTGTGTCAACGCTATGATATTAAGCGTGAGAAACTGTAAAGATCTGAATACAGAAGTGAAAATCTACCCTTGGGAAGTTCAACCCCTTTAAAGTGTTTCAAATTGTGCATAGAAAAAGATAGTATGGTCCAAACTCACATGATCATTTGCAAATGTTGGCTTGCAGCATTTTAGAAAACATTTATATGTATATATATGTGCAATATAGAATATATATTAAAATCCAATCTTCAAAGATGTTGGAATTTCCAGGTTAGAAATACATGGTGACTTTAACCAGGACACCTGATTTGTTTCTCTACTTTAGGTAGCTGATGAAGCAGTTCCATGAATATTGACATTGTAAGGACATCGTCAACAGAAAGGAGTGGATAGATTTGAAAACTTAAAGAAGGTTTTAGATGCTGAGGTTTAGTTACTTAATTTGGGCACTTAATGCTGCAGCAGATAGGTTCTCAATCTGGACATCATATAGAAGTTTCTATATAGAAACTTTATCACTTACCTTTTGGAGTACACTGCCTGCTCTAACAGACAGCTTAAACCCTCAGTTGCATGCTCACTTTAGATGAACTGGAACCTCTCCTGAAATCTGAAAGACAAGTTTTCAAAATGATATCAGAAGGACTTGAAAAAAAAAATCCTTTTATCAAGAAGCCAGAAACATTTTTATTTTATTTTATTTTATTTTATTTTATTTTATTTTATTTTATTTTATTTATTTTATTTTATTTTATTTTTTTCCTCTAAGTGGTAAGAAAAATGGGGGGGGGGGGGAAGTGTGTCAGGGGTGTAGAAGACTTAAATATAAATAAAGCTTATGGTCCTACAAAACTGAATCCAACTGTAATGCTGAAAACTTTACCAAGTAGACATTCACAAAGTATTCAAACAAAAAACTTCCTTATGTAGTTGCCTGGCCAAAACACAATATAAGACGGTACCAGTGAAATCAGATCTCAAGGCACACACTGTTTTATTTTTCTAATCCATGTTGATGCATATTCAAGACTAATGAATATAAAGTGCATGTGTCTCTAAATAAACTAGTGTGCTTGCATTTAAAAATGTGACTATGTCAGTTTCTGTAATTAGATCCCTTAGCATCTGTTATTGATCATTCCTGCACTTCTTTAGCTTACACTTGTGAATCAAGTAAAATGCAGAATATTAGCCTACGGAATAACAATGTTAAAGAAAATATCTATCCTCTCCTGAAGTACATGTCTGTTCATGGTTATCAATGTAATTTACTCTTGGCCCACAGTATAAAAGTCTCTCACATATGCAGAAAAACTATGCTTGGACACTTGGTGCCACACAATCACAAGGAGACAATGTTCAGGCAATTGGGACAGCTCATTAAAACTAGGCTTGGTGAGACAAGTTCACAGACAGACACTCCCTGTTTTAGCACAAACTTGGACTGCCATTTTTTTTCTTGGGAATTACAACATGCTATGAGAATGTGGAAATGAATATGACCCAATTCAGAGAGTGAGAATTTCTTCTCCCAAACAAATAATTTGCTTAAGTGCACATAAAGCCCAGGCATACTGTTTTACATTATGCCGTGCCTTAGTCTGTAAGCAGTACTCCGTTCACTTGTAGTAAGCCTAGGTATGGGTATGTTACTTTCAGGTGACCTGCTAGAAACACCTGGCAAAGACATTGTGTATATGCCTCTCCAAAGATGGGATCCAAAACAGGGCAGAGGTGGACAGTACAAGCTCTGACTCATTGCTGTTTTGAACATAGCTTTAACAGTGCTGTAACGAACAAAGTAGGCATATATTGAGTACCAGAGCCTGTATGTTTATTACTTTTAGGTAGGTTACACTAAAAATCATTCATTTTTTCCACAAATAGATTTAAAATCAGACTGGTTTGACACATGAAAACTGAACCCCATGAAATCTTGCTGTATGACAGAGTATCAAGAAGAAAGGAGAAAACATTAATAAAAAAGTCAGTTTGGACCTGTTCCTCCTAGATCTTCCACAAATTTATTTCTCCATAATCCTCATATTTTAAATGTACAGAATTAATAATAAGATGAAGAAGGGCTCATGAGATTTGATTTAGAATGTGGAAGTGGAATGAAAAACATTTCTCATAGCCCAAAGCAGCTGGGAGATTTGACTGAGAATTAATGGAGAAAGGAATAATCATAAGATTTTTCATGTGGTTACTGTTGCTAATGATAACAGACAGTGGTACTTATGTGTTCTGGATAATGTGTATGAGAATAGGTGATGAGAATTATAACAATGTCCAAGAAAATTGAAAAGGAAAAAAGTTTATATCTACTACAGATCAATAGTCAAAAGAGTGAATAGTATATCAGTGCTAACATAGGAAGCAAATTTCATTTAGCTTCCTCTAAGATAATTACACTGCACATCAAAAGCAATTCAATTATATTCATGTGTTACTTTGTGAATTGCATTAGCATCATTTGTGAACTCACAATCTTACAGTAGGGAAAAATCTTCCAAACTAAAGTGAATGCAAACCACCAAAGTTTTGCTTTCCCAGACCTGAAGTATGTGTTAGAGCCAGGCAGATATAGTTCTTGCAGACGTGTTTCTAATAATTTTAGAGGAATTTGAGGAGTTTTGTCAAGGATGCTGCTGTGAAGAACTACAGAGATATTCTAGCCCTTCCTATAGATGACAGAAAAAAAATAATCCCTTTCAAAAATGCTGAAAGCTCCAAATGCCCACTGCCCAGCTCCCCAAACCTGCCAGCTTTCCCATCAACCTCTACAGGACAGTTTTTATCAGCCTATTAGCCTATCAGCCTATTATTTGCAAGCCTCAAATCCCAGGCTTGCAAATATTGTTCTGTTGCTATGTCTCAGGCAACTCCCTGCTAGGTGTGGCAAGGTTTCTCCTTTGCTACCTAGACACATTCCGTGTCCAGAGAAGGACTGCAGCACTGTTAAGCAGCCAGTGGATATAGAGTGCATTGTAAATGCATTCTGTACTGTGGCCTTGTTGGTTTCAGTGGGGATACCTCCTTTGACGTTCTACTAGGGATGCCTATCCTTGTACTTCACAAGGCATATTGTACAGAGTCATGCATTAAAGAAAAGAGGCTGATAAATGTGTTGTCACTGCAAGAATATGGAAAGTCAAGTGGAAAGTATGAAAATATACAGTTGTTTGAATTCAATGTCAATGTCGGTAACATAGAGAATGCTTCTCTGATTCAGTTATTTGTATTTTACATTACTGCATTCAATAAATCTCTCTATTAATGAAAGCTGTAAAGCACTTCCAGATGGCCAGCCTTCTGAAAACAGGAATGGGCTGAACCTCACAGCCTTGCAGAGGAATTCAGGTTCATCTGGTGCACAAGAGACAGGGTCTTTTCCATAAACTCATCCTAGAGACATGCTGGAACAAACAAATACAATATGAAATGTAAGTATCAGCCCCTGGCTGTACAAATGGCCTGACATTTACATATAATTAAGGATGTGGTTTGGAAGGGCAAAGGTAATCAGGAACTGAATATTATTAAAAAAGTTAATCCTTTGCTAAAGTGATGTAAGCCATTTATGTAATCTCACTGACACCTCAGTAAAAACACATCTCAAAGTTGTTAAAGATCTTAAATCTTTGACCCTGAAAGTGTAAAGATCTTGAGGGTCATAGTGATTGGAGGAATGTTGTATACATTTCATATGAAAGAAAAAGCAAAGGATTTCATCTCCATTTAAATTTATCTAAGTTATGAAATATTCAGTTTAGGATGTAATAAGAAATTCACCGTATGCCTATTTCTTTTCTTACTTTCTGGACAACTGTTTTTATTTTTTTTTTTCTGAAGAGCTGATTATCCCAAAGAACTCAAAAGAACACAGACACAATATGAAGATCAAAAATAAACTATACTAAGAGACCCAGATGTATAAGTACCTAGACATTTTGAAGGGATGTGAGTCCTTTCACAACTTTCAGGATTAAGTAAACTTATGGGTCTTATTCAGAGCCATACAAATAATTGTCAAGCTTGGCAAGGTGGGAATCACTGAACTAAGTGTTTATATCTGAGGCAGTCACCTAAGATTCCCTTTGTAGCCAATAGAATAAAGAGGTACAATAAGGATAAGAGTCATCTGACCTATTTTCAACATCTATTTTAGGATGAGATGATTCATACTTTAGAAGTGCTTATTTCATTTCATTGAACAGAAATGAGAGCACAGAGAGTGCACTTCGGATGTTAACTACATCTGCACTGTGATTTATGATGATTATTACTGATGTCTATATTTGGTCAAATGAATCCCAACAACACTGACTTTTGCTGTTTTTCAATTAAGCAGAATAAAAAGGTTCTTTTAGGGGTATTTTTTATGTCCTATCCAAAATCAGGTACCTGTTATGATTTATATACAGAATAGTTGGCTTGAAAGTTAATCTACTTGAAATGCTAGAAGAAACTCTGATGTCGTATTCTTCCATCAGGGAGACAGCATTTTCCTTCAATAGAGAGTTATGACTATCTGTGAATGTGTAATTGAAGTGTTTATAGAGGCAAAATAGTAGCATGGAATTTAGTTTGGATTATTTTTATGTTTTTATTTTTTAATAGGAGATTGCAGAGAAAGAAGCTCTTCTAGTTTCACTGACATTGATTTTGAAAAAGAAATTTGATGACTACAAGCAAATCTGTCTCTTACACTGGTATCATAGTAAGTAGAGGAAGTCCTACATTTGTGTGGTATATGAGTTACATTTAGAGATAAATCATAGTATATAAATGAAACAACAAGGTAGAAAGATCTAGCAAGTAGAATGGGAAACTTGTAGTTCTTTTACTTGTAGTTCTTTTCTCAAGAACTGCTGTTCTGAGAAGCAGATGGACTCTATACACTAGCAGCACTGTTATTTTGAGAGCATGTATATGTGCTGGTATGCATATGTATATTTATGAAAATAAAAATGAGCATATAATCTGCCATAAAAAGAAAATAATTATTATATCCCACCTTGCTGGTAATTAGTTTGAAGTTCAGTAAACTATAAGCATTATTTATTTAATGTTTTGGCAGTAGGCATATTTTTATTATATTTATTTATTAAAAAAAAAACCACTAAAGATACATATGTCAATTAATTTACTCTTAGTGTCCACTCCAATTCTCCAATTTCATCATTGGAAATTCTTGGAAAGCTTTCCATGCCCATACTTTCAGTTGCAGTATTCCAGATTTGCTTTTTTGCATTGACATTTTTATCTTATATTCATATCATCTATAGCCGTCATGTATCAGTGAGAATATGAACCTTCCAAAGCTTTTTTTTTGTTGTTGTTGTTGTTGATTAACAATATTATTGTTTGCAACTTTATATTGTTAGCAGCATAACATCCTAGAAATGCATGTCTGAAACATTCAAGTGTGACAGAGGTGCCAGGCCAGACACGTTAAGCTCCTTCATTCCCCCAGCAATACCCTCTAGTCTGCAGTGGCATCCAAGTATGCCCAAAAGCAAGCTTGTCTACAGCCTCATTGAAAGAAGGCAACTTTCATTTTCTCTAGGGACTCCATTGGATCTGGCAGGCATGCTATACCATCGGCAGGCTCTGAACTATCATCCCTCACACTCCCCCTGTTTTTTCAGCCTCTCTCTTCCCCTGCCCTGACCCCCTTGATATCATCACTGAGACCAAGAAGGAAAAAGCCCCCTTTCCTTTAGTTTTCTTTATAGAAAAGTTTCATTTTTAGTTTTCTTTTTCCTTTAGTTTTCTGCTCAGAGTTACTTCAGTGCCAGTGGCTGTATGTTGGGAAGGGGACGGTGGAATGATGTGCTTGTGGTAGTGGGTTGATGCCACCAAATTTCATTGTTGGCCTGGTGGTTTCAGCACAGCTCAAATCACAGTAAAACAGTCATTTTTTTAACTCTTGTAGATAATGTGGCAAATCAAATCTGGATCAGTAAACAGCCCTGATGATGCTGGCTTGCCTCCTTAAGATTCCTCCTTAAAACCCCACATTCAGCAGCTAGCTTTCTGTCAATAAGCTCTGGGTTGGCACAAACCACTTCTCACACCTGTGATTGTATCAGAGGAAAAAAGACCAAAATAAATATTTACAGTGTACATGCAAGAAGAAAAGGGCTGTTTTCCCTTTTCTGTCATTGATTTCCTCTGTTCCTCAGTTACTAGTCATACTCTTATTTATTTATGATATTGTGTCTAACTTAGACGGCATTTAATGGGCAAAAGTCCCTGTTTCTTTGCCATTGTTGTTTGTGCTAGTCTTTCATAGGATGACAAAGAATAGGGGAATTAAAAACACAGAGAACACTTTAGATGAAAGCAATAGGAAACCCACAAAAATTGGCTGAAGAACTCAGAAGATAGCCAGTAATAGGACTTTTAAGCCCCTTTGAAAAATCTATTAGGTTTCACATTCACAGTCTCTTTAAAATTGCATGTCCTAACATTTGACTCATTAGACATGTCAAAAAAAACCCTAACCCACAAGGGTGTTTAGAAAAGATTTGATGAAAATTAGATTTGTTTTCTTCTACATACTGAAAAAGTAGTAACAGACTTTTATTGCTGTTAACAGGGTTTCAGGTTTTTCTCCTAAGTGATTGCAGAATTCTTGTTACTCATAAATAAATTAAAAAAAAAAAAAAAAAAGCAGAAGCAGAAGCAATGGTAAACAACATTACAAAATGAAAACTTCTCTTTTGTACATTTGGAAATGCACCAAATTTTTTTCAGTCCAGTTTGGCTTACCTCTGTTATATTGTACATGTTCTGGAAAACTAAAATTAAGAAATCAGGCAGAACTGGGTCCTTTCTTCATTTGGAGATCAATAAGATTTCTATTTATAGAAGGACTTTTACATCCCCAAATCCCCTAGATAACCAGAGTTCCTTACTGGCAAGTATATAGTTTGCAAGAGGCACTTCTGATATGTTCAAAATTGAGTAACAGTGATCAGGAAATAAAATTCTTCTAAAAAGCTGTATAGAGTATTCTATAAATCAGTGGTTGGTCTGGTTGTGTTTGTTGATTGCCAGAAGCCAGGAGGGCACAAGGGGAAGGCTTTCTCTCCGCATTCCTTACATCTTTTTTTGTTGTTGTTGTTGTTTTTAATATCTCCTACCAGAGGGGAAGAAAAAAAAAAAGACATTCATGTATGGTCTGATGTACAGCATTCTCTTCTCAAGGAGTGGAAGCCTTTGAAAACTAATGGTTTGTTCAGTCCTAAAGGAAACCTTTCCTTAGTGGGGGGAGCTGCATCTGTCTGCCTTTGCTTTTATCTACTCTGGGGCTAATGGAAGACACCGGTTTCCTGTTCTGTCAATCTTGCCTGTCAAGCAGACACTGAATTCACTTTAATCAAAGCCACAACCTTTTAACAAGGCTTACATGGAAGATTCAGCATGTCTTTCTTGCTTGTACATACATACTTTACCTTTTGAAACATCAGCTGCTCACATTGTGTGAAGGCCAGATGCTGAGGTGAAACCCCGCTATCATTCCAGTGACTTCAATAACCATGCTGATTTGTACCATCTGAATTTTTGCTCTTCTACTTACATTTTCAAGCCTCTCAGCTATAAACATCTACAACTGCAGAAGAAGATTAAGATTCTGATTTTCTTCCACTGATAAAAATAAAAGTATTTCCAAAGTATTGTTTAAAATAAAGCTTTGCTTGCTGCTACTCTCAGAACAGCATTCCATCACTGCTGATTTATTTTATTTCATTTATACTTTATTATTAGTATTATTAATTTAAACTTGTTCCTGATTGTTCACATTCAATGTTGCTACAGAAAAAAAAGCAGAGGTGCATTTATTTGGATAGAACTACATCAGGCATTGAATTACATGGAATTCTATCTATTTCAGGAATTTTGAGTGTGACCAGCAAAGGATGAGATAGATAGTGATGACAAATAAATGTGAATGCAGGAAGGCTTATGAAATATTGGTCCTGCCTATAGTGACACTGCTGCTTTTAAAATGCCAGTATTTAAAGTTTTAAATCACTAAGCTTCCCTTGTTCTCTGTTTTAGGGAAATAACTTCTTTTAACCCTAAAGTGCAACACAGACAAGATCTCTTAAGACCTTGGGGCACTTGTAACTTGAGTATCCTGCATGTCCTATGGTTTAAATCTTTACAGATTACTTAAAAAGATTAGATAGTGCAAAGAAATTGAGAACGAACCATATACACTTTGATACTGTTTTCATACCAAATGAGGAAACTAAGTTTCCTTTCTGAAAACCACATACACAGAATATAGGTTGCCCATATTATAACAACAGCAGTTGCATTATAATAGTATCTTAACAAAAAGCTCATAATTTCACCACATTTTCATAATTTGACTTTTAAATTTTTATCCCTGTTTAAAAAAATAAAAAAGGAGGGGGGAAATCCTCTAAAATGTTTTAAATTTGTTTAGTAGAAAAGTTACAGAAGAAGCTAACAGATGGATAAAAGGGCTTTGAAGAACTTTTTGAGACCTATGATATCTTCTTTCATTGAAATGCTAATAGACATGATTAAAAAGTAGAGTACTAATGATGTCTTACCCTGGGGAAAAAAAAAAAGTATGAAAGTGTTTTTCTAGTCCCATTTTCAATGTCATATTCATAATAATCATAGCTTCAACCACAAGTTCTTCTAGTCCTGATTTAGCAAAAGCAAATACACTTGCCTCCCCAAATTTATCAGGAGTAAATATTGCATATCAAGCACACACATAAAACAAATATCCGGTCAAATGGAGGAGATGGGAATTGTTCTGCCAATCAGTAAATTATTCAAATGCTGGTAATGTTGCAGTTATTTAACTCTTGCAAATTGCCTAGCTATATCTACTGAATACCTGAAAGAAGAAAATAAATAAATAAAGATGCTCTGAATCACTGGTCTGTCTGAACCAAACCATCAAAGCATGCTGTTGTGTTTGAGTTTGTTAGTGTTTGTTTGTGTTAGTTTCTCCAGAAGTATAAAAATCTTCTTGCTGGGAACTTTGATGGTAGATGCTAATGGCTCCTGTTCTCTAAATGCCTATGCACATATGTACATTTATTCAAGTAAACAGTCTATGAGACCATGCCTATGAATAATGTGACAGATATAGAAAAGTATAGGCCAGGCTGACTCCTTTAATGTTGACAAAAACCTTAATGTCCTGTAACGTGTTGGTTAAAAAGTAGACAAATTCAGATATTTCTCACATTAAATCTAATGTTAACTACTTCACTCTATGTGGTGTCATTGTTCAGGACATTTGGCCTTTCTTGCAAAATAAAGCAGCACAGTCTGTGGCATTGTACATTTTCATATTTAATGAATGTGTTGAGCCTTTAAAAAATATTCATCTGGATATTTTTTTTCATAGTGCGTATGATTTATTTTTATTTTTTTTAACAAAAATTCAGCTAAGCTGAATCAGCAGACACGCAAAACAAATACAAAGCCAGTATTCACTTGTTCCACTGACATCTAATCTAGCTGATGCAGTTTAAATATTTTAACCTCTCATTCTTTTCATTTTTTTTTCCTTAAAGACAATAAAGCACCCAAATGTGCCTTGTGTCTAGTTCTGGCCTCCCCTGTACAAGAGGGACATAGAACTACTGGAGCAAGTCCAGAGGAGGGCTACTAAGATTAGAGAACTGGGGCACCTGTCGTACGAAGACAGACTGAAAGAACTGGGCCTGTTTAGCCTGGAAAAGAGAAGACAGAGGGGAGACCTCATCAATGTGTATAAATATCTGAGGGGAGGGTGTCGAGAGGATGGAGCCAGTCTCTTTTCAGTTTTGCTCAGTGACAGAACGAGAGGCAATGGGCACAAACCGAAGCACAGGAGGTTCCGGCTGAATATGAGGGGGCACTTCTTTATTGTGAGGGTGACAGAGCACGGGTACAGGTTGCCCAGAGAGATTGTGGATTCTCCTTCTCTGGAGATACTCAAAACCCACCTGGATGCCATCCTGTGCAATATGCTGTAGGTGATCCTGCTTGGTAGAGGGGTTGGACCAGATGATCTTCAGAGGTTCTCTGTCTCCCACACTTAAGATATTTGTAAACAGTAATAAGATTCCCTCTCAGTCTTCTCTTCTCCAGGCTGAACAGACCCAGGTCTCAGCCTTTCCTCATAGGGAAGATGCTCCAGGCCCCGTGTCATCTTTGTTGCCCTCTGCTGGACTCTTTCTAGGAGATCCCTGTCTTTTTTGTACTGGGGAGCCCAGAACTGGACACAGTGCTCCAGGTGAGGCCTGACCAGGGCAGAGTGTGTGTATGTGTGGTGGTGGTGGGGGGGGGGGGGGGGGGGCATCCAATCTCATCATGAACATGTGCTGAGAGCTGTGCTAGACTCTTAAAGCCAAGCTTTCCCTGCTTTCCTTAATACTTGCAAGCCCTTATATCACAACAGCACAGTCACCCCATCTGATGCTTTAGAATATTGTCTTGTCTCATCTGGGTGCAACAGTTGCAATCAGAATCATGGAATCATTTAAGTTGGAAAAGACCTTCAAGGTCCTCAAGTCCGACCTACAGAGTGCTATCACTAAACCATATCCTTCAGTGCCACATCCACACATCTCTTAAAAACCTCCAGGGATGGGGACTCCACCACTTCCCTGGGCAGCCCATTCCAATGCTTAACCTTCCTTTCTGTGCAGAAATTTTTCCTAATGTACAATCTAAACCTCCCATGGAGCAACTTGAGACTGATTCCTCATGTCCTATCATTTGTCACTTGAGAAAAGAGTTAAAAACCTTCTTCCTGTGGTACTCAAATGGCTAATTTAAATTCATTTTCTAATACGCAATGGTGCCTGTAAGATCAGTAATGTTACACAATGAACATTTTAGTCATAGTTAACCAGTTCAAATCCAGCCTGAATTGAACCTGAATGTTATAAGACAGCTGTTTAGCAGGCTTTATAAAGTGATGAAAGGAGGCAGTGTCACACTGATTCTCAGTGGACAGATGTCTATGATGGGACCACTGATGTTACTTGGCACAGTTTGTGGTGGTCTTAGCAGACAGGCCCAATAATAAAGCAACGATCTCAATAGTAGGAGTGTTACCCCCAGAGTTAAAGAATGACAGAAGGGTGATGAGAGGAACCATGCACTATTTTCCTTTATGCTGTATCTCTGCAAAGATTGCTGTAGC
This sequence comes from Anser brachyrhynchus, assembly GCF_964034855.1. Lineage (NCBI taxonomy): Eukaryota > Metazoa > Chordata > Aves > Anseriformes > Anatidae > Anser > Anser brachyrhynchus. Next base: position 165,258,173 of record NC_137694.1, read on the forward strand.
TGCAATCCTATGCCTCCTATGAATCCTGAAGGGAATATAAGAAAACTAGACTGTGCCACTGAGTGAAATCTTCTTCCCTTTGCATCTCTGTTAAGACAGTGAAATTCATTTGAAATACAATGTCTTACATGCAAATCAGTAACACACAAAGTAATAATATAACACAAGGTATGGAAAAAAAAAAACAAGAAAAAAACCCAACAACATATGGTTTTCCACTGTTTCATTTTAATCTAAATTAATCTTGGTGATCTCTTGGTGATATACCAAGAAAGGCAGAGTACATTAAATTACCTATAGAGAGTCCACAGTCATAGAATGTTCTGAAGAAAGTAATCCTTATAGTATTTCTACCTCTTATTTTTCCACTGTCTCTGATATATGCATATCCACTATGGATATGTACATATAGAATGGAGATATAAAAATAGAACACAAATGTTTTAGTCTGACAATGAAATGTTTGATGACATTTAATTAAATAATAAGGAACACAAGCCAAGGGAAATATTGCAGCATAACATCACAACGAATTAGCCTTGCATTTAACGTTTCTTTGACAGGAAAGAAAAACACATAGGGGGAAGAAATTTTCCAAAGCACTTCTTCACACTTGATTTAAATTTAAGATGCCTAAATCTACTGTTCTAAAGAAACTTCTGTGGACATGGGACTTCTCTTGCACTTTGAGTTAACCAGGATCAGATGCTCATCAGTAGCACTATTCTAGTGTGTGAAAGTTTTCAAGATTCGACCTTTAGTACATAGTTATTTAAAACAATCCTTTACACACAGTTTATGTTCAGGCTTGAATCAAAATGGCACTGCAAATTTAACCAAGAACAAATGTGGTTCACACTGGTTGGCAGTTACTCCTAGTTTTTATTCAAAACTCACATAGAAATCAATGCTATGAGGAATATCAGTTGTGTGTGACACCCTCTGAGAAATATGTGTAATTCTTAACTGTGTTAGCTCTACAAAAACACATTTCATGTTTTTATTTGAATTATCTCTTCCGCTTGTCTATTTGTTCCTGTACTGACTCATAAAATTTTTAACAGGAACAAATATGATAAGAGTAATAGGCAAGTATGTGTATACACGTATGTCTTTATATACAAGCAATATGGATTCAGTGAGACTTTTTTTGGCTCCTGGACAGCATTTGGTAGTATTAATCAGGCATTACATTGATTTTGATTGCATTTTTATTCTGAAAGGATAATTCGCTGTTATACATCAGACATTTTTAAACAACAAGTCTTGTGTTCACAGAAAGGCATAATGGCTTTATTGACTATAATAAGTTATCAAAGTACAACAGAGAAGACAAATTATGTGCATGAACTGTGATTATGTTTCTCATGTTCCAAGGGCTATTTCTGTGTGTTTTTCATAAGGGTAAATGTGTTCTTGAGACAACCCCATCTATACATGTGCTTAATTTTACTTTCCTCTGTAGCTTATGACCTATTTGAATGAATAATGATGGAAATTATCTAAAGGCCACTACCATTAATGGAATGACTGATACTGACCTATGCAAGGGGGAATTCACCAGTTAGGAGGGAAGGGGGAAGTGCAGGGGGCTGGAAACACCCCATTATAAAGACACTGTGCTATTATAATGTTGAAGCATTGTCCATATCTCATGACAGAGTTGTGGCCAGCAGCTGAACAGCCTTTTTTCATATCCCTTTCCTCTTCCTGATCAGGATTGCCACAAGCTACTGTTATGTATTGGAATCACTCCTGATTATAACCTGAAGTCCTTACATAAGGCTTCAGACTACCCCTGAGTACATGGATATGTCTGATTTAAACAGGATCCTTGTAAGAGACTAGATGCATGCAGTTAAAATTTGAAATACAAAGGAACTGTGAACATTTGGCATTTCTAGTAGTCATGCTTGCTGCCCAAGTACCATGAAGAAATTATTTTCATTTTATCAGTGTAAAAATAAAACTCTTATGTTCTTTGCCAGTAATAATTTAGATTAGGAAACCTCTATCTACAGGGTAGATAGCTACATCTGACCTAGTCATTTCAGGCTCCTTTCATTGTCAGCACACAAATGTTTCTAGCTGGTGATTCTGGTGACCTATTTTAGATATAATTTATTTTAAGGTAAAATGAAAATTAAATGAGGTTGATCCTACCTGCAGTTTTCCAGCTTAGTGAAAATTGTTTATTTTAACAAGAACAGTCTGTTTTTTAAAATTAATTAATTACTTTCTTTTTTGTTTATTTTTATTTGGTGGACTCTGATGGTTCTTAGTGTCACACAAACACACAAGAAATTTTCTTTCCCCAAAAAAAGTTGCAATCTATTCAAAGAGCAGACAAAATTTCATATGTAGTCTATGACAGGCTAGTATGAGCTGGAGGTGGTGCTATACTGAAGAGAGCAAAACAGCATAAAAATGATTTATCATAAGTAACTATTGTATAAAACCTCTTGATTTATCATCCAAGTACTTAATTTAAACTACAAATAACTTCTTGCACAACCACTGGCTTTAAGTCTTAGGAATGTGTATGTACATGATGAGATAAAAAGAATTATTATCGTATTAACTGTAGGAAATAAAGATCAAAGGTTACGATCATGACTCTTCCTGAACTAAAACTATGCTTTGCCTCAAAGTGATACCTCAACTGTCCTGAAAATGTAATGAACAATACTTAAGGCCATATTTATATTGGCATTGGTTTCTCTTTAGTATTTTTGTATAAACTTAAATAAAATAATTTCCTTCAGCAAATGCTTAAATAATTTCTGCATGAAATATTCAGAGTATTACATTCTCCATATAGTCTTTAGCTGATTATTTTATTTGACAATACAGATATCAAGCTGGCATAGAATTTCCTCAAAGGCTGTGTTTTTCATTTTTCCTGGTGTTATTTTTGTAAGAGCAAGAAGGACTAAAAGTTCTCTCTCCCTCTCTCCCTCTTTTTATTACATTGAAACATCTGTATGTCTTTCTAACATGCAACCAAAAGTTCTGTGAGTGGAACAGGAATCTGGGCAATTTCTTAAAAAAAAAAAAATCTTCTGATTCATGAGAAAATATACTTGTGCAAAAGTCAGAATTAATATACATATATGCAGTCAACATTAAATAAAATGCATATAATGAACTTGGCAATAGATTAATTCTAAGTGAATAAATACTAATTTGCCATTGTAAGTGGCCTTTGCTATCTGATATAGCTATAGAAATTATTCTTTCAAATCTCCCCATATATAGTTCATAAACTCAAAGACCACACTGCAAACAAATTGTTATATCTGGCTCTTGCTTGCTAGCCATACAGCTTCAAAAATGTGAATTATTCTTATGCAGACCTACAATCTTACATTCTTTTTAGAAGGGTGTGGAGGCTAAAGATTATGTCATGTGGGACATAGATCTTAGAAAGCAGTGCTGCCATGGAAAAGCACCCCACTGAGGCCTAGGACACTGATACTGTTCCAGTTGTTCCTGACTTTGACGCTGTTGCAATCAATCTTTTCCTAATGTTCACACCTATGGAAGAGAATGGCTTTCTAGTATCTACTTGCAACTGTTGAGAAGGATATATCTATCATTCATATCAATTTAAAATTGTGCCACTATGAATTTTTGATGTTATAAATCTTTATTTTTTTTTTTTAGTTTTGAGTTTTTAATTATGTTTAATTAAAATTCCTCTTTGACTCCGTTTGTTGACAGTTTTAGGGGCTGATTATCAGCTGAAGAGCTATTAGATCTTAGATTGCTCCAGCTCCCAGCATGCTCCCTTCATCCCAAATGACAGTATACAATCACTGACACAGAGTCCACGGACAGTTCAGGACTTGGACATCAGCCCCACAAAGGAAGGTTGCTGAAAGAAAAACAGTTGTGATGTAAGATGGTTGCTCTAGTGCATTGTTAAAAAGAGCACATAGATGCAGCACAGCTGGCTGAAACGAAATCCAGACAAGACACATGTGGATGCGCTGGGAAAGGAAAATGTTTAATAATATAAAAAAAGCCATAAACATTACCTCGTAGTAACATCAAAGTGGTTCTCAAATTTTGTCTCCTTTTGTACTTATTATTGCTTCCAGACACTCTTTATTAGGTTGTAGTCTTCTAGACAGAGGCTTTCTTAGATATTGTGTGACATACGTTCTGTCACCTATTAATACACTTTCCTCAGTGCAGTCTACCTGGGGAAGACAGAGGATATTACTGAGAAGTTTTAGGCTTTCTGATAGATGGCACAGCATTAGACCATAGAAAGCACAATAACAGACCTCTTCACCAATGATCCTGGTGTTCGGTATTCAGTGCCCTCTCTCCAGACACACCACAGAAGATATCTCTGGCTCTGGAGTAAGGAAAATTCCACACATACCCATTTACAGTCTACAGCAGTGGAGTACTCTCCTGACCACTGACCTCATGCAAGGATGTTACATTTACTGTGGTATAGGTGCATGTTTACATCTCTGTACTTCAAGAAACAGAGTATGAAAAAAGCAAAATTGTCCAGTCCACGCTCATCTTAAATATATTATAGCTCAGTTTTCAAAAACTCCTAACTTGTTTTCTTCCAACACCCTGTCCCACATGAAAGTGTTTACTCATTATTTTCATGAGCATTTTGTAAATGTTAGGAAAGAAGTAAAACAGGTAGTGAACTTTGGCTTTTCTAGGTGACAGGGAAAACATGTCTTTCCTCTTGCATAAGAAGGTAAGAGGAAAATCAAAGGGGTAAGGGGAAAATCAAAGATTCTTATGACTTTTGAGAGAAAGAATAGAGATCTGTATGGGAAACTACACTCATCACACAGATGAGAGAACAGATTAGGAAGAGGAAAGCTATTTCAACCATAGGACCTTTGTACTGGGACAAAAAATCAGCTGTCACAATCCTTACCTGTCACAAATGTAGAATTGATTTGACTCAATAAAACTTCCAAATTCTGATCACATTCCCCCTCCCCCCTGCCTTTTTTTTTTTTCAAATTTAGTATTAATAACTGATAATTTTGTTCTTTAGAGGGAAGAAAGGCACTTTATTTTCTCCTCCCAAATATGAAAACTTTTATACAGGCATAGATGCATGCTGGACATCGTTCTCAGTCTTAATCCAATTTATTTTCTTAATTAATACCCCATTGCTACTCTTTCTCTTTCCTTTATGGAAAAGGAAAGACACACTCAGAAGATTAAGTTCCTGAGAAATTGGCTGAAATAGGATTTTTTTTTAATGACTTCAGGATTCTTCCTCATCTAATTTCAGTAATTAGAGACTTGTTACCATCTAAATTTGATAGCTGTAATAAAACATACATTTTTTGTTTCTGGATGTAAGCTAAAACCAGTAAAATGAAATGGTTTAAATGTCATCAAGTAAAATCACTAACATGTTCTCCATTAGGAAGTATGTGCTGTGTCACTAGCACATATTTCTTAAGGTCATGAGATAAGATAAAAGTGAATCTGATTTAACCATAGTCTACCTGGTAGAACATTCACGGTCTTCCTGATCAGTTTTGTCTTTTGATACAATATACCTGATGCAAAGGTTTATTGTTGATAGTTTCCACTATGACCATATATACCCTTTCTGATGAGAGCTGTCTCATACCATACGCAAAATTTATTTTAAGAGATGCAAATGCCTACATATGAATATTCAACTTCATCAAAGTTCTTCCAGAACAAGTAAGATTAAAAAAAAAATTAAAAAAAAAAAATCCAATTGTCAAATTATTTCACACATAAATTCTCAATCACTCCAAAGGTTTAAATGCTACTAGAAATTAAAAAGATCATGTTTATGCAACTGAGGATCATATGCTTTTCTTTTTTTTCAGATAGACATTACATTGTAATTGTGGAAAGCCCCAGCAATGTTTGAGTTTCTAGACAGGTATGGAAGCCTAGTCATTCATAACATGCTGAAGAAGGGATATTTAGTCTCTACACTTGCAATCAGTCATGCATATTTGCCTGTAAAAGCTCTGAGAGGGTCTTTCATATTTCTAGGGGTAGCCAGGTGCTTAAAGTTATGTGTGTGCTTATTGTTTGCAGGATCAGAGTTGAATTTCTGCTGCTGAAAGTCATGTAAAAAGAATCTAGAGGATCTAGATCTAGTCGCATAGGTGCTCTCAATAGTCAAGTGAGAAAAATAGATACCTCCAGTGGGTAATTCTTCCCAGCAGTCTTAGTCACTGGTCTTAAAAAGGGATAAGCTGTCCTTTGGAGATGTCTCAGTCTTCTTTGTAGACATACGGAACCTAAAAAAGACCACAGCAATTCAGACGATAGATTATTTTGGCTGACATGAATCCTATCCTTTGTCATTCTTACTTCATTGTGTTAAAATGTTTACAGGTTTCTGTGATTGTCTTACCTTTCTTGTTTACAAAACACATTAATGCAACTGGTGGGAGAACTGGTAAATACATATTCATTAAAATGTTGTGTTTCTAAGGACATGGTAATCAAACGTGTTGCATGATAATTCCAATCTCATTTTCGGTTGTGTTTTCTCTAGTTCCCTTTGAACAACTGATTCAAGACATCCAGTTTTACACAGTCCTGCATTTTATACAGTTTCCCTTAAGAAATCTGAGACTAAGAAAGGGCAGTATATAAGTGCTAATGACAGTATCATAGAATCATAGAATGGCTCAGGTTCGAAGGGACCTTAAAGATCATCTATTTCCAACCACCCTCCATAGGCAGGAATGACATGTCTTTGTCATTCTTTGTAAGGCTATAGTATGAAATATGGTAGGAACAAATCATGCATTTTTGGTATCATTTTAAGATAACTTTGCTTTACAAAAAGGACCTTGTTTGAATATTCATATTAAAGAAGCAAATGACCACTTTCTTATTCATCCAGAAAAAAGCCTTTTGCTATATGTTTATTCAAAATATGGTAAAACATTGTCTACCTTTTCTTGTCTCATGATGTGCAAATTAGATTCAAAACAACAAAGTGATAACACTCTTACCACTAGAAGAATGTTTTGCTATATCAAACTGAACTTTGCACACACATTATATGTTTAGGAGTATACTGAAATATGCACTGAAACAAATGGCAAGATAATACAACTAAACAGTTCAGAGAAATCAGCATTCATGTGATTTTACTCAAAAGAGTATGTACAGGTACTCAAGTATGCTTCAAATGCTTTTCACAGGAAAAAAAAAAAACAACATACACACAAAACAATTTCATATTTCTAAACTGAAGTCAGTTAATATGTAGAACAGAATGTATTTTAAAATCTGCTCACTTGGATGGGGATGGAGAATGCATACAGACATACAACAATGATCTCTGGGCTCATTCTTGTTTTGCAAACAACGTGTTCTGTGTCCACAAGAAAACTACATTTTGTGTTCTCTATTCTCTCATTAGTAAAATGGGAATAATTTAGACTTACCTATATGCACAATTTGCAAGTAAGAATGTCATTTGAGCACATTTACACAATGCGTGGACTATGCTTGTACTTAGAAGACAGACACATGTATGTCCAGGGAGAGTATGAACATGCGAAGGAAGTTGGATAACGTGGATTCTATGATAATTCTTCTTCGATTTATTGGTATGTAATACAGCCTAAGGTCCTTTCTTCATGTTAAGGCTATACAATCAAGCATAAAACATGACTACCATGTATGTCAGTACAAAAATATTCCTATCCAGTAGCAATCCTAATGCTTTTGAGCTGGTAGTGTTTCCTGCTAAGGCCGGTTAGGCAGGTGGAGGATGCTTCCAGCTCTGCTGCTTCATTGCTGGACTTCACTCTTGCATATGCATTGCTGACACCTAGCATAAGGGTGAAATAAGACTCAGGAAGATTTTCCTCAGGGTTATAAATACATGGTTGAGATGGACCTCAGCACCCCTAAGGTTAAAGTGTTCCCTGTTTCTGCCAGGGAATGCCTGCACGCCATGTTTCCACTGTAAGTAGAAAATTGTGTGTTCTTTTTAAAGAAAAATACTTTACAGTTGCCATCTTAAATTCTATTTAAATTAATTCTATCTAAAACACAATCTTAAATTCTATTTTCAGCTAGTGCTAAAAGTAAGGGAGGCTGTCAAGGAAGGGCCACTTTTCTGTATTGTTCTAAGGACCACTTGTAAATATGAATAAAAGCATGAATATTACAGAATCACAGAATCACAAAGTAGTTGAGGTTGGAAGGGACCTCTGGAGGTCATCTGGTCCAACCTCCTGCTCAGGCAGAGTCACATGCCCAGAACCTCTTGCCTCCACAGCCTCTCTGGGCAAGCTGTTCCAGTGCTTAGTCACAACCTGCACAATAAAAGAGAGTTTCTGGGTGTTCAGAGGGAGCCTCCTGTGTTCCAGTTTGTGCCTGTTGCCTCTGGTCCTGGCACTGGGCACCACTGAAAAGAGCCTGGCTCTGCTCTCTTTGCACCCTCGCTTCAGGTATTTATACACACTCATAAGACCCCTCTGAACCCCACTTCAGGCTGAACAGTCTCAACTCTCTCAGACAATATGTAGGAACAAGCACAGAACAAGACAGATCACTTCATCCAAAGCCTACATCTTCTAAACTGAACAATGAATCTAAATAAATTGGAGGTCAGCAGCTGAGAAAAGAAGGTAAGAATAGTTAGGAAAAAAAAGAGTCACTCACTCCTTTTTAGAAAAAGTGATATTTATAAATAAAAAAGTTCTTTATGAGTAAAGAGGTTGCTGTCATATACAATGTAAGAGCTATGGCTAAGAAAAGGTGAAAGTGAGAAGTAGTGATTTTCTTCCCTATTAAAAAGTGTTTTGTTTTGTTTTGTGTTGTGTTGTTTTGTTTTGTTACCTCAAATAACTCAAAGGCACAGTGTATTCCTGTATAAAAACACAGTGAAGAGCAAGCTCTGTCATTTTACCATGAGGTAAACTTGCTGGGTTTAGCCCCTGGCCAGGGTGTAGGACTGACCTCAGCAAGTTTACCTTGTGGTAATAGTAACAGGCTTTGATCTTTACTTTGTTTTCACCTCAGGAGAGCTCATGCTTGTTAGTTACCTGAAGGTAAAATTCACAGCTTCTTTTATCAGCAAAGCTAAGCCCATGAAGCAAACAGACTGGGAATAGGAAGAAATGATAGTTGATATATGGCATATAGACATCAAAGGGCTTGATTTGCTCCTTCAAGAAGAAAAATGAAATTTAAAAATAAGATGTGAGGCGGTAGGCATGGTAGAAATGGTATTAATGGTTATATAGTATGATCGCATGCTACATACAATTACTTCACAGTACTGTTTTAGGCAAATAAGGCAGGGAGAAGAAAAGAGGAGAAATGTAGGAAAGCAAGGAAATAAAGGGTGGAGCACAGATGGGGAGACAATCAAGACAGAGACAAACATTTTAGTTCTGGCAACTAGAGCAATGAGAATCTGGAGCAGAAAAGCATGAGATACGATGCATTTGGGGGTGCACTGGATGGTGAGCCAAAAAGAGTGAGCGTGAGCAAGAAGCCTGTAACTGTTTTATGACAGTAACAACACCAGAGATGATCTGAGGCCAACTGTGGGAAATTTGACAGGCTGTTTAAGCAGTCAGGAACCCAGCATATAGTGGAACGACGAGTGGTAGTGCACGACATTATGGACTGCTTTCTAAAAATGTAAGATAGGCTGATTGGGATGTTTCATGTAGGGAGGAGGTCAAAAAGAAATCAAGAAAGGGAAGATAACAAGAATCTGCAACGGGACACAGGGATGACATCTGGAAGAAAGAACATGTGTGGAGCCACCACTTAGCCTTGCTCTGTCCTTGGCCATAATTGCATGTACTCAGCAAAATGTTTACCATGTAATATTCACTGTGTTTCCATACTTTTGCTAGTGTTACAGATTGCTGTAGCTATTTCTATACTGTCATATGAATAATTGTTTTTTGTTGCTGTTGTTGTTGTTTTCAAGATCAGACTTCTTTGAGTGCTAATTTAGTCAGGTTATATATTTCAGAGTAAACAGCTTGCTTTGCCTAAGTACTTCTGTGAACTGAACAGTCTGCCCTGAGGCAAGCAAATCCAACGCCAAAGAGGGATGCACCCTTCATATTCTACTAATTGACTGAAGGGGCAAATGATCTATAGGAAAAGTTGCATCATTAACTTAATTGAGGGCAAAGCCTAATTAGAGGGGAAATGAAGTAGACAGAGCCAGAGACACAGCAGGCCTTCATGTGAGATGTCAACAAACAGACATTGTAACTAAAACCAGACAGCAACTGCAGCACTTCATTTACATCTTCAATTTCAATGTGAAAACATTTACAGTGATTGTGATGTGTATGTGAGATTTCAGAGGAGGAATGCAAGAAGTTAACATAGCTAAACTGAAAGCAGCACGTTTAGTGTTATGGAAAAAAATAATATCAACTGACTAAAGTTGCTTTAAAATATCTTTAGCAAGCTAAAATTACTTATGACTGCATTTGCACTTCTCCAGTATATTTGAATTTGACATTCCTGAGGAAATCCAGCAAGAACTACAACAAATTTTACAGTAACAAGTAAATAAGCTCAGTAACTTCTAGCAGATGACATTGCTTCAGTTTCACTCTACGTAATTCACAAATGAAAACACAAAATGTCACTTTTGCATGTTTGTTTTTTAAATGGTTACTCTATGCAGTTACTTTCCTGGAGTTCCCTTGCTTGCACAAAGGGAGTTACCCCTCACGATCATGAGCTTCTGAGCTGTGAACTGGCAGTGTTAAATTCTAGAGGCTTGTTAAGTATTTTAAACATTAGTTTAATATCTGAACTAAAACAGGTGGCAGTGGTCATTTCAGGACCTTTTCCCCTGCTTTTTAGACGCTTTTTTTTTTTTTTTGGTATGCAGCTCATTTTTTTACGAACTGCATGAATACAAACAAAACCTTTTCATAAGAAAAGCCACTTAAGTGAAATGAGGAATGCAAGCAGACATGTTTTGGCTATGGTGCAAGTCTTAAAAGTATATAGGCATTATTGTACAATTCAACTGCAGTCACATGGATATTCTGTGTCTTTTAAAAAGCTGGGCCCTGCATCTGCCCCCCAGATATGCGCAAAATCTGTGTGTGTATATATAATTCAACAGTGTGTAGATGTGTTTATATATGGAAAAGAAGAGTGAATTTTATTGTGAAAATCAAACCTATACAGAGCCTGAAAAAGCGTTACATACTAATTCAATAAAATATTTTTGCGCTGATCTTTTTTGTATTCAAAGAAAAATTATCAACAGTTTGCAGATCCACAAACCTCACATTTTATTAATGAATGTCATTACCAAATAATTGAGTCATCCTTGTGTCTACAACAACTGAACATTACATAGATGTTTCTATATATTTCCTCTCCATACTTTCTGTTTCCTTTGCAGGCACAACCATCCTCATATCCCAACTCCTTCCATACAAATGAACACATATGCTTAAAACTCTGGCCTGGATCTACTGATGAAGCTCTGAAACAAGAAAACTCCCAACGACTTCTTAGAAGATTTTACTTTTGTTGGCTCATAGTGTCATTCCTAAATTAATCTAAGAGTTGTTTTTTTTTTTTTTTTCTCAAGACAAGACTAGTGGGAGCCACTGATTCAACCAGGATAACACTAGCTCCCTTGTAATTCAAATTCTCACATATAAAGCCTGAAAACAGTGACTTTAGACAGAAGACAGGAAGAGACTCCACTGAGTACAGTATTAGTAATTATCTATGTTGTGTGACAAGGATCACTAAATACACCTAAATTCAGCCTAACAAATGCATATTGTGCCATTCTTGCAGCTAAAAACCTTCAGGGCAAATCTTTTAATTCTCTGAAAGTACACTAGCTCAAAGCACATTTTGGTGGAAAATGGAATTTATAAAATTATGGGTTTCAAGACAGCAGTAATTACAGTAGCCTACAAATCACTGGAGCAGTCTCTCTTATTTCAGCTTTGTAGTAAAGTTTATTGTAAACTAGGTAATAAGAGGAAATCCTGCTTGGATCATACTAGAGTACAATAGCTGAATGTTAACACATTTATTATCACCTGTCACATCCTTATGAATGCATCATTGTGAACATGCATTTGGATCTAGGACAGCATCATTAATCATCGTTCCAAAAAAAACACAGTAGTTAATTATTTGTCTCAACATATTGCATTTAAACCATCCTCCTCATTAAATCAATTATGAGACAATGTAAGTATACTAATTGAGCTACTGAGAATTAGAGCATTGTTGCAAAATAGAAATGGAAGGAAACTACAGAACCCTATCCTGACTGTCAAGTATATAAAATCTATTTATTTTATTCTTTAGAAGAAATTATACTGTTTGGGAATCAAATTAGGAAGACTTTCCAGGGTATATTAGCTGGGGTTTGGCAATGTTCTGCCTTTGTCATATGGCATTTTACATCTTGGAACACAAGTAGACTTTACTTATGCGTATTCATAATATATACTGTTAACATATCTTATGATGCAAAGAAGTTTTTAATACTTCCCATTGTTCTCAGTGGAATACAGTAAACAGTGGAGGCTATTGAACCCTCTACATTTTTGAAAATATTGTCCAAATTGATATCAAACTCACTTTTTTAAAAGTGGCATTCACTGAAGCAAATATTGGGATGTGTATACCTGAACTAGCTGCTCCAGGCTCCCATTATAGCAAGAAGAAGGAAACAAGAAGTCTTAAGACTTGATTCATACGACTTATTTTAGATATCTGCTCTGGGATGAGATGAATCACATCCTAGAATTGTCTATTTCTTTGTTGACCTGACAGGGAGTCCAAGCCTTCTAGCTGTCAAGATGAAGATGTCTACACTTCACTAATCTAAATTCAGCCTAAAACCATCAACCTGGAATACACATAACATGAATCTGAAAACTCAAAAGAAAAGAATGAAGAGATGCAGGCCTGTGATTATTTGCACCTGTGACATCACAGAAGACAAGAAACTATGCCAAGAAGTTGGTTGCAAGGATTTTTGGGATGCAGCCTATCACATGGATATAATGCAAATATAATGCAAGTCATCTCATGAATGGAAATACTACTACCAATAACAGCACGTAACTTGTAGGGAAATATATTATTTCCAAATACTGCTAATATATTAACAGTATGGTTTTTATATTTTATTTTGTTTTCACAGGATTCCCATAAAAAAGTATAAATGCTTTAATCCGTTTTTTTTTTTTCAGTTCTTAGTCTTTTTACTGTGATATTCTGTTCCCACTCATACTAATTTTGTCCAGTCCATGAAACAGCTTTAGCCATTCTGAAGTGTCACATTTAAATCAGCTGGACCTGACTTGATTCTTCCTTACTGATGCAAAATACTTCATTAATTTCCTTGCTCACTAATTTTGTCTTGCTTTTCCTTAGTAAGAATATAAGTCACACATCTCTTTCTGAAAGGAAAGATGTATCTTGTAGAGTATGTTTTGCTTTGCTATCTCTGGCATCTGGTTTGTTCTGAGGAAAAAAACTTTACTGATTAATTTCAGCAGCAAATCAGTTCCATCTCCAGTGCTAACTTAGATATTTTGGCTTTAGTTTTCATGTAGGTCCCCCAAAGCACAGGGGCATGCCACTGTGTTCAAGAACAGTTCCCAATGGCATTGCATGAAACCTTGCCTAAGCAGTGCCCAGATATTGCCTTTTTCACTTTACAAATTGATTGTTGGATTTGTAGTAATTTGTAGAGGACTTGATAGTCCTCTCCTCTAAAGGAAACAAGTAGCTCATACATGATGTAGAGGACTGCACAGTGTGGGATATCCCATCAAATTTTATCTTTCTTTTTCATAGCTGGATGCATCAGCAACATGACAAATATCTTTATCTTTCAAATAGACACTCTTTTTCACAACATCACTAGAATGGTAGTAGCTATTGGCAGATTCCTTTTCCTTTTCTCTCACAAGTTACAACAGGAAAATGTATATCATTTTTCATCTTTCGCAACTGCCAGATTAAAATTAGAGACTAGAAATTTCTGTTAGTTTTTATTACCAAGCCTCCCAAATCAGTCTCCTGCCAAATGAACTACAATCATTAGCACCTTTTTTTCCCCTCAAAGAAATTAAAAATAAAAAAAAACAGAGAGAAGAAGAAATAAATATATCTGTCTACATTACTTTCATAAGAAAATACGAAATATAAGAATATATATTCCATACCCCCATTGGAAATTCCATCTTCCAAATTTTCAATAAATAACAACCATTTGTCAACAATTACCACTTGGTGCTATACAACACTTCTTTCAAAATATTTGGGGATACCTACTGTGTAGTAACTATGGGCAAATGTTGATTTTTAATACATTTATTATATATATATGTGAGATTGTCACTGGTGAAAACATGAAGAACTTTCAGAATAATATTATACTGAATCATGCCTCATTTTATTTTTAATAACATTGTAAATAGTCACATTAAACTTGCAAAACAAAATTAAATCCTACAAATTGTGTAGGGTTAATTGACTTGCAAGTGTTTTTTTTTTTTCTTTACTGTCTGCACACTCTAAAATTCAGCACATTCTGCATTTAATAATTCTGAAACAATTACAGAACATACATTGTTAATTAGGAACTAAACTTCATTTTACACAAAGAATTGACATCTCCTTTTCATCTAAAATATGCAAACTGATCTTGATGCAAATAAATGTTGAATTTTGCAGACTCAGTAGTAAAGCAAAGCAAATTTGTCAGATTTACCAAACTGTCAGATTGCAATGACTCTAATTTTGTAATTAAGGGATACATACTCTTTCTGAACTTCTCACAGACAAAAGCATGCCAATCCCAATGGCAGTAACAGAGTATGTTGCCACTGCCTTTGGTGCGTAGAGGATCAATCCCAGAAAACAGAAACATTTGCTAACATGATGGAATAGGGGCAGCCGTTAGTGGAGCTTGTTTCCAGTAAGTCAAAAGCTGATCAGCTCTACACTTAGCAGGAGATGTCAACACAGTCTATAGAAATTATGATGGGCTCTTCAGATTACATGAAGAAATTGTGACTTTCTCTAAAAGGTCATTCTCCTCAGATACATTCTCCTTAGATACATTCTCCTCAAATCAGATTGGCAGTTTACACAACATAATTTATTATTTTAGGCATTGTTCTTTTGCAAATAACTTAAAAGTTACCTGTAGAAGATACTTTAGAAAGAACACAATCAATACTTTATGTATTTATTTGTTTTAATAAAGATCTTAACACATGAACAGCTCAAAAATCACAAACTATGAAGGTAAAAGTCTTCCTCCTCCTTCTGCTGGGAGGCAGGTTTCTGCACACAGCAAAACAATTGGGGATGTTATTTCAGTTGCAATAGCCACAGTATTTTCACTACTTCCTTCTGGTACTCAAGATAAATAAAATTAAAATAAAATAAATAAAATAAAATAAAATAAATAAAATAGAATAGAATAGAATAGAATAGAATAGAATAGAATAAAATAAAATAAAATAAAATAAAATAAATATAAAATAAAATAAAATAAAATAAAATAAAATAAAATAAATAAAATAAAATAAATAAAATAAAATAAAATAAAATAAAATAAAATAAAATAAAATAAAATAAAATAAAATAAAATAAAATAAAATAAACTGTCTAGCTCCCCAAGGCATGCTCCTGAGCAAATCCCAACTCTTCAAAGCTGGGTCAGGGAAGACAGGATTTACCTCAACAGGATTCATGAGTGGATTAACATGACAAATAAACTGTTAATCCAGGTAGTAGCCAACTATTAATAAACAATGTTCATGAAGTTAGTGGTTTGAACCCTTTTCTCCCACTGCATTTTGAGCTTGGAGGGTGAGTACAAACTAGACTTCTATCTAGGGGTAGATGTAAAGGTCATGTGGGTGAACAAATGCAGATGAATCCATCCTGTGATCTTCAAAATGGTTTTAGTATGATTAGGGAGAAGTCACTTCAGACTTTGGATCTGAAAGAAAGAAGCTATTTTGGCTACTCTTCAATTTCATTTTCTCTAAAAAGCATAAGAGTCTCTCTCTAGACATGATGGTGGGAATGAGGTAGAGGGAGGCACTTGCAGCCTACCACTTTTTCTGTTTTGACATGTATCTGGCAGCTATTAATGGTATTCCATTGGGAAGTCATAACTGAAATCCATCTCTTTTTACTAAAAAACAGCAAACAAAATAAACAAACAAGCAAAAACACATGCAGAAACACAAAACAAACAAAACAACAACAAAACAACAAAACCAAAACTGTTACACTGGTACTTGTTAGCAACTGGTTAGCAGACCAGTACAAAAACATTTTAGGTATCACTGGATGATTTCTTTTTCTCCTTTGGAAATGTGAAAAAAAAATGGTCTAAGGATACCTCTTCACTTGTTATTTGGTTTTACTTTTACGGCTGTTAGTGTCAAATCTCAGCAAATTTATCTGGAGAAAAAGAAATCCCAGCCACACCAGTTTAAGTTCAAGTATTCCAATTTATATTGGTATGAAGAGAAAAAAGATTGTGAAGAATTACTTAATAATAAGCTTTCATTTCAAGGGTTTATTTCATTTAAATAATTTAAATTAAATTTAAACCAAAAAGAATAGCATGTATATGATGCAAGTGCCAACAAAAACAGTTATCTAGATTGGACAAAATTATCTAAGCAAAATTTTCTTTCGCCTTTCCTGAGTATTGAGCTGTACCATTTTACCGAGAATTTTAGTCTGCTCAACGACTGCAGGACTCAGTCCTCCATCTGGAGTGACTAAGGCTGTCAGAAATATTTCAGCATTACAGATAGCTTTAATCCCTGTGTCTCTATATGTTTGCATTAGCTAGTTTTTATTGTCCAATAAAAAAAAGCAAAAAAAAAAAAAAAGCATCCCAAATTTTGGCTGAGTACATAAAGTATAAAATACTTCAGTGGAACGCATGGTCAGTTTATATATGAGAGACGTTTTTCATTCATACAATAACTGGTTTAAAGTTCTGCCTGTTAGGAAACTGTATTTATTTTTAATTATGCTTAAAACAAAGTATAATTGTAATGGGAGGAGGGGATGATATTTGTTTATTCGTAAAACACAAAAATTCAACAATTGCACCAATTGTACTTTTCTCAAGATGTTAGGCATGTAGTTTATTTTTTTCCATAACATAGGAGGACTTGGTGATAGTTTGCAATTAAAGGGTTCTGAAAAGTTTTTTTGTTTTGTTTTGTTTTTAAAGTAGATGTCTCATTGAAAAAAAAAAAAAACAGTCCCTAGAGGATTGCAAGAGGGGAAGAAAAAGAGTAAAAGTTCATTTCAACATAGTGATTTATAGGGAAAGGCTCAGCAGCTTACATAAAACCAAAAGGGGAAGTGGTCGAACATTGGGTCAAACCTCCATTCACATGTTTTGTAATAAAAGGCTGACTGTAGCCTTTGAGCCTTGCTTCCAGTCACAAACAATGGCAATTGCAGAGCAAGACTAATAACAGGATTTAGCATAAATCCACCACAGGAAGTGAACAGTTGTACTGGCAAATAATTAGCCAGGGAACTTTTTATGGCAACATCAGGATGCTCTCAGTGCTTTAAAGCATTGTCTACAATTGTGATCATGAAAACAACAACAGCAGCAAAAACAAAACTTCTCCCTGTTTGTAGAAGAATTTTATTTGTAGATCATGTTTATAACATTTTAATTATGTTTCTTCTTTCACAAATTTTGTGGCAATAGTAAGTATTGCTTGCACATTTTGTAACCAATGTGTAAGTATTGTTTTTTTTTTTTTTAAATGTTCTTCCCCCTCCCCGCCCCCCCCCCCCCCCGTTGATTTTTATTTTTTATTGCAAGGTGAATTGTGTTTATTTCACATGTCTAACAAGTGGGTTCAAAGCAACACTTTGATCTTGAACCCCTGTCAGATTCCAAGAGCTGAAAACCCCCTGTGCTGTAAAAGTAGACCTGTACTCACAAAGCCCGGCTAATTTGCAAAGGAATGTCAAAATTAATGGCACAGCTGACTGGTGTGTTGTGGTGCACTCTACAGTTTTTCTGATGAACAGTGATCTGCTTTTCTCCACATGTTCATTTGTCACTGGTTTAGAAGGCTAAGTTTAAGTATCACTTCTCCTTCTCTAGGTGAAGAACTTCTAAAGCATTAAAATATTGTATTAAAAGTAAAAATTAAAATTAGGGAAAAAAAAAAAACACAACACACAACCAACCAACCAACCAACAAACAAACAAAAACCCACAGCCAACTAAGAGGTCACAGACCACATACTATGAAAATTTTAGTTTTCAGAAAAGAGAATTTTCTAGGTGTAATCCAATGTAATTTGATTCGTAGAAAGAAGTTTTTAAAAATTTACAAGAACTGTAAGGAATTTTAGCTAAGAAAAATTACTTAGATCCTATATAAACTCTTTCAATACCTTAGTATATCTTTATTCTTCATCATTTCTGCCTAGTGAGAGATATTTTTTCTTCTGGAAGTGGGATACATTATTTAACCTCTCCTAATAACACTCTCCGTCTCATTTCCATTGGCTTTGTATATCCACTCTCTAGCCACAGGCAAAACAAACAAACACACAAACAAAACATATATATTGTGTGGAGACTATTCTCTTGGTGTATCCATCCAGAATTCGAGAAACTAGAAATATAAAGAGAGGGTCAAAATTTCACACTATTAACCTTATATATAAAGTGTACAGCAACAGTCCTTACAGATGTAAATCCAGTGGGATTTTATAGGCAATAATCTTAAAACTGACATCTTAAAACCAGTAGCAGGAGTGAACATCCCATTCCCTTCTATGGGATGCTTTGCAGATGTTAGTCTATTACATTAAGGCAAGGTCTAACAATTTCAGGGCTTGTTTCTACCATTAATACACTTACAACAGTTGGAAATGTATCTGTATCATTTTGTTGTTGTTGTTGTCATTGCCAGTCCTTACTTATGTAAAGAAAAGCAACAATGAAATCTTTGGATCCTGAATTATGATATAAATGGAGAAACATAGGTTCAGAACTGCACAATGGTTATCCAAAAACCTCTGCAGAAGCTAGGGGGGAGGAAGGTACCTCAGACCACCCCTAGAATTGCAAATCATGACTGTATGGCTCAGCTGGCTGCCCAACCCAGATCATGGAAAGAAAATAACTACAAAATCTATAAAAATTCTATGCCTTTCCAGATTCAGGCTATATCTGCACAGTTGATGTTGAGGTTGTAATGTACTCCTAGATATGTGCTACCTAAGTACTGCCAACAACAGCAAAAGTACAGAAGCAAAAGCTTTTGTGCACACTAGAAACTGGATTATAACCTCTCCGGTGTCCTTAAGTGCATTCATTCACTTTACTGTGTGGACACAAGTGTGCCCAGCACTCATTCTGTGTTAACAGGCATACGTTAAGACAATGAAGTATAAACGTTTTTTTTTGTGTAAATAGGCAAAACTGAAAAAGGGCAGGAGAAAGGAAATATTATTAGCTGTAATGTCACAAGTAAGGAACTGAGGCATAGAAATATTACCAACTGGATTTTCAGAAGGATTAAAGCAGCATGATTTTATTGACCGTGCTGCATTAACATCAAATGTGGTTTGACCCTTATTGATTTCTTCAAAGTGTGACTGGAAGCAGAACAGGAACCAAAACCAGGTCAATATTCAACCCACAAAACCATAATTTCTTTCCTTATTTCTTTTCTATATCTAGGGGAAAAAAAAAAAAAAAGACACTTGCCTGTAGGGTGACTTAACATACTGCTAAGTCTCTACTTGCAAAAATCCAGTCTCTCTCATTTTAACTAATTCTAATTTTGAATCCTGTCTTTGGCTTTCTGCCTCAGACTTCTCACAAGATTTTTGTTTTGAGGTGTTTTTATTTTTTTTTTCCTTCCTCTTTTGAGAAGGGAGATAGTAAATGTGAATAATTATTTTTTCCATGAGAAAGCAATCTTTTGTAGTCAAGTCTGACATCACTGACATTGCTTAGTTACTTTAAGTTTAGACTAAAACTTTGGTATTTATACTGTGAAAATTGCTAGGAGGTTCCAAATGAATGATTTATGTGAGCTTCTAGTAAGTTGTTATGTTTTTTAATGTTCTGTATATGGGACCTGTTGTCTGTGTTGTTTTGTTTGCATTCTTGGAGAATTATGTTATAAACACTAAAATTATTCTTTTTTTTTTTTTTAATGGTTCATACAGAATAGCTAGATCAAACTGGGCATCAAATAAAACTCCCCAAAAGATAAATTTGTTTCTGAATACAGTTACAGAAATGCAAAGTCCATTTAAGTGGAATGTGCATATTGTACAAGAACTGATATACACTGTATACTATGTCTGGATATTTAGAGAGGATGAGAGCAGTGAGAAATCATCTGAGGAATGAGGCAAGGGGTCAGATTTTGAATTCAAAACACACACAAGTTTCTATCAGCAGCAGTAAGTAAATGGATCAATAACACTATAGCTATTCTACCAAGTTTTATGGTTAGGACTATCTCTAAAGTTTGAAGTGCATCTTCACTCTGTTAACTATAATTCTGTAAAAACAAAAGCAGGCGAACAAACAAACAAAAAAAAAAGAAAAAAGAGAAAACCCTCTGTACATCAATTTTCTACGTATACATTCAGAGTTGTATCTACCTGCTCGATAAGAACAACAACAATAATAATGACAATAATAATAATAATAAATTTTAGCTTTCCTATACTACTGTATGCATAAAATTCAGCTTAATTGTGTGGAAAATGCAGCAAAGTAAAGCAAGTGCTGGTATTTTTACCAAAACAATATATTTAGTGACAGTGCCTTTATATATGTTGAAAAATATTTTTGGACTATTTCTACTTAAGATGTGTTTGCATGGTTGTCATGACTCTTGCCCCCATTAGGAACATATATATGTTGAAGTGGTTGTTCTTCAACTTCCACATAATTTTACTCTATATTTACTGTGGAAGATACTGTAGAGAAGCTACTCTGAGATCCAAGCAGCCTAAACCATTCACACAATATGAGATGACTTAACCAACAAATGTTTTGAAAGTAAGTATACTTTACACTTTTGTTACTCGTATCTATCTTTCATACGTGAAATTACAGATAAAATTAGCATATCAAATGAAGAAACGAAAGATTCCTATGCTAGCACTGTTTTGTTAGCATTAATTTCTTATTTCCTATTCTATATAGGGTGAAGGTTTTTGAAGTTGCAGTGTTTCAAAAAGTTGCAAGTTTTGCGAAAAAAGGAAAAGGATCTTCCACAGTTAAATGCAGGTTTAATGGCCATTCATCATTAAGAAGTTTTTAAATTAGATTGCACAGAAATTGGCTCTCTACACTATAGCACTAAACATTTTAACAATTTGCAAGAAAGTGTTAAAAAAATACTAATGAAATTTGTAGGTGACAAAAGCAAAAATAGCAGAATGGTAAATGTCAATACAATTAATCGAAAAAGGCATCTGCATTGTTTGAGAAGCATAAAAATGTATTTTGAAATGAAAAAGCTCAGGCCACATTTTAAAGATGAGGGTCTACTTCAGCCACTGCTACCTAGAAAAGGACTATCATAGGAAAAAAAATAAATCTCCCATTAAGCTTGTGCTATTATTCTATGACTAACAAGACCTTAAGTTATTCTTGGATTTACGAGCAGAGAAATATGAAATAGGTGTAAGGGGATCATATTACGTCACATACAACTATTACTACAATGCTGAATTCAGATTCCTACACCTGAGGAATGTGTTATTGCATTAGATAGAATATGCACCAGAGATGAAACAAACACTAGCAAAATTAAGACTGGAAAATTTTTGTTATTGTTAAAGATTTAATGAGGACATGGATAGCAGAGGGATTTTCAGTCTAGTGTTCAAATACTGTACGAAAGTGAAAGGCTGACAAGAGATAGTCTTGAAATAAAACACACTTTTTAACAGCAGTGGTAATTAACCATTGAGACAAAGCTCACTAATATGCTTGTAATATACAACATAGGTAACTCCAAATGTACTGGTTTTCTTAATGCAGCTATCAGGCTTGAAGCAGGTAGGAATTCAGAAGAACCTCATGTCTTCTGTTAAACAGGTCAGATCAGATTATCACAACAGGCTGTTAGCAAATTCTGTCTATCTTAATTAAGTGGATGTGCTCAAAGTAATAATTTGTGCAAAACCTGGAGTACTAAGACTCCTCTGTGGAGTCTCATCTCTTCCCATGGAAAAAGTTAACACCACATCCTGAGCACAGGATGAGAGCCTCAGGCATATTGATCAGGATCTCCATTAACTTTAACCATCTTGATTAATTTATTGGTCTAGATTGAGAGTCAATGGAGAGAAGAACCTCACCAGGGTAGCTTATCCCATCGTGATAAATGTTGAAGCTAGACAAGAATGCTTCACTCAGCTTTTCTCTTACCACAGAGAACAGAAATTTAAATGAGTTGTGTAAATGAGGAGCAAGAATCACATTACCTAATTCCAGCTGCTGACATCAATAACGAGGAGAGAAATAAGCACTTTTTGGACTCGATTCAATTGACCTTCTTTGGATATCTTCTCTAGAACAAAAAGAATCGAAAGAAGTGCTTGACTTCTTTTACTGACAGTCTCAGTAAACTTTTCTGTATACTAAGAAGCTGCAAAATCTAACATGATATAAATTTTCAAAATTAAGAACTAACTCAATAAATGGCATGTACCAGGATGTACATGCCATGTGACTCTGTGTGTACCATGACTCTGTGTGTACCAGGATGTACATGCCATTGTGACTGTGAGGCCCTTTGGCATGGAACAGCACACAGATATGTTATTATCTTACCCTTTAAAAATCATTCTCTTACTCTTTAAAAATCAGTATCTTACCTAGTATCTTATCCTACAACAGAAGTTGTGCTGAAGGATGTTATCTGACACAGGACAAAACTATGATTGGAACTGTTCTACCAATGTAACAGTATGGCTTTCTGTATTTCAGAGACTCCAAGTTCCTTAATTTATTAGTATGAATACAATATTAGAGCCCGATCTTCTTAATAATCACTACCATAGATGTCTTTACTTCCATACATATCACTGATTTCAACACAAAATAATAGCACTGGGTCCAAGAGTCAGATAAATTACATGAGTAAATATTTGCATGATCAGTGAATTTACCCCAGGTGCAGTGGGCAAAAATTAAACATTGTAGTTACTGTGTTTCTACAGTGGGGTAGGGTATGAGGGAGAGTACATATATATATATATATATATATATATATTTGAAATTGAAAATACAGCTTCTGCAAAGAATACATTATGAAAGGGTAAGGAATATGAATCGTAGTGAAGGCAAAGACCAAGGCTTTTATTTCAGCTAGTAGATTCCTTTGCCTCTGAAATGGTTCCTTTGAGACACTTCTCTGTAGGTTAATAATCCTCACGATTAGAAAGTGTTTTCCTGATATTTCACCTAATTATACCCATCTGTAATCTATTCCCAAAAGCCTCTCCTCATTTTACCTCTTTGGCATACTCTAAACAAGCCTTTTCTTTCAGCTTAGTCTTTCAGCTAAACAAATCTTTTCAGCATCGTAGCTGGCTATGTAATACCCTATATAACTAGAATCCAAATCTGCAAATTGCTGAGCAGTCCCAACTTTTGTTAATTTATAAAACGTGGGGAAGCTTCTTGCCTTCTCACAAGTCGGTGACCAACATTAAAAATATATGTATTCAAATTAAACAAACAAACAAAAAACCAGACTTGTTGTGCATGTAAAATATCTAAATACATGAATTGGTTTCTCTCCACTGCTGTCTTGTTCCAAGAATGCACAGAATTATGCTTTTTGTAATTACTGTTGAATATATCCTTTCAGAAAAAAAATGTATCTTCAATGTGTATTTTTTGGAAGGAATATAGCTCACTGATAATTTTCTGGGAAGACAATGGCTTTAATTTTGCATGTTCAAGAATAAATCTTTCACTAATTCTTACAGTCCTTGTTCTGTGAGGGGTGAATGCCACAAGTTCTGGGCTAGACTCTTGCTTATGTCAGCTTCTACAAGTCAGAAACTCTTACTTTGCATTCATATTTTGAAAAAAGTGACTATAATGTCCTAAAAGGTAGCCCAGCCATCACTGAATGCTCTTTGCTCCAGTTTCTAATATATTGGCTACAGTAAGGAATAAAGCTGTCCCCAGTAAAGGACTTAAGGTACATTGCTGTTTCCTTGTTTTGAGATATTTAAAGAGAAAAGACTGTGGACTCTGTCCCTTAGGGACTTGGGGACATAGTCACCCCGGTCAACTAATATTGTCCCTGGAAAGGGACAGCCATATGTTCTGAAGAAGGGAAGGGAAGGGAAGGGAAGGGAAGGGAAGGGAAGGGAAGGGAAGGGAAGGGAAGGGAAGGGAAGGGAAGGGAAGGGAAGGGAAGGGAAGGGAAGGGAAGGGAAGGGAAGGGAAGGGAAGGGAAGGGAAGGGAAGGGAAGGGAAGGGGAGGGGAGGGGAGGGGAGGGGAGGGGAGGGGAGGGGAGGGGAGGGGAGGGGAGGGGAGGGGAGGGGAGGGGAGGGGAGGGGAGGGGAGGGGAGGAAGGAAGGAAGGAAGGAAGGAAGGAAGGAAGGAAGGAAGGAAGGAAGGAAGGAAGGAAGGAAGGAAGGAAGGAAGGAAGGAAGGAAGGAAGAAAAAGAAAGAAAGAAAGAAAAAGAAAGAAAGAAAGAAAGAAAGAAAGAAAGAAAGAAAGAAAGAAAGAAAGAAAGAAAGAAAGAAAGAAAGAAAGAAAGAAAGAAAGAAAGAAAGAAAGAAAGAAAGAGAAAAAGAAGAAAAAGAAGAAAAAGAAGAAAAAGAAAAAGAAAGAAAAAGAAAAAGAAAAAGAAAAAGAAAAAGAAAAAGAAAAAGAAAAAGAAAAAGAAAAAGAAAAAGAAAAAGAAAAAGAAAAAGAAAAAGAAAAAGAAAAAGAAAAAGAAAAAGAAAAAGAAAAAGAAAAAGAAAAAGAAAAAGAAAAAGAAAAAGAAAAAGAAAAAAAAAGAAGAAAAAGAGCTGAAAAGAAACATACGTACATATATGTACATTAAAATTCTTACTTTTTTCTCTTTAGACTTTTGGTAAGTTACACAAGGGGACTGTTTCTCATGTTACCAGAATACATCCTGGGATTTCCTGCTTGAGAGCTGTCAGAAAAGACAGTGCTCATCGTAAAAATAGTATTTACATGATTGAGGACACAGAAATGCTCCTAAGACTATCACTGTTGCCAGGCAAGATGTGAGAAGCCTCCAGAGTTTTTAGGGGACCGATGATCAGAAAGTTGGAAGACTGTTCACATGACTAAGAAATTGTGTCCATCTGAATGCATACATTTTCTGTCTCTACATCAAAGAAGGGCCTCTAATGGATATCTAACCACTTGGGAACTTGGAAATACCTAGTATGAATACAGAATCAGCTTTCATAGCAAAGGAAGGCTGCTAGTTGTGTCCTCATTGATATGTTGTGTTGAATATTTTCAGAATCAACTGAAAAAGTTGGATAACAGAGCCTGCCAATGACACATAACTGTTGAGGACAGTCAAAGCTGACAGTGTAGAAATATAGAAGGATCACATGATAACTCAGTGACTGAATAATAAAACAGCAGATGAAATTCAAACTGAATAATCAGAAACAGAAGGAAAAAAATAAACCTAACTAGACATACAGCTTAAACTATGACCCAGAAAAAAGAGATACTGAAATCAGCACAGATAATTTTTGGAAAACTGTTAAATGCAAAGAAGCTATAGAAGTGCAAATCAAATTTTAGCAAATCTCAGTATACTACTACTGCTACTACTACTGCTACTACAAACAAACTCCTTATGCTACGGTATAAATCTACATCATATCATGATCTGGACATTCTGTCTGATTCTGGTCTGCAGTCTTAAAAAAAAGCCATAGTGAAACTAAAAACAAACAAACAAAAAAAAAAACCACCAAAAACATATAAAAGAATGGCAAGGATAATCAAAGCAATGAAATAGCTTTTATGTAAGGAGAGATTAAATGGAGTACATTCCTTAGTGTAGAAGTGAGATGACTGACAGAGGTTTCTATAATCAAAAAATGTTATAAAGAAAAAATACAGATATCAAACATTTACTGTTTTCTATAAGAGAACTAAGAGACACAATAAAACTAGCAGACAGAAAATGAAAATTAATTCAAGTGGTTTTTGTTGTTGTTGTTGTATAGGATATCACATGACTGGAATTCGTTGCCACAGGAAACCAAGGAGGCAAATATTCAATTGGATTCCAGGGACAAGGTTGTGAAGGACAGATGCTTTACTGGCTTGTCCTCTGATTCAGGAAATTCCTTAGCTGTAGAAAGGGAATACCACTATTGTGTACTTGCCCTGTTTCCTTATGTGGACTCCCCTGGACAACCTTTACTAGCTGTTGCTCCTATTGAATCTCCAGTTGTACTCAGGACTTTCATTGTTTCAGGCTAGTGCCTGACTGTTGTGAGCCAAGTGTAGAATATCATAGACCTCACAGAAATTATCAAAAGTTC
Source organism: Anser brachyrhynchus (assembly GCF_964034855.1). Taxonomy (NCBI): domain Eukaryota; kingdom Metazoa; phylum Chordata; class Aves; order Anseriformes; family Anatidae; genus Anser; species Anser brachyrhynchus. The sequence goes on from NC_137694.1 coordinate 165,284,782, forward strand.
TGGCTCAGGATCGCATAGTCTGCCTGTCCTCCAGCATGAATTCACTTACCACAAGACTGCCTTTCCAAAGTTCTTCTCAGCTGAGCAGATCCTGGGTATCACCTCTCCAGGGAGAAGAGGGCTATCTTTAGTTTTGTTTTCTGAGACAGCTATTGCAGCTGTCCACAGACTCAAACAGGAAGTGACAGGGTTGCAAAGCATGTGAGAAAACACCATGGGCAGCCCTGAGTTCTGTTAGCAGGCTACGCAGAAAGCTGCTTATGGTGGCTTATGGGTTTTCGCTGGTTAACAGACAAATTCCCGCCCAGACACTCCCCTTCCTCAACAGGACTTGGGGAAGAAATGGAAAGAGATAGCTTATGGACTGAGGTAAAGAAAGGGAGATTGCTTACCAGTTACTGTTGGAAAAATAGATTTGAGTTGAGAAAATTAATTTATTACCAATTAAAGTGAATGTGGGTAGTGAGAAACAAAGACAAATATTAAAACTACGCTTTTCCTCCCCCACCTTCCATGCTCTCCTTCAGTCCTTCACTTGAGACTATTCTGCCTATGCCAAACAGCATTGTATGTAGAAGTTTCTCTTTGCAGTTCCTTCCCTCTTACGTTTTTCCCTTTCTCCAGAATGGGCTCTCAGTGAATATCTGCTCTGACACGAAGTTCCTCTTTCTACCAACTTTGAGCTGAGATAATTGCGTATGTGGCTTGCCTGGTGAAGGAACCCCTAGAAGGTCACTAAAAGTCCCACCTACTGGCAACTATTGAAGGCATGACATTGGATTAAATGTACTTTTTGTCTCAATAAATAACCTTCATTTTTTACCGCTTAAATACAAAACTTTCATTTTCTATGGTTGTGTTTTGCTAGCAGTCTGAAAAGAAAGAAGTCATGACTTGTCACCAAGTCATCATATATATAAAAAGCTAATACTTGTACCTTTAAATTAAATTGATAGGATTTTTTTTTCATGTAGAGCTCTAATCCTAAAGATGATGATCTAATAAAAGTGTTCACTCTACTGTCCTTTTTAGACTTTCTTCATGAAATAAGGAACTGTTTTATCAATAAAACTAGAGATGGAAGGAGAAGAGGTAACGAACGTCCTTTTGGGGCAAGCCTTCCAGTTTTTATCTAATCTGCCTGTTGTATCATTTAAGCAGCCTGTTATTTGATCCTTGACCTTGTCATGAGAAATTGCTTAGTAGGAGATTGCAGACTTCCATTGGCAAACATGCTGAAAGTGTACTCACAGAGTTGTTGTTGATTAATTATGCATACTCCATGTCACCGAGATCTCTGAGCATGTTAGAGGGTTGAAGACAGAAGAAGGCATATCGTTTCAGATTTTCTATGCCACATAACCTTTTAAGTTTGCTCAAACAGAAGAAGGGTCTGTGCACCTTGTTGTTTATAACAAAACTTGTACACAGTATTTTTCTAGCTAAAAAAAAGAATAATATATATATATATAAGCATATATGAATGCATAGTTTAGAAGTAGGAAAGATGAGGGCTTAGTTGCACATTATTTGTGAGCTGTTACAAGTACAAGGAAAAGATCTATAGACTAAGAATCTGTAGAAGCTGTTTTACATTTTTCACAGTATGGAAATGAAGCTGTGATCTGGTAAGTGATCCTGTATAATGTGAGACTAAAACTTAGTCACCATAATGGAAATCATATCAGCGAATTGTCTCTGGACTATTGACCACAGATGGACAAGGTACTCAACAAGAACTAAGGACTGAGTAAAGCAATAGAAAAGCATGCCTCACCTGGAAGACAGGATTTTATTCTGAGGCTACAGTGGGGCAACTTTTTCTAACTGGGACGCAGAAAGACAGTCTTAAACATAGATAGAAGGATGAATATATATAATATCGAAATGGTTCAAATAACTGTCCAAGAGAAGGAGAAATCTGGACACATGGATGTTTGAACAGAGCTGTACCCCAGGTCCCCTGATAATCCAGACTAACAGGATTTTATGTGGTAGCATCCTTTCCTCCTAAAGCTGTTCTCTATTCCCAGGAATGTACAAGTCATGGGGCCAGAAATGGATCAGGCAGGAAAGAGCTTGACTCTGGAACAAAATTTTCTGGGAGAAAAAAAAGTTTAGGGGATGTCCTGAGCTATCTAGTTCTTTTTAGGAGAACTGTTAGCACTTTATTTTATTTTAAGCTGCTACTGGATAAAAAAAATCAAATAACAAATAAATAAATAAATAAAGTAAAATAAATAAAATAAAATAAATTAAAATAAAATAAAATAACCAAAACCCACCTCAGACCACTATCCCAACTCACCACATTGAAGCAGTGACTGAAAAAATAGAAATACTTTACAATAACATCACTTTTTGTCAACTGACTTTAAGTGAGTTTACAGACTAGTAATCAACAGTTTGGCACATTCTATTTTTTAAGTTCTCTCCACTTCAATTTTACATCCTATCAAGTCAACTTTTTTTTTTTTTTCTTTGTTTAAAAAAGGCAAAGAGACATTTCATACTGTGCTTATGTGTTACATACTAGGACATCAACTCTTCTGTACACATACAAACTTGGAGGTCTTAAGAATAGTTTAATTCTTCTCCAGTAAGTGCATTGTTGGATTTATTTTTTTAAATATGAGTTTTAATTGGCTGCCATATTGCTCATACTAGATAGATTAGAGCTCACTATAGTTCTGTACAGTAAAATTAACTAGCAGAATTTGCTGCTTTCTTAGGTTTAATGGAAATGGGAAGGAGAGAGAGAAATGACTATAGAAAACTGGAGGGGACAGAGATAATTAAGGGGATATAGTAAAGCTAAAAGCCTAATACTTAATTGCATCAAAGACTGTGCTTTTACATCACTAGAGATTCGGTATGTGAAACATTTGCCTGATTTTCTGGAACAGCAGTTTTTAAATATAAATTGCTATAAATGCCAGCTGACCAACTATTTCATAGTCCTTTGTAATATGGTTTAGCGATTTATTCATTGCTAAATCAATACCTCCTTTTCTTTGCACTTAAAAAAATAGACAGTATCTCATCACTATCATAAGGCTGAACATTAAAACAAAACAATCACCCCAAAATTCAACAAAAAGGTAAAAGTGTAATTCTAAATGTATTTCTCTAATTCTGGTTTTATATTATTATCAGAAACACTTTTCATTTCATGTACATATTATTTTCCATAGTTTTTAATCTAACCATCTTATGTTACTCTTTACAGTTATTGAATGTATGCAACACTTTGATCTCAAATAACAAAGGCTAAAATTCACCTGAAAGAAAAGGAAATAACAATAATGTATACCTCTTCATACATATACTAATTCTCAATCCTTTATTTATTTCTAAATCCTTAATTCTTTCAGGTTAGGATATATCACTAATGTGATAATAGGGAGAAATATTTAGGCACCAAATCCAGCTCTGTCACTCATTGGAGACATGCAGTTGAAAGGATGCACTGAAGTAATCATAAACAGTTTATGCATAAACACAAGTGAGAAACATCCACATTTCTTTTCCTTAATGAAGCTTTCTAATACTGAATTTCTCCTTTTTTTTTTTTTTTCTAAAGAACAATCCAATAGAGGATGGCAAATAGCAAGAAAAATAGAAACAAAGAAACAAACAAAACCAACCAACCAACCAACCAACTAAATAACAACAAAAAAAAAAGGAAAAAAAATCTACCGTTGTTGCACCTCTTCACTATCCCATGAAAAATACTTGTTTCAAAAGTGCAGATAAAAAGACCAATAGATTTTTCAGGGTGATCTTAAACACTTTATAGTTGTGGCAGTGATGAGCAGACCTTTAATGTTTCACCTTCCATTATTACTAAACCGTTTTGCATAAAAGTAGAATAGAAGCCCTACAACAATATGAAAAAGTGAGAACAAATAGTTCTTCACAAACTAACTCTTCCTAATCACAGAATCGTGGAATCATCTAGGTTGGAAGAGACTTCCAAGATCACCTAGTCCAACCTCTGACCTAACGCTAACAAGTCCTCCACTAAACCATATCACTAAGCTCTACATCTAAACGTCTTTTAAAGACCTCCAAGAACGGTGACTCAACCACTTCCCTGGGCAGCCCATTCCAATGCCTAACAACCCTTTCAGTAAAGAAGTTCTTCCTAATATCCAACCTAAACATCCCCCGGCGCAAAAATGGGCCTAGGCTTCCAGATCAGAAGACAGTACACCTGCTAATTTGGTATTAGACTCTAAAGTAGCCTTTGAAATACAAACTAGACTTCAATATTTAGGCCTGAGTCTATTCATTTCAGGAAAGAAAGAAAAACAGAAAATCTTAGGCACTTACAAGCAGCAAAACTAAGGCAGGAACAGTAACTGCTATCAAAACTTTAGTTATTGAGGTTGGTTAAAAAGTAAAGAATAAGATAATTTCTTCCAAAAGCTTCCAGATTTTTTATTTTTATTTTTATTTTCATGGATATTGAAATTTACATTTGTGGTGAACCAGTGGGAGGTTAACTTATGTTAGGCATGAGGAAATTCCATTTAGTTTATAGGAAAAAAAAAAAAGCTTTACAAATAGTGTTATCTCTGCCCTGTTTATATCTGCCAGTGGCAGGACTTGGAATGGGTCAAATATTCATCTCTGAACAGAATTGACCTACCCTGAGATTCTGACCCACAAAATGTACTGAAAGAACGAGCACCAGTGGTAAAACCCAACATGGAGAATTAAACGTACAGAAAACTGAGTCAGAATTATATAAAATTAAAGTCTACTTTCCAAATATTCCTAAGCCCTGGGGAAAAATAAAGCATCCATACCTTTCATGCCTGAAGTATCAGAACTTGTAGATATGTCTGGGATGGAGTTGACTTTCCCCACAGTGGCCCATATAGTGTTGTGCTTTGCATTTGTAGCTAGAACAGCCCTGATATCACACCAATGTTTTAGCTATTGATGAGTGATGCTGGCACGGTACCGAGACTCTCCAATCCCCTCTCAAAAGCAAGTAGACTGTGGGTAGGCAAGTAGTCTGTAGGAAGGGGACATTGACAGGGAAGCGACCTAAACTGACTAAAGGAATATTCCATACTATATGATGTCATACTCAGCAATAATAGGTGGGAAAGGGGAAGGAGAAGGGAGCTTTCATGAAAACTCCAGTCCTTCCAAACAACCACAACGCATATGGAGGCCCTGCTTCCCAAGATGTGGCTAAACAGTGTTCATTGATGGGAAGTAGAGACTGTTTTCTCTCTTTCTCTGCTTCTGTGCAGCCTTTGCCTGTTTTTTGTTTGTTTGTTTCTCCTCTTTTCCCTTTAATTAAATTATCCTTATCTCAATTTATGAGCCTTTTTCTTTTCCACCATACTTTCTTGCTCCCCCTCTTCCTTTGAGGAGAAGTGAGAGAGTAGCTGTGGTGGAGTTTAGCTGTCTAGCAAGTGTCTAACCACCACAGTAATTTAGTCATCCTACGGTTAATTTGTAATATTACATAGTAGAGATTCATATTAGAGATTCTTCATGATTGTCCTTCAGTGCTTTACTTTCTTCAAAGTGAAAAACAAAACAAACAACAACAAAAATCAACAACAACAAAAAAACAAAGCAAAACAAACAAAAAGGTTATGTGTGATAAGTATGATAAATGCTTATTTTAGATTATTCTAAAAGATTTATTTGATATTTTGCTTGTTTTTAATTTGTTTTGTTATTTTTTTTTTTTTTTAAATTTCATCGATATAATCAACTACTAAAAATATAGAAAGGTATTGTTTGTCACGGTCAAAATCATTCTTGTTATTTTAGGGAGATTTGAAATAGCTGTAGATTGAAATACATAATTTAAGCTGGATCCATGCAAAATACAATCAGATTAAAAAACTAGAAGAGGAAAGAAAAAAAAAAAGTTAGTTTACATTTGCCTTATACATATTACCAGGATTCAATAGATAAAATAATCATGACTGGACTGGGTATGTTTCATTCCCATGGATGAAACAGCAAAATAATCTTATTCCCTCACAGTTTCAGTGCCTGAAAGATCCTAGAAGGCTACTAGAATATCCAGTCCTCAGTTTAGGGCTTCTAAGATTAATCTGGATTTCCCTGAAATAGCCATGCTGGGACATTAAGAACAAAAGAAAAATGTCTCCTTTGCTGAAGCCCAAACAATAAGATGTAGAAGAATAATCAAAATGCAGATAGGCTAAAGTATCTTGCAAAAGAAGATGGAGAAACAGATGGCAAGAGGTATAGCTGGTGGCAAAAATAGGCTGGTTGAGTAGAGATTTGATTTTGATTCTGGGAATAGAAATGTAGTTACTCAGTGATGGAAAACTGCAAAAAGAGATCTAAATGTGGGAGATGGTTTTAAGAAGTTCTGGGAATAACTTAATGAAAGGTGTGACAAAGATAAAGGGGGGATGACAGCCTCAAAGATGAATGTAAAGGTCCATGGGGACAGGGGGACTCAGAAGGAAAGTGAAGATGTGAGTCAGAAATACCACGAGATCCTCAGATACATATGATAATTAGAATGGGTTGACAAAAGCTCTGGTTGGAGAAAAATGGGAATGGCTTAGGAAAAAAAACAAAACAAACAAACAAAAAAAACTAATGGGTGCGTGAGGGGATCACATAGACTACAGCTAAATGGACATGGAGACTGTGGGAGGAGAGATATCCATCTAGGTAAGGCAGAAGGTAAAGGAAGGAGAAATGACTTTAAGTGCAGAATGATCACTAAGAGAGAGACAAACTGGGAGGGATGGGGCAGAAAAATCTTTCCTCTGCACACATTCCTACCCACAGAATGACACAGAGGTTAAGGTCCCAGAATTTCAGAAAATCTTGGGCAGAAACCACTGACCACCAGTAGCAGTCCTCTGACTGGTTTGGCTGGTCTTACCAATCCTCTAACTGCAGTAACTCACTGAAATGATGCTCTGCCCTGAAGCTGCTTGTTATTGGTCTATTGCAGCCAGAGCTGTCAAAATGGAACACCACAGCTACTACATTTTTGAGTATCTTAATATAAAACTCACCTTCCAATTTAAAACATTGTAAACTTTGACAAGAACAGGAAGCAAAGAAAACTCTGTTCCAATAGGTCTGCTAGGACAGGCTAACCTATAGTAAGGAGTGGGACAAACTGCTGAAGGAGGCAATGGGCTTCTTCTGTCAAAAAGCTTGAAAGAATGAGATGATTCCAGCAGTCTGGGCACACGTACCTCGAGGCTGATTGCTTGTACAGTTCAAAATACAGCTCTTTTTCACTAGCTTGATCTCTGTAGAGTTGGACAAAGGATTAGGTAATGAGGCTTTTAATGCAAAAATAAAATTGAATTTCACCTCTGTAATTTTTTTTTCTTCCTCTCTCCATCCATACCCTCATTTTTGACTGTATTCATTCCCAATTACTTGTAGAATTTAGTAAGCATATTTACTCTACAGACTTTAGGGTATTCTATCCTTTCTTAGTAAATGTTTTATAACATGTAGAAATATTTAAGCATTTAAGCTTAGACTTTTTTTTTCCCCAAAATGAATGGTTAAGTATGTTTAGAAACATAAAAATATACTCTTCTCATAAATACGGTGCAGTGTTTCCCCTTTAACTTCATTAAATTACAATTTTCTGCTGTTTCTTTAAACTGACCCTCCCCAAAAGAATTGCAGCATTATTGATTCAGGTTCTGATTTTCTGATCTCATCAAGTATCACATTTTGCTTTCATGCAACCACAGTGCTGCAGAATGGAAAAATACCCTGTTAATTGCTTCCTTTCATGCATATAGTTAAAGTCTGTCCCCTCCTCTTGACTAATATCTCCACAGATATCAAAATCCTTTAAAAGCAAACAAACAAACAAACAAACAAAAAACTATCAATTGTGAGCAGCTAATTTTTCATGAAGAGGGTTTTCTGACAAATATTCCTGAGCCACATGAAAATATGTCCTTCATGACCCGTTGAAAAAAGTTCTAGGAAGTGGTGAAACAGACTCTTAATGTCTTTTTCTGTCAAAAATGAAATTGTGTGAAGAAAGTTTAATGAATTTACCACAGTTTTGTCCCGTTTTTCAGATTTTGAGGAGATGCAGAAATCTTGGGTTGCTGTTAGTGAAAGAGGCACGTTTTTGCATGTGGCTATTACAAACAAAAATATGGTAATCAGCTGTGGGTAGTGAGTACCTTGGAACTCAACAGGCAAACCTTTTGCCTGAGACCTTATTATCATATTCCTTGCTTTAGACCCACAGAACACTCAAACAAAGACTCATTTTTCCAGAAATAAGCTGACTATGTAACATATTTAACTTCACCTACTAAAAGCTTTACTTTACCTAGTCTTACCCAGAACCAACATGAATGTACAAATAGAAAATGCATCTCTACACTTACATTCAACTGTATAATGTACTTATTGTTAAATTAGCTGGTTATTTTTACTTGTTGATGTCATTAGAGACCCATTTTACTATGGAACTGGACAGACAGGATTAGGCCGGAGTTGTACAAACTGGTCGCAATGAAATCCAAAACCGTTCAAAACTCCCCTGAACTTGTTGTGAACTTGAAGTGCAGTGTATGCAGGAGATGTTTTAAAAGAACGACGTCTTCTCCCAGATGGTTGTGAGACCAGAAGAAGTAAACAGGCAAGGCTATTGTTGAACAGAAGTAAGAGGAAAGCTTTTATCTGTCTGGACTTTCATATTACACACATCCCCATGAACCCTCTAAAGACCTAGATCATATTAACTGTGGGAACACACAATTCTTCCTGGCTGCAGGCCAATCAGGAGTTTCAGAAACAGCTACAAGTTAGTTGAAACAGGTGCATGTAATAAAAGAGCCTGAAATAAAGAACCAGAACAACTGGACTGTGTCAAGTTAAAGTTACTATTACACAGGACTGTGCAAAACTTTTACGGTGAATTTCAAAACCCTCAAAATCTGTGCTTTGCACTATTTTTTTTTTAACCTAAGAAAATTGATTCATTGAAAAGGTAAAAACCAATGTATTTTCCATACACAGATGGCCCTAATATCATGCAAATACTTTCCAGTTTTTGAAAATTAGTGCAGTCTGAATTGTTGCTGCATAAGGTCACTATCTAGAAATGAATACAAAAGAAAAATATAATTTTTAAAATTTTTGAGGAAAAATGCTGTCATCTGACCTCTTCAGTCCAGAACACAAGCAAGAATCATGTGCAGTTTTCTGTGTATAGTCTAAGAAGAAAAGGAGGAAAGCAGCCATGGTGAATGGAGACAAATCTCCATTGCTCAAAACAGACCAGGCATTATTTGGGGAGAGTGTTAAATAGGCTCTTCTCCAGTGTAAGGTTTGTGAAAGCTAACTTTCTACTTCTCAGACTGAGGATATGGCTAGAAAAAGCAAGCGACAGATTCATCATTAAGTCAAACTATACTGTTTGGACATTGTAGTATGTATTTTCCTCAGTATAACCTTCCAGATGCTGACTTTGCCAGGAGAAGGCATTAAAACCCACGGCATCCCTTTCCTTTTATTTGACAAACAAATAATACTAACAGCACATAAATTCATACACATACAGATAAAGTCACAAGAAATATCTAAGATACAAAGAAGACCAAACTTTTTCAAGCTCTTCCACATAAATGTTAGAGGTATGAATGGTAATGACCTTCATTCATTAAAATGTACACCTGAGAAACAGTCTAAAAATATTCTTTAAACAAAGCACTACTTAGAAGAATAAAGTCATTTGCATAAGGAAGGATGCTGTTATCATTTAAAACTGTTTGCTGATATACAATTTATTATCTTTCAGAAACAGTGCATTAATTGGATTGGATATCCTGGTGTGTTTTTTTTTTTCCTTTCTTTATAGATTCAATACCCAAATCCTCAGAGGTATTAAAAAAATAATAAAAAAAAAAGTTTCTTTGAAACTAGTAATGAGTACTTCCTAGAAATATGTACTGGTTCCCTGGAACAGAAGTATGAACAGCAATAAAAATAGGGGCTGGCAAAATCATTTTTGAGTGCTATTGGACTTTTCCTCTTTATGGAAGATGAAAGTAAAAGAGGTCTATGGGTTAACTGTATCACATTTTTTCTATCAGATTTAATGTAGTATATTTTCTGCCAACATTTTCAACATATGGAATTCATGTTATAAAGTTAATGATCTTAGTGACATAAAACTAAGGATTATGGAAAACAAAAGTAGAATTCTTACAGAACCTGCTAGTTATAGAGGTACATTAAATTGTGCAAATCTGATTTGTAATCATTGCAGCTTATTGCTCACGCAATATAGTTCCTCACTAAAAAAGATGCCGCTGGGAAGATTCTTTATCCCAATCTTATATAACAATGTAAAAAATGTCCCACTCAAATCATCAGTATATATATATTTATATATACAAAGCTGTTGTGTAAACATTGGAAGTTTTGACCATTATCTTGCTATCATCTTTGGTAAAAGAGAGTCCATTCTATGGCTTTCATGTGTCCAACATGTGCATCTGATTTTATTGCTTTTTTCACACGTTCTTTTTATATGACACAGAAAGAACCTTGACGAAAACAAAAACAACTAAAAATGTCTAAATATTTTAAAAACTTTTTGAAATATATCCTGAGAGGGTAACCCTCCACTGTAGAGGAGCAGCATAAGAGAGAATGCTTTTATTTATATTCCTGTATAAGGAGAATGCTTTGAGAACAGTAGACAGTTTTTTTTATACTAACGACCTCAGAAACTGTGCTGTTGGGAAATTTTAACTCATGGTAGAGCTGCTTAGACCAAAAGGGTCAAAGGATGGTGACCGAATACAAAGCAGTCCACTTGCACTTCACTTTGGGGTTTTAGCAATAGAACAAAAGCTCAGGCTCATTAAAAGTCAAGAGGAACCTAGTAGGCCAAGGTGGCAGATTCAGTTTTGGTAGAAATAAGAGACTCCTTAGAAAAAGCTTTTCAAAGAGCAATCAGAAAGCCAAGAATTTAAGAGCATCTTTATAGAAGGTGATATAAACCATAACAGGAGGTTTTTGGAGCAGCATAAAACTGGCTTCAGCAACAAAAACTATAAGGTGATGAAAGAAATGGATAGCTGTAATTCTGAAATACCTAGATGAAATAAAAGTTGATAGCCATGAGCTGTCAGAAAGCAATTAAAAACCAACCAACCAAACAAACAAAACCAGTCATTGTACATAGAGGCAAAATGCTTGTGAGGGAGGGGAAGCATTAGTTAGAACTACCTCAATTAACGTCTTATGAACACCAGCTATATGAATGCAATGAAGAATTTCCAATAATGTAGCATTCCTTCTTTAGACATGCTTTCTTTGTGCTCCTAGGATGGTAAAAAATGTGTACCCACTAGATGCCAGTCTGTAATATGGGAAAAGTTCTTCCCAGCTTATAAAAACATGCTTTGGCTGAAATCCAACACAGAGTGGGAAATTTAGCTATAAGAAACAAGAAAAACAAACCCCACAAAAAAAGCAGGTGGAGGCAAAGAAAATAGATATAAACAGGAGTCTGGATGAAGCAATTTAAACTCTTGCCAGGGTAATTATGGTGTGCCCCTGCACATTATGGACAGCCTAATCATAGTATAGTGATAGACATTCTCTTAAGCTTTTCCACACTTTTTTCTTCCACATATTAAGATCCCAGGAAGAACGTGCTATACTCTTTTGCAGATCTATGGTACATCTCTTCCCAAGAAAAATCCCCTGATAAGTAAGGAAGTAGAGTGTATGAGTAATAGTCTGATCCAAAGCTGACAGTTTCCCATACTAGAGGAGAAAAATCCCATGCTCATGCTTCAGGTTGATGAATCAGAGCACCAGTAAAGCACTAAGGACTGGAGCTGTCTTAGCTAAACACATGCAAGTGGTAGTACAGGTTTTGCTGTAACCTACGTACGAACATGCTGTAAGTCAGACCATTTCTAATAAGAAATTTAGATCTTGCTCTTACCCTCTCTCCTGATGTATGCTGTAAGGAAGGCCGTAACTGGTTTTGACTAGGTAAGGATGCCCTCTGTAAAGCTGTGAGGACTCCAGGTCCTCATCTCCTTGACTGGACTGCTGCAGCCCCATGCAGCCCAACAAAGGTCAGGAAGTCCTGTGCAGTCACGAAACATACCAACTAAAGACTGCTTCTGCAGCATAGAAAATGGCAGGATGAGTGATGATTCTTTCCCATGTTCATTTTGAACATCTTTTTCTTCTTGCTATTTACCAAATAGAAAGTTTGATTTAAGTTGAACATGAGAGCTACAGCAATGTGGAAAAAGGAAATTTTACAATAGACAAAAAGTTGTCAAGAACAGCCACAGACCTCATTAGCAACTAGTTCTGTTAGGCCTGGAGGAAATAAAAATGTTTGAGTTTAGGTGTAAATACTCATCACAACTAATAGAGCATATTCCAAAGGAGGGTACACAGAGACAATGTGCTGTGGTTTTAACTCCAACTTTTTACAGCAATATTGATTTTGTATCACCCAGTAGTATTCCTATGCCTTAAAACTGCATCCAAGTGTGCACATGTGGTTGTGTACACACTACCCATACCATGAATGAGTTTCACACACTGGTAAAACTTGGAATTCTTTACCAGTGTCTTAGACTACATGAATAAATAATTAAATGTGATAATCACAATGAGAATGAATACACACTTGATTTATACATGCTTAGGCACTCAAAAATGAAGCACCTCAAAAGCTTAAAGAACTCTGGGGGAGAAGCACAGAAATTATTTTGACCTCCAGCTGTCTGCAGAAGTGACGTGATGAAGACATATAAATAAGCAGTACAGTGAAATTATAATAAACCACTTATTTTCATTCTTTTTAACAACAAAAAAGCAAGTGGCCATTATATGGAAAACAAAATTAAGAAAAGAAAATTCTTTTTCAAATAATTCTTAATTAAGCTGTTGACTTTATTGGCACAAGATACTCTGAAGAGCAAGTTCTCATAGCTCATAAAAGGACTGGGGAGCAGAGCACCTATTATCCAGTCTGAATGGGATATAAGCTGTTTTGTTAAAAAACATAAGACACCCCTACTATACTGGAGGCTTAGGAGTGTCATCTTTCTCCAGGAGAGTTATTCGATAACTATCTGTTACGGAGTTTCTTATATTCATCTGAGGATGGTAACAGTACAATTTAAAACAGGATACTGGACTAGACTGATAACCTTAAGTAATCCTGACAATTTCTAAGAAATCAAATGCTAAATTGATTTACATTTAATGTTAACCTGATAAAACATTAGATTGCAAAGGTTACAAACTGGCTTAGTATGTCAGAAGTATTAATTCTGGAGTGTTTTTACTAAATCTAAATGGAGTATATTCTTAAAAGACAACATTTCAATATCTGCTGAAGTAGAATTTTTTTTTTTATTTTTTCTTTAGAGCCTTCCTTAAGATCAAAATCGTCAAACTTTTTTTTTTTTTACTTTTTTTTTTTCTTCTAATTATAGTCTTCTGTTTAATGGACACATGGCAAGCAAGTTTATGGACTTCAGAGAGATGCCTAAGGTAATCTGCGTACCATCTGAGTTACAGCTGAGATGAGTCATGTTAGGAGAATTATTTCTTTGTTATGCTGAGAAATAAGAAAGATTTTCACAATTGCAGGAAGTCAACTGATGGAACTATTTTATACAATGAGAGAACAAGAAGCACATTGATCACAATATTTACAAGACAATGTGTTTTAAGGAAACAGTAAGCTTGATGTGATTTGGATATAAAAACAAAACAAAACAAAAAAACCCACAAGCAAACAAACAAAAACAAACAAAGAAAAAAAAAAGAGAGAGAGAGAGAGAGAGAGAAAGACCCCAAAGCATTCACATTATAGATAATGTGTTTCCTTCATATCTTTCTTTCTGCTTTTAAATAGAACATTACTGAGCTGACATTCTGGCATTCCTTGCCCTGAAAAATCTTGAAATATCTTTATCATTTATTGTGATCCCAGTTCATCCTACCCAATATAATTCAAGTACATTAGTTAGGATTACACTTGTCATAGGTAACATAAATAGTCAGCGGGGGGAAATTATTTTTTCAGAGTGTAATTCAATTAATACGAAACTTAAATCACTGTCTTGGAGACTTGATTTCTACTTATGGAGGAAGCGTACAGCAAGTGCACTCCTTATGTTTGGTAGGGATAGAAGGGATAGACTTGGGACTTATTGTCTGAACAGGGGGAATGAACCCTATCTCTCACAGTTCCTTACCGATTCCAGCATTTATACCCAATTTAAAACAAAATTCATATCTATGCCCAGCTGTCTGTAGCCCTTCACTGAACAGCAATAATCTTTCACATGCACCCTACTAAACCAAAGTTGGGCTAAGCATAATGGGAACAGTGTAATGGGAACTGACAGAATGGAAATGTGTTGCGTGCTTTTATTTTCATGAACATACACCAGTAATTACCACCTCCTGTGAAACTCTCTCTGTGTCTTAGAAGTTCTGAGCACCACCTGAAAGATAGCAAAATATGAACTTAAGCCTTCTTACGTTCCCTTCCTAAGGAAATTCCCAAGAAGAATAGAGGAGATGTTCTATGGAACCGAGATTCACCACAAACAGAGAGGTGCAGCTCTGGATTAACTTGGATTAATTCCAGACCTGGAAATTAATTTCAGACTGCTGGAAATGCAGTTTGGTGGTCTCTGAGCAACTTGTACTAATGGAATCAGTCTCACGGTGCTTATCTAGAGCAGCACCCAAGCTAGGAAAACTCACATCACTTCTGCTGCAGTATCTACTGGTTTGGGAGTCTTACCACCATCTCAGAGAGTAGATGAGGTAATTCCCAGGCTCTCAGAAAACGATAATACTCAGAACCATGCTCTAGACTCCAGGCAGTACTCCAGGTAATATTTCTTCTGTGAGAAAGACACAGATGGCATCAGAGAAGGACTTGTTCTATGTGATACAACTTCGTGAGTAGTTTTAATTTTCTGGCTTTTCATAGAGAAGAACAGTCTCATACAAATAAAATATAAGGAAAGAGAATTCCACATGGTGGCTGGGTAAAGCTTGTTTTGCATATAGTTTCAGAATTAGATCTTGGTACTTTTTTTTTCATTAGTCTCTACAAACACTTAGGTAGGTACAAAATTAACCTGTCACAGCTGAAACATGCCCACTTTAACACTATGACACTGATGAACATTTAAGTGTTTCATCTTAGTCCAGAAACACAGTATGCTATAAAAAAATGGAAATACAGACCAGGTTTGTATACTCAAATCCAGGCATGCTCAGGTGGGTGGACTATAAGGCTCTAAAACTCTGTAAGATCCATTACAGAAGCACCATTTTTTATTTCTTTCTTTATTTTTTTTTGCAAGTGAGTGTGTAAATAAAATTTTGGGGGAATATTTTTGTTTTACTGGAAGAAAAGTAGGCTTTTTCTACTCTTAATTTTATCTCAAAAGAGAATAAAAACAATCCAGGAAAACTGATAACTGTAATTTATTATATGATTATATAAAGGGCCAGTTTTAAAAAATAAATAAATATTTGACATGTTTATAGGAAGAAATGTAGTCTAAAATGTAGTTTGTCACACAAAGTATTCCTTGGTAGGCTAGATAAATAGTTTGTGAAGAATATTGAACATGAATATGCCAAAAGCAATGAATGTTACTGTGAAAGTTATGATATTGTACAAGGTATAATCTACAGTTACACTACAGAAGACCTACAGTACTGTACATGTATAGATCTGTGCAAAGCTGCCAGGTTTTGCTTCACTGAATTTCTGTAGCAAAACCAGAAAATCTTGCCTATAGGGCCAGGACTCTTAAACATGGAGACTTAAGTATACAAATGTCTGAAAGGTGCAAACACTGTAGAGTGAAAAGAATTATTTAGGAATACAGATGCATCTTTGAATATTGATGATTAAAATAAAGACAAGGAATATGGGCTTAGCATCCTGTACTTTACATCAACATGCTTTCTCTACAACAGCCACCAAAAGGGTAGTATTTTTATTACTTGTAAAATTTTGGTGATGCACAATGCCTGCATTTTCAATGAGGTTGACTAGAATAAGTGAAGACTGCTCACAAGACTCCTGCCAACTGTTGGTAGTGATGACTTGGCCTATTTGATGACTTCAGTGAATTTCTGTACTAGTGATCACATAGTCAGTCACATAGCAGGTCTCAGCATCTGAAACATAATTTCTCTTTGTAGTGTTAGTGGCAGCTCAATTTCTTGTATTTACTGAGAGAATAATATTTCTCATATATTTTGCAAGTGAATCTGTGAGCTCAGTACTTATCACAAGTAAAAATACAAATCATATCAGTATAAAATAATTTTATGTACAAAACACATCAATAAACCAATTTATTGTTTTGACCTATGCAAATAAAAACCACCTCACCTAAACATCCATTTTTGAATCTACATGTCCTCGATTTTTACAGTAAACCACCTTTCTGAGACAGAGAAATAGGAAGACTTAACATATGCATTAAGATTGAAGAACAATTATTTTCTCAGCCAAAAAAATACAGCAGCATCAGTACTCTCTATTTCTATCTTTTCTATAGATCTGAGGACACCAGAAAGGTTGTTAAGGCATCTAGCATGTAAGTTGCAGGGCCCTGCTGGATGTATCCATATCCATGGCCTCAACGTAAAATGACATCACAGAACATAAGTTTGCACTAACAAAGCTGTTCTCAACCCTCTGAATTAATTTACAGCAAGTAGAAATATCTCTGAACACAGGATCCATTCTGTTTAATGTTACCTATGACATGTAAATCAATGGTGTTCATCTTGTCCCCACTTGGCATGCATGCAGAGGCAAGGACACCATCAAACATAGAAAGAATTCATTTTATTTCTCCTTAAGAAAGACTGGTTCTGTTCTTCCTATAAAATACATTAGGCAAATTGGCTTTTACACCAGATCAAGTCAGTAATCCATGGAAGGAACAGTGCTCAAAGACATCAATAAAATCATTGTGTTGCGGCCTGTGGTTATTGTGCTATCTCTCTTTCTGGTACCAACCTCCTGGGTTGAATTGGAACCTGTATGAGCTCTCTCCATTATGCCCAGCTGGCATCTGACCTAAGGACTGTGATGCCTGGCTCACTGGCAGATGGAATCCTAAAAACACCCGTTCTCATTCTCTGTGTTCATGGGTGACCTGAAATTAAACGGAACCTTCCAGTTCTGTAGACAGATGTGAAGGAAAAGATATGGAGAGGTTCGTAAAAATGACTGTTACATTCTTTTATGAGTGAAAGCATATCTTGTACGATATTGAGTATGACCTCAATATTCCCAAAAGGCTCTAATAGTGACTAGATTTTTATTTCAGTAACATTAGGTCAATTTCTTTTCCTATATGTATATCTGAGAAAACCATTTAAGGCCAGATCCAAAAAAGCAACTCAGATTCCTAAAAGGGTAAAATGAAACCAAATTCTCTAAGTCATTAAAACACTACCATTCAACAAGAGCACTTTAAATTTGTATATTCCTTCCCTTGGCATGCAGAGCTGTGCCTTAGCACAAGCCCAGAACAGCACCATTCTTGGCATGGCAATGGAGCTTAGCACCCAGCTTCTCAGGAACCTAGGTCAGGATCCAGAAAAAAAAGGCATCTTGTCTTCCTAAAAACCCTTAGAGACTTTATTCAGGAAGCATTTTCAGAGCAAAACTAACACACCCATAGGCTCCTACTGACCCCCAGCTACAAGCTAAACTTTATGCATGAATATGTCTCACTGATTTTAATAAGGTGTTTCATATACCTATATGAAGTACGAGGATATATCAGAGATCAGATTTAGAGTTGTCGGTTTTATAAACTTGTCAGTTACCAGCCTCTGCCTTACTGTTCACAGTTGAATTATGCAGATACAGGAAATTCAGTGTATCCTGGATACACTGGACTCACCTTTCTCTACAAATTAATGGTGCCTGAGTAGCAAGTCCTGTGCAGACAGTGTCAGAGGCATGCACCTTGCAGTTGTGATATTCACATATGGTGCCATCAACATCCAGCACAAACTGGTCTTCCTGGACATTCATAAATCAGTTAACACATGCACAGCAGGTGTCAAGGGTTCTAGATATACTAGAGCTATTTTACATACTCAGTTTATTTATACACACCACGAAATTGTTATATGAGGGTAATCAAGGTTGATAGCAACCCTGCCCAAGTAGAGGAGTCTAGAGCAGAACGCACAAGTTGTGAGAGACAGCTTTGTAGCCTTGCAGACTCTCATGGTACGTAGATGAGTCAGTCAAAAAAACATCAACAGCTTCACCTAAAGGAAAAAAAAATATCAGCTTATATTAAACTGTATTAAAGGTCAACATATGCAAGTAAAAGGAAATCTTTCCTTGAAAGTCTCATTATATATTATTTTGTTGTTGTAAATATTCTGGTCATAGCCAAAGCCAAGGCCCTGTTCTTGGAGGATGGGCACACGCAGTAAGTGACAGTCTGTTCCCTGAAGGGCTTACAGGCTGAGCAGACAGGACTGAGGACAGAAGAAAGGAAGAATTGTTATCCAGATTTTACAAACAGAGAACAGCAATACAGAGAGCTAAAATGATTGGCTCAAGGTTACACAGGATATCCAGGGCAGAGCCCTGGAACTGAATCCAGATCTCAAGGTGTACTGTCCTGTCTGTTGCTCAGACAGTTTTAATTTATAAAGATTAAAAAAAAATAATAATAATTAAGAAACAGCCACTTCCCAACAAGGCTCATGCAAACTTTCAGTCTAACATTTCCAATTGGCTTCTTAGTCTAGCAGCTAAAATTTCATTACATCTTTGAAAACATAACTGTAACTGTTTTGAATCATGCTATAATATGCATACTGCCAAAAGCAATCCCTAACGCTGTAATATTTTGCTCCATTAGAGGTGCCATACTGCCAGCAAGCAGCAAGCTTACTGAATAAAACTGCAACCATTGAACAGTCTGCTCTCTGTGTCTGTGTGTCTTTTGGCCAAAATAAAATAAATACACAGCTTTAAGGGCCTGATCCTACTCCCACTTAAGTCAATGGCAAAATTCCCATTGACTCCAATGGAAAAAGAAGCCAGCCCTAACAGGACTGGTGATTTTTCTTTTCCTTAAATTCCTGGCAGATTAGTTCATGTGTGATTTACAACAAAGGTAATCGTTGAGAAACCACATATTCATACATAATTTTAAAATAATGAAGATAGAATCAATTTCATTATTGTACTGACATTGTACAAAGACATTCACTGTGATAAATGTCATATTAAAAGGTGTAAACAGATTTTCCCTAGGCGGTGCTAAAAGGAGCAAGAAGGATTTCCACTATGGAAAGTGGACAGTAAAACATATTCTAATATCTCATGATATGTGTAATAAATTTCAGTATGAGGGTTTAAGTTCTTTAGAATTTAACACTGTTCACACGCAAGAAAAAACAAACCACTGAAATAAAGCATGGATAGATCATGGATAAAATGTTGTCTTTGAATATATATATATACATTATATACACTAGTATATATACAAACACATGTATATGAGATTTCTATTGACATTAGAGTACTCTACCCTTGCATCCTAACAAAAAAATTTGGACCTCACTACTGCTTTCATTTTACTACTTTATCTAAGGCAAGTGAATCCAATTAGTCTTTAAAGATGTTCTGGTTATGAAGCTACATTCAGAAATTACCTAGATATCACTTATTTTAGCTCCCAAGTCAAGTCACATCTTTTTCACCCTATTTTTATCATCCTTTCTTTCATGATTCCTGGTACAGATCACAAGACCATCATACTCTTTCTTTCTATTTGGTTTATGACATTTACCTTGAGCTACCAGTGCACTTGGTGTCACATAGGGCTTGTAGATTGTGACTTCTTTCTGTCAGTATCAGATTGATGAAAATTTCTCTTAATAATATATAAGGTATTTTTAACCAAAATAAATGACAGCAGAACACATGGCACTGTGTGGACTCTCAAGTCTGTTCTTTATCCAGATAATCTCAGATAGTAGCTAGACTAAGCAATCAACTATATATACCTGTGCTGTTTAGTGACCAGAATAGTTATTTTGATAATATAAAAGCATAGTACAATAGTATTTTAAAAATATAGGACACAGAGCTGTTGTAAACAAGCTCTAGTATGCTGCTTGATCCTAAAAACAGAGGAGTTTTAGATCTAGACAGAGGTAAGGAACAATGAATGACCCTCCAGCAGTTACCCTCATCAGGGTAAGAGGAAGCAGAATGTATAATACCTTTCTGAGGAATAAAGTCCTCTCAAACACTGTGTTTCATAAAAGAGAGAAAACCTGTAATAGCGGCAGCACCTGGGTGCTAGGAACTGAGAACAGCATAAAAT
This sequence comes from Anser brachyrhynchus, assembly GCF_964034855.1. Taxonomy (NCBI): domain Eukaryota; kingdom Metazoa; phylum Chordata; class Aves; order Anseriformes; family Anatidae; genus Anser; species Anser brachyrhynchus. The sequence goes on from NC_137694.1 coordinate 165,305,211, forward strand.
ATTGGTTTAGTTCATAATTCAAAACTGCAGTACAATAGCAGGAAGTAAAGGCACTTGAGTCTAAGACAACAAAATGAGTTTGACTGGTTGCATCCTGCAGGGGAACAAAATACTTGCTTCTGCACAGATGAAAACAGGTATTTATGTCTACAAGGATACAGGTCTGCTGAACAGAGTGAAGCACTGAAATATATTTCTCCCTGAGAATCAGATACAGCTATGAGAACTTGCTCTGTATGCATTACCATAACAAAAGTTAAGCCTATGTAGATACAGACATTATTTAGAAATAGGAAAGCAGATAAATCCTATAGATGGTTAACTGCTTTTTAAAAGCTAACAGATAATGATGGCACAAACAAAAATAGGTATAAACTATTTCTGAGCTAGAAGAGAAATCAGATTTGTAATCGTCAGAGGTGTAAGGTGTTGAATAACTTTTCAGTAATAGTTAATATGTCAGGAAAAAATCCAAGTACGTAAGAAAAATGAAGAAGCAGCATATGCTCAAGGCTGTACCGAATAAAGAATAAGAAACCTTGTTTTTTAGAGGAGAATGGATTTAATCATATGGACATAGGCCTGAACATGGAAGTCTTCTGCCCAACAAAATGTATTTTCATGTTTTGACTACTTTTTACTCAACAAGAAACAGAAGGAAGGTATAAATCAATTCCCATTCAATAAATTCTGAATATATAAGATATTTGGAAGAAGGTTGCACAGAATTATTTTGATAATTGCAGCAACATACCTAGTTCACACTTATGAAAAAAAATCAAGTATTTCATGGAGTTTGTCACTGCTGTCAAAGAAAGTTTAATTTATTTGAGAGAATAATGAGTAAAGAACTAATTATTTTCAGACACCCAGTTTGCAGACACTCTCCCAAGTGACTGTTCTAACTGAATTAAACATCTGAACAGAATGCAGATGCTGCCTAAGGAATCTAGATGTTTTAAGAGAGTAACAACTTTTCTGTGATCCATAGCAAAAGGTTTTGAACTTCTATGAACTTCTTGAACAAGGTTTTGAACTTCTATGTGCATATCAGTTTTGGATTGAAATTGCTGATAGAGTGCTTGTGCATTCACACTGTTATATGTTTGTAACTTCAAACTTGTATTAAAAAGAAATTCAGTATTAAAAATTAAATTAAATTAGAAATTCAGTATTAAAAAAGAAATTCAGTGATGTTGGCCTGTGCTCTCAGTGAACACATGGTAAAATCCAGAATACATGCCTGTTTTTATAATTGCATTTAGCTAAACAATACACTCTTGTAAAATAAAACAAAACAAACAAAAAACAAACAAAAATTATGATTTTACAATTCATTTTTAAAAATTTGCATGTCAAACAAGAATGCTGCCTTCTTGTGAGCTCCTGTTGTTGTACAGAATTCACAGTAGAAGCTTTGCTCCTCCTGTATTTCTAAAGAAGTCCACAGACTTAAGAGTTCATCCCCATCTGGAATAGCAGCATCTTCATGTCAGAGTCCAAGACAAACACACACTTAATGAACCTTCAGTCTCCCCATGCTCAGTTTGCAGTCTCTGTCTTCCAGAGCAGACCTCGGCTGAAACAGCCAATTTGGACTCTCCCCAGCAGGATCTTGGTTGGAAATCAACTTAGCCACCTGCGTAAGGCCTAGTCTTCCCCAGGGAAGGCAACAGTTATGTTAGTGTCAGTATCCTTATAGTTTCAGGCCTAATATTTCCTTTCACACCAGACACCTGGTCATGTGCATCAATCTTGCTATAATCTGATTGTAAACATGCAGATGATTGCATATATACATACATCTGTGAGAGAAAAAATGAAACATTACTTCCTTCCTCCCTAACACTGTGAACATGTATTTCCCCTGAATCACTTTTAATTAAGAGAGGAACAAAAAATAATTTCCCTGAACTTTGAGGGACTATAATGTTTCAGCAAGATTAAAAGCTCCACTTGAATATTCATGTCTAAAAATTTTTATAAATTCACTCATGGTAGTACTCAAGAATAATTTCAGAAAACAAAATATATATATATGTGTATGTATACATATATGTGTATGTATAATATACACATATTGAGGAAAATAATAGCTGTGATGAGAAACTGGTCAATTTTTATCCAGCTTCTTTTTCTACATTTTCCTACAGAAAACTCATATCTCCTCCACATGAGGGAGATTTCTAACCAGTCTCATTCTGTTCTCAGTAGATCATCCCTTTTCCTTTTTAAAAATAAAAGCAGCCCCGTTAATTTCAGACAGGATTTAGTGTACTGCATTGTGAGCAGCAGGACTGGCTCACTGCAGCCTCTGACAAGCATTTATACAGCAAGCTGTTCCTGTGTTCAAACACACCGCAAGTTCTGGGCACAACTGTTCCAAAGCCCTTCCCCAGATCCTGTTGACCGTAACACAAAATGCCTGCATGCCTCAAAGTCTCTGCGTAAAATATGTGAGCAGTCCAGGACACCATCCTCATTACAGAATAATGATCATATGCTAATAGTGAATAATGACCATTCCCTAACCTTCATTAGAGAAATATGCCCATGCACCCCAGTTATGGCAGACAGAGGTTTTGTCCTATAGATTTTCTTTCTGGCTTCAGGTATCTCACAGTCTTGGTGCTTATGAGAACACAAAACAGAACCGGAAACACTTTCTATCTTACAGCCCCAGACCCCGAACTCCTGCTCCTGTTAATTAGACAAAGATTGTTTTCTTAATGTCCCTGCCCCATCCTAATTTGATCATTCTTTCTGGGGTGTAATGATTTAGAAACCTGTGGTGTTGGCAGATAGGAGCTGAAATGCACTGCTTACTGCATGTACGTTCCTGGAACATCAAGTGCCCAAGAAAGTTTTGTAATAAGTACTTGGAGCCAGAGTAGGTAGACAAGGTTCCTAAAGATTGCTCTGATACAGTTAGGCATTTTTCTTCTTCCTAACGTACACAAGTAGCTTTTATATTTGGACGGTGATTTATTGCTGGAGCCCTTAGAAGCAAATAGTTAATAATAATCCCTTGACTTCCACAAAAAAAAAAAAAAAAAGAGTTCTAGGGAAAATTTGGGAGTGTCTGGAAGTAGCTTATTATAAACATATTACTTAGCTCTAATGTTGCAAAGTTTTTAGTTTTCCAGAGATATCAAATGTCCTTAAAAAGCTAAGCAAGTATTTTTTTCAGCAAGGGTTAATAACACACAAACTGAGGCACAAATAGGTCACAGGTGATATAACCACCAGGGGAAAGACAGAAATCAGGACTTAGGAATGTCAAAGATGATATATATGCCCCATCCTTGATACTGTGGTACCTCATGTTTGTATGTGGCCATTTGATTAAACCATGAAGTCTTGCAGTAAATGAAAGAAGAAAAATGTATAGCTCAATTTTCCTTTTATTTTGATTTTTAATAAACACCATGAGTGAATCATTCTGAATATTATGCTGAATGTATATTAAAAAAATCACTGTAGAGTAGTTTACTTTCATCAAGCCACTTCCCTTATAGGATATAACCTGGTTCTTTTCAAAGCATGAGGAACAGGAATAAGACTTTTCCAGTCTTTTTTATTATTTTTTTCCTGCAGTCCTCAAAGGGGTTAAAGAGGTCTAATACAAAGGAGTTAGGCAATGCCTGAAACGGGATAATAAATGTGACACTCTCTGACTATCAGTAGCAAATATTTGAGCTTATCAAATAACGGAGGAAGTAGTTTAGTTACAAATAAACCAATCTCTCATAAAACAAGTCTTCACACAAGGTAATTTCATTGAACTGGAGACAGCTAAAGGCCACTGGCGGGCAGAACTCCCACTCTGTGTGCACTTCGTAATAGTCCCGCATGATTAATGGACAGCCAGGAGGGAGGCCGAGCCCGGGGACGCCGCCGAGGAACCGAGCTGGGCTTCATATCAGCAGAGCAGCCATAAATAAGGCATCTCAGAGTTACTGTGAGGAAGTGACTCATCCTTCTGGAACACAGCAGGATTTGTGCTTTCTCTGGCTCGTCCCCCTCCCCCTCTCACCCTTTTTTCCTCCACAGAGGAGACCAGCGTGTCCTAGAGACTATAGTAGATGTCACCGCTTGGCACTTGCTGTGTAAAGAGAGGACAAATATGTGGGTGTGATGTGGATCTGGAACGATAGCCTTAAAGCTGCAGTGCTCACTCTTTAGGGAGCATCTGGGCTGAGGCAAGCCCAGCAAAATATGTTTCTAAGGGCAGCTTCTTCGTGGAAGATACTCAGATACTGCTTTTCCTTTTCACAACATCTAAACAAGCAGAGCACAAATATAGCACCATTCATTAGCAGGAAAAGGCTTTCTTTCCAAAAGTTATGCAAAAGGGCTAGCAACTAAGACAGGAGAAATGAAGCTAAAAGAAGTGGAACTGAAGCAGAAAGAGTTGCAACATACCCCAGGCTACACTGGGAGTTAAGGTGCAGTTTCACAACCAGGTTAGCACTGATGGAAGCACAGGATGCTGCTGGAGGGCCCAGGCCATGAGCTCCCACCCGCTTCCTAGCAGCTGCTTCTCAAGAGACATGATCCCACATCTGCCCGACCACCTATGGCAACGCAAGGATCCTTGGGGAAGGACAGCAAGATTATTCTTCTGATGGTAGTGTACCTGTAGTGACATTTGTAGGCTTGACTCAGCCTACAAATTTTTTCGATAATAAGAGTATGTGACCTCACTGTAAGAGTGCAAGAAACCCATTCACACCACCAAATAAATCCATTTTCTGCCTCTGACTAAACAGCAAGAAGTCCTGATGGGTATCAGTAACAAAATTTATTTTTTCTCTTTTGTTTTTTTTCAGGCCTAACATGACTCTTATTTACTATGCTATTCATAATACACTAATTATGCACACATTGACTTTAATCTCCACATGCTTCTGTCTAAGCTTGTGAAAAGCATTTGCAGATTATAGAGACCTATAGTCTTGTTCTTGTTTCAGAATGTAAAGAAAACCTAAAAAGTGCTATAATAGAGAAAATCAGACAAGCTGCGTTTGAGGCAGTAGTCTGCTGTTTATTCATGTGTACGTACTTCATATCAGTGAATCCCTTTCTATATTTTCTACATCTATATAGATGTAGAAATATAAATGAAAATATGTAAGTATAAAAGCAGATCCAAAACAGATCATGTAACAGTGGTAGTTTTTGAAGTCCACCTCATTCTCATCACTGCTGTCTTTGGTGTAGCTATTAATTACAACACTGTGAAAAAGTTCATTAGCACCTTACTGTCAAGGTGGACTTATCTCTACTTTGCTAGCTAAAAGTCAAACATACAAGTACTTCTGGAAGTAAATATAATCAAATCACCTGAACAGCTATTGTACTTTTGCTGTCTTCAGGGCAAAACAGACTTTAGTGCCTTTTAAAAGAGCTTTGAATCATACCAATGATTCAGTGAACTCATTAGTGTAAACTGTGACTTTCAGGGGCAAAAGTGATGCACTTTCAGTGCACTGTGGTTAAAAGATATTCTGGCTGGCTGGATGTGGGATGTGGGAAGTGCCTTGGCTGCGGCAGCTAAACGCGCCTGCAATTTTAAAACCTTAGACTCAAGAGACCAAAAAGAAACTGTGATCTTCCACACAGACATGCCAATAGCTTGGATCCTGAAATAGTCCAAGGGGAGCAGTAGTCTTGATAGCTATGTAGGTTATAACTTGCTTGAAGGTGATGAAAAGAGAGAGTGAAATATTTGATGTATACAGAGCACATGTGATAATAAAATGGGAAAAGCAAAACAAAACCCTGCTACCCAACACCCTGGATAGGCCCAGAGCGGTCTACAAAATCACCTTGCTTGCCTCCTTTGTTATAAAAAATGAATTTCTATGTAAAAGGAAGGATGAAATCTACTCTACAGGCTTACCGATGTTTTCCCATCTCCCAGGCCCCACACCATGAACTGGCTTTGCTTCCCATTTAGACTTTCACGGTGTCAATTACAGTTTTTCTAATGTTTCAGTAAACACCTGAAATATTTCTAAAAAATTTAGAATCATAGAATCATAGAATATCCCGAGTTAGAAGGGACCCATAAGGATCATCAAGTCCAACTCCTTTAGCCACTCTTTGACCTGACACTTATGAGTGCAGGCTGCATACTTACAGGAACAAGGATCCCACGTACAGAAGACATGGGAATGAGAAGTGTTGCAATATGTCTTGTGAACTTTGCCATGTTTACTGGGAATGAAAGGGATTTCTTATGACAGAAAGAGCCCTAACTTGCATCCCAGGGACTGAACCAGTATTAAAGTTCAAGTCATAAGGTCTGGGAAAGCTGAAACAAAACTATGCATCCTCTACCCAGCTGACCAAATGAAAACTGATGCAAACTGTGTGCTATACAGAGAAACTGTTGAAAGAAAACACAGTATTAACATTTTTTTTCCTCCTGAATATTGCATGTGAAGCAATGCTGTAGTGCAAGGGTTAAAGGAGCTCAGAAAGTCCTGGTGCACTTTAGCTAGGGGCGGAGACACCCTGCAGAATAGACGCCTGTGCTGCTTTTCTTGGGAAGCTTTTAGATTAGTGTGCTTCCAGCTGCATTTCCTTGAAACTGATTTAGTTTCAGCCCATATCAGAGTCCTTTCATGGAGCTATTCCTATTCAAAATAAAGTGCTTTAAGAAAAGCACTGTGATGGGGTTTAAAGTAATCCAAAAAGTATGGGTTGGCTTAGAATTTTTGTTACAGCTAAAAGGGCCAGATTCAGGACAGGAGGATAACAGAAATTATGCCTCTCTGTACATACTAAGCCTTTTTTGACCTAAGGCATTTACTACAAAGCACAGGAGGCTTTGCCATCTCTCACAGGGTTTACAGTAAGAGAGGTACTTTTCTACTTCCCACTAAGACTTGTTTCATTACAAGATATCACTTAAAATTACGCTGAATTAAATCTCTCTGAAAATGCTCTCTCTCACAATAGCCACAGTCATTTCTTGATGACTGAAATATAATTCTGAAAATACTGTCCAATTTATTAACCCAGAAACAGCAATTGTTTTCAGATGTAACCGTCCCATAAGCAACGATTACATTTTTTTTCCTAATACCAAACCAAAAACACAGACATACATGTTAAAAATCAAACGTGTTCATGAACAGTGTTTATCCTGTGAATGATAGCCAGGAATATGTTGTTAGAGAATTATTTATTTAAATTAGAAGATTGCCAAGGGGCCGAGTGAGAACAATTAAGAAAACTGTCATTGTTCTGGGCACCACACACAAAGAGTAGCAGAGGAAACATCAAGTCTGCAAAACTCAGGAGCTCTTCCAAATCCCATCACTGGAAGCAGGCACTATCTGTGTCCTCACTCCCCAGTGGACCCCGTCCCAGGAAGATCCAGGTGAAATCTGGGACTACTCTAAAAGGCATCAGGCATGGTTTTTGCAGCGACCCTAAGAGTGCCACAATGTATGCTTACTGGTAAGCACAGCCATAGTAAAAGATTTATTATCCAAAAGAGAACTGTGATCTAAGTAAACAAGTTGGACAATGGGCTGGAGAGAAACGATGGAATACATACTGAGCAGTGATGACTTGCATCTTCTTAAACTGCAGTCTTCTTCATTTAAGGATATTTGTTTTTTTGTTTGTTCATTTTTCTCTAAGAGGAAGCAGTACTTTCTTAAACTACTGGAGAGGGATTTATTAGATGGTGTTTTACTAAAATGAAAGACAAAGTATAGAAGGGAAATGGCACAAGAGGAAGAATACTGGAACAGAAGTGGAATAAATCCAAAGCAAAGAAAGTGCACAGGAAGAGACTGTAGAAGGCTCCTGCACATCCTGAACAGCATTGCAAAGTAAGTCAAGAAGTTTAAGGTGTGGTTAAAAAGATCTAGTAGCAGTCCAAGAGCTGTGAGAAGATGGAGCGGGCAGTTTTGATGTCAGACCCTGAACCCATCCCAATGATTTTTTTTTTTTTTTTAAGTGGCAATAATGTCTTAAAACTTGCACATACAGATTTTTTATTTCATGGCTTTTGTTGGAACAACTCGTCTCAAAAAGATCACCATCAGATGTTGAGGGAAACTGGCAGATCAGGTAGAATTTGCATGGCTAATGTACCGAAACTGCCACCACTTTCTGGGAGAGTTTCACTGATCCTTGTTCAAATCACATGCAGAAGGAACATATACGCCAAGAGACATTTTTGGGGAAATGTATGAACGTATTACTTTTCCAATCAGTATCCCAGAAAATCAATCCCTTCCTAAAAACTGCAAGAATAGGACAGGTGCTTGCCACAGTATTGTATGTACCGAAACAGTGCAACATATGATATTAATTCCAGGCAAAGAAAGAGCAGAATGGGGGGCACTGGCAAGGGTTTTCAAATTACAAAAGACAATTGAGGTCTTTCTTTTTTTCACTTGGGAATACTTATTGGGTCATATTTGTTCACTTCCTTGTCCAGATGCTGCAGCATGGAAGACTGCACAACTGGGTGTAAGACTGCTCATGAGCACAGTAGTATTTTACATGCACTTAACATACATGTAGATAGCTGAGAATTAGGTCCACTTTCCATTGCTCCCATGGCTGGATGCTGGGCTCTGCATGAGGTTGTCTTGTTGGTCTTCCTCCCATACAGTATGACTACAAGTTTTAAAAGGAATTGTGATTTCCATGGATATGGCTGTGTCATGTTGTCTCTCTTAACCACCCCAGCTGTGAATGAACTCACACACAGAACATCAACAGCTTTAACTTTCAGGTACACTCAGAAATTAGTTTTAAAACTCATCTTGAGTATACAGCTTCCAATTTCATTCTACATTGAAATCAGCTTGGACCTACATGTTTTGTGTGCCTTCAGCCAACTTTTCCTTTTATTTTCAATCTGAGCATGTGGAAAAGTTATGTGAATGCTTCACCTGGTAGCCAGCTTGCAGCCCAAGCACAAGGATCCACTGTGACTTCATTAGGACTTCAAAGGAAAACGCCACACTGATCTGTTGAACAAATGCTGGGGAGTGATGAGAGGCAGCAGTGAAGAGGTTAAATATATGTTAACATGGGCCAAGTTTCTATTTCTTTCTTAAACTTGAAAGCAAGAAATCTTGGAAGAAAGAGGAAGAAGAGGAAGGATGGATTTGGAAGGTGAAAGGAAAAGTCACTTGCTTTGTATCCAGAGCAAATATTTAAAAATCATTAATTTTAAATTCCAAATGGAATAGCCTCACAAATATGCTCTTCCCTCAAGACAGACATTTCCTGGACAGGGGGAGTGCAGAAGGGAGGGGAGAAGGAGGGAGAATAAGGATATTCAATGTATTGTGGTACGTCTGGAATCCTCTTATCTGCAGCAAGACTGGGAACACCTGGACGACACTTGTTTATTTCCCCCACCCACCTGTGCAAATTGCTAAGCGCGTTGCTTCTCAAAGCACTATGCCAGTCACATCACAGAGATCCATTGTGACTTCTCCGAACATCAAAGAAAAGCCATTGCACATCTTCTTTGCACAAATACTGAGGGGGCAGTTGTGAAGGGGTTAAAAGATCAAGTTCTGCTATAAAGATAACAGGAACTGGAGAACATGCAGCAGATGTTGCATGTGGAGGCACTTAAGTTTACAGTCCCACCTGTGTCCATTTAATACCTTTAAAAGCAATCTCCTGTTCATTTGTGAGGGAGAATAGAAAATCGATGTTCCAATCTCAACATCTGCTCACAACATCCACATGAAGAAAGGGAGGAGGTGATGGGATGAGCAGACAAGACAAGAAGGCTGAAGCTGAGATTTAAGAACATAAATATACGGAGATTTATGCAAGTACACATTGCCATGTGGAGTTAGCCATTCTTTTGTATGCAAGGCAACTTATGCTCTGTGCTGGGGAGCAGCAGCCCAACTTTAATGTTAATGTTTAAAATGTCTTAAAAGCAGCAAGAACATTAAACAGTCATATCACAAAGTTACATTCTCATTTTTGTTTCCTCCCTCCCTCCTCTCATTCCTATTTCCCCTCTGAGCAAACTAGCTGTCTTCCATTACATGTGTTGAATGACTTCAAACAAAGTGGGGCAAAGGACTCAAAATAATTATGTCCAGTTTTGTGGAAATACACAGCCAGAGAGATAAAGGATAATTCTGAGTATGATCACACTATTAGACACCAGGGAATCCACATGGGAGAGACTGAGGAAAGTTTCAGTCAGAAAGGAGAAGGCAAAGACTGAATTTTCTTATATAACAGTGAGACCATCTAAAAACACAAATCTGCAGGGAAGTAGATTTTGGTGTTTATGGAAGTACTTTTCTGTCATGTATGTATGTTTTGTTCAAATAGACCTAGCGCTAGAGGACCAAAAAAATCCAGTTACTAGGAGCATTAAGTTTGTTTCTGCTCATGCTGACTGAGATGAAAACATAGCCTGTAAGCCTTATCCAGGGAAAAAGAATATGAAATCCTGCTTTCATTTTTTAGACTTCCTCGTTACAAAGAGAAGCTTCCAGACATGACTCTACATAGCTCATAAGGGATACATACCCACATTCACTAACAACCTGAACTGCTCAGAGACTAATCCCTGAACACATTTCTGTGGCACTACTGGTTGTTTTCAGCAAGAAATGGGGAAGAGACAGAAATGTCTCTTCAATGTTCCTCAAGGAACAGGAATTGGCAGTTGGCAGAAAGGAAATACAGAGATGGGACAGCTGTGATCTTGAAAGGGAGCAAATTGTTCAGCTGAGTGATGCTGATCTCTCTGTGAACTTCCACTGACATCACTGGGATACGGTTGTGCTGGAAAGTATGCAATTCGTATATTTATACTGTGACCCATGAACCATAATTTAACATGGAATTCAACCCTCTGTACTAAATGACTTTGACACCCTGAGGCTACAGCAATTCAGAGAACAAAACAACTACTGTCTCCTCAGGCAGGCACAGTTCTTAAAAATATAACGTTACACAGAAAACAAAGGTAGAATAGTTTCATAACTATGTACAACACACCTTAGTGCCTTGTCTTATCCCAGATGTCTCCTCACTGCTGGCTATCTGCCATTTACACCAGTCTCCCATTTCAGGTCTTGGCACAACCAAAGTCACTTGTCCTCGTGACCTATCCAAAGGAGGAGTGAAAACCAAGCAGTAGTTGGAGGGTAATCATGAGATGCCTGCTGGCAAAGTAGACTGACTCTTTAATGAACAGAGTGCTATATTGTCACTCCAGAACTATTTATTCTATTTCTAGCTTTGCCAGGTGCATGGTGGTAGATTGGGGGTCTGTTGCTTCTTTTTACCTATTCACCTATTGCTTTCCTTTTTACCTCAGTTTGCACACCTTCCTTTCTTGCCTCATGCAACCATCACTTAAAGAAACACTTGGAATGTTTTATGTTAGAAAACTGGGATTTGAATGTTGTAGGAAGATGTTAAAATAGCAGTTGTTGCTCAAGAGCTGAGGTGGCAGTAGCAGATAGCTACTTGCATGTAAGAAAACTTCTGGCTTTATTTACACAACTGGGGGTGTACGCGTGCACAGGACTGCATAGCTACAAGTTACCTTGTTTGCAAGTGCAGCATTTCTGTGTTTAATAACACTTTGGCACAGCAACTGCAATACATTGCAAATATAGCTTTTTGTTTTTGTTTTTCATAGTCCATGTCACAGAAAAAGCAGCTACTCCTCAGGCCCCCCCCCCCCCCCCCCCCCACTCCCCCTCCACTCCCCACCCACCCAGGTCAGTTACTGTATGGAATTACTTGCAAATCTATAAGAAAACACAGTTCAGTGAAGTATTTGAAGGCAGTTTAAATTCAGCTGCAGAGAACAGCTTTCTGCTTCAATACCAACAACAGCAATTCTAACTCTGAAAGCACTGGCGACACAAAACCAGCTGCTGTTTCATAGGTGACATCCTCACCATATAGCTACTACCTCCTTAAGAGTCCAAGATGTAGAACTATGTGAGTTGACTTTGACATCCAGACAGAAACCTGGTGAAACAAGGAAGGCACAGTAATTTCTGATTTCAGATTAGCTGCCTTGAAAGCTCACAACAAGCTACTTAAAAATGTGCCTATGACGTCCTAAGAAGTTTCATTTCCATCTAGAAGACACTAGTCTTTGTGTAAAGATTCTTACGATATTCCTTCCAAGAGATGACTGCAAATCAGAGCAGTGCTGCACTTTTTTGGCACACAGTATTGCAGCAAGATCTTACAAAAGATGCAAAGGTGGTTTTATTTTTTTTTTCCCCTGCCAACTTGCTTTGTGCTAGCTTGCCCTCTGCTACCAGCAAGCTTGCCAACTGGGATGTGGACTCACAGACACCTTGCAGCTGGTTCTGGGGCCAGTACGTGTTGCTCGTTTGGATCCAGGAGACCCTTGAAGCTCCATGCAATCATGCCGGCTTTCTTGGCAGTTTCACTGACTTTCCTCTTCCACCCACTCTCACCTTCAGATTTAATAATTTCAAACTCATATTGTTTCTGTTATTTAATGCCCCTTTGTTTATTTTGCCTGTAATCCCATCCCTCTCCCCTACCAGACCCTGGGGAGTGTTGCCAAGGGTCTGAGCCTGTATTTTAGGGAAAAAGCCTTTTGCACTGCACTGTTGCTGGCCTACAATGGAGGGACAGGCTCCAGGCAGTATTCTTCCCTCTAGGAGATTGTGGGGCACTGTGATGATCTTGGGCATGCCCAGGTGTCAATGTGGAGAAAAAAAATGTGGCTCCTCCAAAACTTTCTCATGCAAAGTTTTTCCTTTCATATTTCTTTGACTATTGTGTTTCAAGGTTTTTACTAATAAAAAATGTTAGTGGGCTGCTGTTTAGTAACCCTTTAGGATTCAGGGACAGACCTCAGGGCAGGGTGAGACCTGAGGGTGGGCCTGCAGGAGTTCTTGGCAGTAGGATCTGGGCACCCCCTTGCACCTACTTTGTTGGCTCTGGTGACCTGTGGATGGTAACATGCACCTGGGGGCAAGGGAAAGATCAACAGTGCCTGCAATATCATGGCTTGGAGAGCTAAAGGGTCCCTAGGGAGCTTAGGCACCTGAAAAGTAATGCCATGAACAATGTATTGTTTCAATAAATGCTGCCTGGAAAGAGGGGATACCTCCCCACCTTTTTAAATCTCTTTTGACTTTAATATCGTAGCAAACAGGTCTCTCTTATGGTGAACACAGAATCTTCCAGGGCTAAAGTCCTCTTGCTTGGTTCCTAGCAGAGTCTTTTTCCACTAAAAGTAGCCCTGTAAGCACGAGTTATTGGGTGTTTACCAGCTGAAGAATGGACAATTACTGCACTCACTGAAACTTGCAGGACTGGGATCTAATTCTTAGAGTTCTTCTGTGCTTTGTCTTTAAAGATCAGTCTTTTCTGTCTTTTTGTTTGTTTGTTTGTTTTCATTTCCTTTTTTTCTTTCTACTGGCTTGCTCCTTCCTGGCATGTAGATTATGATAAAAAAACATGCTTAACATGCTCTATACCTGATTTCTAAAAATCTTTTATTCTTAGTAGCTGGTAGCCAAGAAATAATTCTATGTCTTATCTGCAACTAAAGACCTACAAAAAGCAGAGACCAGGGGCTGGAGCCAGTGTCAGGCCTGAGAATAGTTTTCTCTTTCTTTTTCTTTACTGTGGTTATTATAACTCTATGTTATTTTCCCCTTTTTAAAGATGAATAGAGATGGCTGCAACACTAAATTAAAACCCTTGCTATTGTGTAAAATATTTTTTTTTGAAAGTAAAGAAAACATTAAATGCTTTAAAAAAAGGCTTTTCCCACTGACCACAAATGGAAACTGTTTTAATTTTGGGTTCTCTACAGTAAAAGGTCGGTCTTTTGAAGTTGGTCAGGAGGGGTCCTTTGATGCCTCTTGTTTATTGTTGAGGAGAAGGGAAACGGAAGGAAGCAGACTTTCTTAGTATATTCCTGTCTATATTCCTGTTTTCTTCTGGGACAATGTTTGAACAATTTGAAGTAGACTAACTCATGTCCTTAAAGCAGAATATCTGCTGGGAGATCAAGAGGACAATCTTGTGAATAAATCCAGTTCTAAGCCCTTGTTTGCTGTCTAGACTTGCACTGAAGAGAAGTAGATTTATGGATAGCAGAGAATGTAGTGGTTAGCCTTGCTGAGTGCAAAGACAGTTTCAGAGGTAGTATGAAAGCCTAAACAACACTGGCTGCAAACTTGCATGTAGCATCTAGCACATTAATTGTAGGTTAGCTCTGAACAGGAATGCCAGAATAGTATAGATAGTACTTCTATGATTCTGTAATTTTTTATTTTTATTTTTTATTTTAAATAGTGATTGCCTCTGGCAGTACAGCACTTACAAAATCAAATGCATGTGTTCTATATATGTAAAGCTACACATGTACCACTGTTCTATAAAAGTGCATCTGTACATCATCTTGGATCACATGTCATCAGCTTTGCATGGCATTTACTGGCAGGATACCATTAGAAAGAAAACTCACAGTATAACTAAGAAAACATACACTTCTTACTGCCCGTCGTTTATGTCCTTTTTGTCTTTAATAATAAAAAAAAAATAGACCTGTAACATCTGAATTCCCTTAAATGATATGAACTAAAATGTGGCCAAGTTGCAAGTTACAAGGCTGACCAGAATCTGCTGTTACTATCTGCTCTCTTACAGACTACCTTAGCTGACATACCATGTGTCAGTGAATTCTTTGATTTGCATTCTAGAAGGCAGGAATCTGAAGTGGTAATTAAACTCAACATAGCTGTGCAAGATTTGTTACTGTATGTATCCAGAATCTGATTTTCCCTGCAGGTTAACAATGTGCTGGGGTGAGAGATTAATTTCAGCAAAGCTGAAGATTTACACTTGTAAAGGAGAAGAGGACTGATGCTGTCAGTGGTAATGATGTAGGCTGAGGAAAGGTAAACCTTTGTTCTCAGATTGGCTCCAGAAAATTATGACTCTAAATGTATATGTTAAACCTGAGATTACTGTGGTTTATGATTGTTTAAAGTTGTTTAAATATTTAAAAGGCCCTCTGCCAAGCAAAACCGGATGCATAAAAGACCCTATCTTGTTTCAGGTGACTGGGATTTCTTTTCTTTTGGTACTGTCTGTTTATTTGTTTGAAATAAGAAAGGAAGGAAAGGAAGGAAGGAAGGAAGGAAGGAAGGAAGGAAGGAAGGAAGGAAGGAAGGAAGGAAGGAAGGAAGGAAGGAAGGAAGGAAGGAAGGAAGGAAGGAAGGAAGGAAGGAAGGAAGGAAGGAAGGAAAAGAAAATTGAAATAATTAATCAGGAGAGAGTATAGCCCAACAGGGAGACTGTAGCTGAGGTAAACTTGAAAAAAGAGCTCAGATGAGGTGTATGTAGTAATCCCTCTTGCTCTATGTGCCTCCTTCCTGCAAGCTACAGCAAACAGAAGATAGAGAGGAGAGCTGACTGAAACAATAAGGGAGAGCTTAATAGCTCATATCAGAGGCTTTGAAATGCATATGTACCCATTCTACCTGCTGCTAATTTTTATTTCCTACAGGATATTTAATGCGGTAGAGGCTTCAGATTTTCATCACAAGTTAGAAAACTATGACTAAATCTAGTTTACAAAGCCAACAAGAATCTTGGGACCTATCATGGAACAGATTTTCCTACTGGAAGATATTCACCCAGATTTGTTAGGAAATTTTGTTATAAATGAGCAATGACTCTTTCTTCTCTCATAATTTTATT